>NW_028274818.1:66098484-66401515 GCF_037043125.1 Eumetopias jubatus | reverse complement strand
CTTCCATGATTTTAAATGAACATAGGGGAGAAAAAAAATTACATAACACTTCTTAGTAGTCAGGCACTGTTCACACTGTAATCTTCAGAACAATCCTATGAGCTAGATACTATGATTATCCCCATTTTACAGAAGAACAAAGTAAGGCACACCTGTGCAGTATGGATCTAGCATCTGTGCTTGTGACAATTTCTCCATATTCTACACTAGATATCTACAACCGTAGGAAACGGTAGGGAAAGTTTGACCAGCTATTTGGGGTTTCCATCTTCCCACTTTTGAAATGGAATTTTAAAAATCATAGCTATGAAACTAAGAACCAGAAAGGGAATTTCCTCAATTCGGCAAAGGGTATCTATGAAAAAACCTACAGCTAACATCATACTTAGCGGTGAAGGGCTGAACACTGGCCCCATAGGATGAGGAGCAGGTAAGGATGTCTGCTCTTGCCGCTCCTATTCAATGTGGTACTGGGAGTCCTTGTCAGAGCAATTAGATGAGAAACAGAAATAAAAGGCTTCCGGATTAGAAAGAAAGAAGCGAAGCTCTATTTACAGTTGATATGATTGTCTCTGCAGAAAATCCAGTGGAGCCCACAACAAAGCTCTAAGTGAGGTTAGCACGTGTGTATTAATTTGCTAGGGCTGTGGTAACAAAGTACCAAGGCCCCAGTGGCATAACCAAAGAAACCTATTTGCTCACAGTTCTGGAGGCAAGAAGTCTGAGATCAGGGTGGTGGCAGGCCTGGCTTCTTCTGAGGCCTCCCTATTTGTCCATCTTCTCCCCACGGTCTGCCCTGTGTGTGTCTGTGTCCCACTCTCCCCTTCTGATGAGGACATCAGTCATATTGGATTAGGGCCCACTCAATTTTAACTAAATTACCTCTTTAAAAGACCCTATCTCCAAATACAGTGACATTCTAAGGTACTAGGAATTAGAAGGTCAACATGTAAATTTTGAGGGTACGTAATTCAGCCCATAACAGCCAGGATGTGGGATACAAGATCAATACATCAAAATCAATTGTGTGTCTGTAGATCAGCCATGAACAATCAGAAACCCAAATTTAAAAGAATAATATTTATAATAGCATCAGGAACTATGAAATACATAGGAATCACCATGACAGAAAGGGTGTAAGACAGTAAAATGAAATCTGTAGAACACTACTGATGAAATTCTAACAGAAAGATACCCCACCTGCATGAACCAGAAGACTTGGGATTGTTACTGTGTCAGTTGTCTCCAAATTAATCTACAGGTTCAGTGCAATCCTGATCAATATCATCTGGTTTTTTTGTTTTGTTTTGTTTTGTTTTGTTTTGTTTTGTTTTAGAAACTGACAAGCTGATTGTAAGCTTCAGAGGGAAATGCAAAGGATCCAGATTCACCTGAACAGCGTTGAAAAAAGACCAAAGTGGAAGGACTCTCTGATTTCAGGACTATTATAAAGCTGTAATCACCAAAACAGCACAGTATTGTCATTAAGTTAGAAAAATTGATAAATGTGACAGAACACATAGTCCAGAAATAGACAGGTATGTAGAGAGAAGATTGATTTTTGATTCAGGTGCACAAAAGTGGAGAAAGGAATCTTCTTTTTAAAATTATGATTTCATTATTTTCTTTTTTTAAATTTTATTTTATTATGTTATGTTAACCACCATACATTACATCATTAGTTTTTGATGTAGTGTTCCATGCTTCATTGTTTACGTATAACACCCAGTGCTCTATGCAATTCATGCCCTCTTTAATACCCATCACCAGGCTAACCCATACCCCCACCCCCCTCCCCTCTAGAACCCTCAGTTTGTTTTTCAGAATCCATCGTCTCTCATGGTTCGTCTCCCCCTCTGATTTCCCCTCCTTCATTCTTCCCTTCCTACTATCTTCCTTTTTTTTTTAATATATAATGTATTATTTGTTTCAGAGGTACAGGTCTGTGATGAATCTTTTGACAAATAACGATGTAACAACTGGATATGGATATCCATATGAAATTCAATCCATATCCTGTACCATGTACAGAAATTAACTCAAAATAACTCATAGGTCTAAGTGTAAAACCTAAAACCATAAAACTTTTATGAGGAAACATAAGAGAAAATCTTTGGGGCCTTCAGTTGAACAAGTATTTCCTAGATACGACACCAGAGCATGATCCTCAAAAAAAAGAAAAGTTGACAGATTGGACTATATTAAAATTAGATGCTCTTCTGAAACAAATGAAAAGATAAGCTACAGACTGGGGGACAATATATGCAAAGTGTATATTTGAAGCTTTATTTATTTTAGAGAGAGAACAAGCAGGGAAAGGGGCAGAAAGAGAGAGAATCCCCAAACAGACTCCCCGCTGAGGGGCTCCATCCCAGGAACCTGAGATCATGATCTGAGCCGAAATCAAGAGTTGGCTGCTCAACTGACTGAGCCACCCAGATGCCCTGCAAAGTGAATATTTGATTAAAGGCGTAGTATCTAGAACATGTGAAGAACTCTTAAAACTCAATAATCAGAGAATGTAAAAAATGGGCAGAAATTTGGGCTGACACATCATCCAAGGATGTATGGAAGTGGCAAATATGCATTGAAAAGATAGTCAACATCAGTAGTCAGCAGGGAAATGTGATTTAAACCACACTTAAACACCCTTACGCACCTGTAGAAGAAGTGAGTTTTCATACGCTGCTAGTGGGAATATCAATGACATCACCACTTTGGAATACAGTTGGACAGTTTCTTAAAATGCTAGACATACCAGGGCACCAGGGCAGTGGCCCAGTCGGTTGAGCATCCGACTCTTGATTTTCAGCTCAGCTCATGATCTCCGGGTCGTGGGATTGAGTCCTGCATCGGACCCTGCACTCATCGAGGAGTCGGCTTGAGATTCTCTCTCTCCCCCTCTGCCTCTGCCCCTCACCCCACTTGCATGCGCACGTGCATGCTCTTTCTTTCTCAAAACAAATAAAATCTTTAAAAAAAGCGCTAAACATACCCCATTCCACTCCTTGGTATTTACTCTAAAGAAATGAAACCATATGTCCAGGGGTGCCTGCTGGCTCTGCCAGTAGAGTGTGCAACTCTCCACGTTGGGGTTATAAGTCTGAGCCCCACACTAGGTGTAGCAATTACTTAAAAATAAAATCTTAAAAAAAAAAAAAAAGAAAGCATATGCCCATTTATAGGTTTGTACACAAGCAGCTTTATTTGGATTGGCCAAAAAATGAGGAACAGCCCAAATGTCCATCAACATGTGAATGGATGCACAGATTGTGGTACACCTATGCAGGGAATCCTACTTGCCAACAAAAAGAAACAAACCATTGACAGACACACAGCATGGATGAGTCTCAACATGATCCCGGGAGTGAAAGAAGCTGGACAAAACAGCACCCACTGTACGATTCTATCTGTAGAAAATTCTGGAACATGCCGTCAAGTCTCAACAGAAAGCAGATTGCCGACTGCCCGAAAATGGAGGGCCGTGGAGGGGCAGGAGATGGGGAGACAGAGGGGACACAAGGAAATTTTGGAGGTGATGGTTACGCTCACCACCTTGGTTGTGGGGATGATTTCACAAGTGAAAACTAGCAAATCATAGAGTGTTAAATATATGCACTTGATTGCATATGAACTCTAACTCGATCAGGTTGGTTCATAAGACATAGCTGTGAGGGGCGCCTGGGGGGCTCAGTTGTTAAGCATCTGCCTTCGGCTCAGGTCATGATCTCAGGGTCCTGGGATCGAGCCCCGCATCGGGCTCCCTGCTCCGCGGGAAGCCTGCTTCTCCCTCTCCCACTCCCCCTGCTTGTGTTCCCTCTCTCACTGTGTCGCTGTCAAATAAATAAAATCTTAAAGAAAACAAAAACAAAACAAACATAGCTGTGGATAAGTACAGCCTTCCATGAGGATGTTGTGGGCCCCATTCTAGTGCCAAGCACAGTGCCAGACACAGAATATCTCCTGTGGGTAAAATATTAAATCCTTCATTCGGTGATACTCTCATAAAATTTCATGGACTAACTCTGCGTTCCACTCCCCATCATCTGTAACTTGGTAAAATTATTTGATGCTTCAACCTCCCCTCCTTTGTTTGTTCCCTTCAAGGAAAGGGCCCCAATCTATTTATCTCTCCAGCCTTAGGTTTTAGCCCCACACAGAGTCGATCTATACATGTTTATTAAATCAAAACAATAGATGAATCAAACAGTCAGTCAAATCACTGTGCAAAAAAACAAAACAAAACAAAACAAATAAGCAAACAAAACTGAGCAATCAGCACCAGCAGGAAAGCAGCCCCTTCCCATTCCCCAGCTAGTGGGAAGGCCTTCCCACCGTGGAGCTTGGCTGGTGGGAACAGGCTGGGAGGGGTCTTCCCTTTACCTATACTCCTTGCTTGAATTCTTAGTTCCAAAGTTCCCAAAAGGCCATTAGTCCAAGGCACGGTTGAGGCTGAGTTGTGTCCCCAAGGGAGGTTACTGCACCTTCTCCCACCCAGCACAGGCTGAATGTGGCCAAGACCACACACAAGGAAGGGTCTTCATACCGCCTTTCACCTCTGCCCTGGCCCTCTGGAAACGTCTTCACTTTTCTCTCACTTTTCCCTTGATCTGGGTAATGCAGCCAATTGTGCAACCATTCCTTCATGTACTGGCCTCTTGAGCATGAACTATGCGTCAGGCCTGTGGGCTCCTAGGGATGGGGTGGTGAAGCCCCTCGCTGCCCCGCAGTCCAGGGGGAGACCCATGAGCCCATCAGGAACAGGCTGTGCCCTCCTGGGGGCTGCTGCCGAGGAGGGGTGGAGAAGGCAGCTCGGTCAGGTCTGACGTTCTTACAGGCTCCTCCATATACCATAGCTGTGTGTCCTGAGGCAAGTAACTGAAACTCTCTGAGCCTCAGTTTGGAGCTCTGTAAAGTGGCAAGGATTAGAACACCCAATCCACAATGTTCTTAGGATGATCTATTAGCAGTGCATGGTTAAGCACTCCAGAGATATGCTTTCTTAAAAAGTAGCTCTCAACCCCGTAGCACCTCGTACCAAAAAAGATCCAAGACTTAGTGGATCTAAGAATCTGCCCCACGCATGCAGAGACTCGATAAAACTTTGCTTCTACAATGAACTTCTTCCACAACCAGAGACCTTCCTGCCTGTGCCCAAACTGCTCTGATCCCCATCACCAGGTGGGGGACTCTGGGATCTGGGGCCCCTCTGAGCATTTTCTCTCTGCTCTACCTTCAGAAACTCTGGAGTCTTATAACATCCAGATGCCTATGCCACACATAAAACCACACAAGAGATGCCTGTTCGCAGCCCACAGGCCCTTCCAAGTGAGTCTGCCTGCCCCGCTCCCTAGTTAGAAATGCCAGTATCAAAGGGCCACTCCGGGCTCCTCGCTAATTAGACTCAGGTGCACAAGGGTCCCACCGACAGCTAGCCACAGGCTGGCCGATGGCCAGGCGTGAAAACAGGGGGCCTCTCGTGGGACTTTGGAGTCCTTGCTCCAAGAGCCCAGCAGAAGGATCCAGAGGTCAACCTCATAAAGCAGGAGCTGGGAGGGAGGGACCAAGAAAGAGCAAAGGGGGTCTGGGTGAGCACAAGGGTGTGTGGAACAGTCATGTCCCCATGAAAGAACCGGCAGCGTCTGGAGCAGCTGTGGGCCGAGAGAGGCAGAGTGTCACCTGACTTGCAGGGGGGCCTCCCAGACCCCATTCTTGGGAAGCTGGCAGGCTCTGGGTCTGCCCCAGATTATGTAAGCAACCCCACCTTCCCTCAGCCACTTAGTACCTTGCCTTACATATCAGTATTTATTCATGAGTAATTCCTTAGTCTTTAAAAAAATACTATGTTTAAAAAGACAACCTTATCTTTTTTTAAGACTTTATTTATTTGATAGAGAGAGAGAGTGAGAGAGAGCACAAACAGGCGGAGCGGCAGGCAGAGGGAGAAGGAGAAGCAGGCTTCCTGCTGAGCAGGGAGCCCGACGTGGGGCTCAATTCCAGGACCCCAGGATCACGACCTGAGCCGAAGGCAGACGCTTAACAACTGAGCCACCCAGGTGCCCCGACCTTATTTATTTTAAATATACGGAGTCGTGCTGCCCTCTGCCACTACCAATCCATGACGGAACCTGGAAGGGCAAAAGGCAAATGGCAAATGTTATGATTCTAGGTTGATATGAGGAAGAAAGATTTTATTTTATTTTAATTAATGTATTTTTTTTTTTAGAGAGACAGAGCCTGTGAGCGAGTGGAGGTGGGAGGAGGGGCAGAGAAAGAGAGAGAAGCTCAAGCAGACTCCACACTGAGTGCAGAGCCCCACTCTAGGCTCGATCTCACGACCCTGAGATCACAACCTGATATCAAGAGTCGACGTTTAACCAACTGAGCCACCCAGGCTCCAGGAAGAAAGATTTTAGTGTAACACTCGCAGTCCTAGCTAGTGTCATCCTGAGCACACGCCCTAGTATTGGGGCTTCCCCCATTATAATAGCATATTCTTCATTCATTCCTTCTTGAAACGTTTACTAAACACCCCCTCCTCACTACACAATCTGTTGGAACCTGCTACCTTTTGTCTCCCCTTTGAGGGAGGGAATAATAAAGCCTTACTCCAATTTGCATCTGCAGTGCCCGATATAAAGAAGGCTAATAAATATTTCTTGGATGATCGATGTCTGCAACTCAGGCAAGGGGAATAAATGAACAATTTTCTAAGGCTCCTAAATCTGGGTGTTGGGAGACGGGCTGGGAGGGGGGAAACCACGCCGATTGGAAACTCTCCTGCAGCGAAGCACAAGATACGTACAGGTGTCCTCCATCCCGTGTGGACCCTGAAACAGTGCTCTCCTTTCACACTGACTTCTCAGCCACCCGAATAACAGATTTCTGCACAGTTGGACTGGCTCTGACCCAAGCCCGGAGACCCCAAAGCCATGGATCAGCTATTATCTGAGCCGGTGGTTTTTTTTTTTTTTATATACGTATATATTTTTTTCACCGTCGGGAATCAACCATGAACTGATAAGAGATAGATTGAAAAGATGTACTCCTGCTTTTCATATCTAAATGTGAACTTGGCCAACTCCAGCCCTCATGTTGAAATGTGGTGTCAACAGTTCATTTAAATTGAAACTGAGTCATTTGCTGTTAGTTTCAGATATTGGCTACACAGTTTTCGCTGCATAGGCCCCTTCTCCAGGGATCCCCACCCACATCGGCCTGTCTCTGACTTAAGGCTGCTCTTATTGTAAGTTTAAAGGGGGAAGGAGTCAGGAATAGTATCTGCACCTTCCCCTGCCTCCTTCTCTGGATAACGGGGTGTGTGTGACATCTGTGCCCCCCTCCCCACCTGGGACAAAATAAGTGGTGAGAAAAAAAAAATTTTTTTTTAAGATTTTATTTTTAAGTCATCACTACACCCAACGTGGGGCTCAAACTCACGACCCCGAGATCAGGAGTCATACGCTCTACCGACTGAGCCAGCCAGGCGGCCCTTTCCATGAAATTGAGAAGCCGTTTTCTCTGTGGTTTGGATACCAAGGCTTGTGTCTGAGTGGTCACAATTGGCAAGCCCAGGAGAGCCGGAGAGGGCCTTTGAGTCAAGCCTGTCCCATCATTTCATATTTTAGGAACAGGAAGGAAGTGCAGTTTACATGCTGGGTCTTGAAGAACAAAGTCTCAGGAGAGGTCACTCGGTAACGTTCTGACAGAGTAGGTGGCTCTATCCAACAGAAAGAGGAAGTCTCTCGGGTCCCTGGCCTGGCCCTCACAGTGAGGGGACAACATCAGCAACATGAGATCCGCTCTCGGGCGACTGCAGACCTCCCTGCGTTCACACGTCACGCGTCTGCGGAGCTTGCCCTGTGCACCCGCTCCAGCAGTTGGCTTTGCTGCCCTCTGACCCGCGAGAGCCTCACTTCAGCCCTGGGTGTTGTTAGTAATGCCCTGCGTTTACTCCTTAAGCCGTGTTTTCCAGGCAGAAAGAGGGGGAAAGAAAAGGACATGAAGAAGGAGAAAGTGTGTCAAGTTCTGCAGAGACAGCTCAGCCAAGAAAGGGGGCCGAGCTTAAAAAATAGTTCTAATTCAGTGTGATGCGTGGCGTCATGGCCTGTAAGGTACCAGGAGAGCTCAGTGGTGGGCTGACCTCAGGCTCGGGCTCTGGGAGGAGGTGGGAGGGCTTCAGGAGAGGGGGCTGTAAAGGGTGAGTAGGAACTCACCCGGCCAAGAAGAGAGACCGTCTTCGGGAGGGGCGCCCGCAGGTGCAGGGGCTCTGACCCAAGGAGGGGCAGCTGGGAGGGTGGCCGATGGGAGTGGCTGGAGCCCAGGGTGGGAGGGGGTCCGCAGCAGTGCCCTGAAGAGCCTGGCATGACAGTTTGACAGGGACGTTCCTTGATGGCTAGGCAGAATAGTTTGGATTTTTATTTAAAATGATAAGGAGCCACCAACAAGTCTAAAGAGGAAAGTGACACAAGTAAATCAGCATTTCAGAATGATCTCTCTGAGGCAATGTGGGGGACATATTGGAGGGGCGGGGTCAGAGACCTGTTCTTTGGGGCAGCCGTGTTCCGGGAGCTCCTGCGCTGGGCAGGAACCTCGAAGGCCCGGGGACGACACGCCTGCCTCTCAGCAGCTGGCAGCCGATTTATTGCCGTAACAGCCACCAGAAACTCGGGGGCTTCAAACAACACAGATCTGTGATGTGTCCTCAGCCCGGCCACTTGCTTCAGCAAAACATGGGGGCTGAGAAGGCACTGGAGACCGTCTGCTAACACAGTCCCAGGAGTGACCACCCACCTGCTCTGCTCCGTTCTGGCTGAGAAGCAAGTCCCAGGTCCCACCCACACTCGAGGGGAGGGGATCACACAGGGGCGTGAACACCTGCAGGCTTAGCAGGGTCTGTCTCCACGGAAGGTGACAGATCTTATTTACACCATCTCAGAATCACCCGGGAAAAAGCAGATAGGGGCCTTCTCAGGGGACTGTGAGATCAGAGTTTATCTGTATCAATCCAGCGGTTCTGGTGATGCTTCCCCGTGGGGGGCTCACATATGAGGTTATCGCTGTGGTCCTATGACAGGCTGAATAGCTGAACTTTTCCTGTTCATCTTTTTATTCTATTACCTCAAGGTCCTTTGGTTTCAAAGTCTGTGATAGACACAAGCTTGAACCCCCGCTCTAGCATTTACAGCCGGGTGAATTTGGAAGTGAGGTAGGCGGTCTGAGCATCATCAGCACACTAACTGCAAAGTAGGGGTACGGCTGCTCACCCTGCAGGCTCTCGAGGGCAGATATAAAAGAATGTAGCCCAGGCCTTGCCCATCGGAGCTCTGCCAGTAACGAAGCCCGCATTGTAGCCGAGGCCGACGGTGCAGACCAAGGTGGACTTCAAGGCCTTGTTCAGGGTCATGCACAAAGTGAGCCCTGCTGGGCTGGGACACAGCCTAGACTTCAGGCTTCTCAGCAGGCTGGGACCAAGGCGGCTGCCACAGTGGTAAAGGTAGATGGTTAGCGGCTAAGGTTTTCGTGAGGCTGCCGCCTCCCCAGTGACCCCCTGTCCCAGCTGTCTCCGAGCGTATCCACCCGCTTTGGGAGCTGGGACTCGTTGCTGTGGAGGATCACAGGGCACAGCCTTGCACGGGACAGGGCTCTTCACGGCCAGCCTCAGAAACTGAGTTTTGCTTCTATAAGCAGAAGGTCAGGATAAAACAGTACAGGATTTTGGCGATCTCATAAAATCGTGAAGAACGCCAGTACATCAGGTTTGGGCAGTGGGGCAGGAGATAGGGAGGCTCCTGGCCCACATTGTGCTGAGAACTAGTTCAGCGCCACACAAGACACAGAGGACACAGCCCATCCCCGGAGCTGGACGCGGCCACCACTGAGGCTCTCCATGGCCCTGCCTCTCTGTCAGAGTCCCGTGCCTGATAGTCTTCTTGTGTGTCCATGATACCTCAATAAAGTGGGTTTTTTAAAAGTTTTTATTTAGTTATTTGAGAGAGAGCACAAGCAGGGGGAGCGGAAGATGGGGAAGCAGGCTCCCTGCTGAGCAGGGAGCCCCGATGCGAGGCTCAGTCCCAGGACCGTGGGATCGTGACCTGAGCCGAAGGCAGACGCTTCACCCCCTGAGCCACCCAGGTGCCCCTTTCTTCTCATTTTCAATGGCAGCTGGCAAGAGATGCATTTTACTGAAGTAATAACTGAGTGAGCACGTTTCCTCAGAAATAAAATGAAGATGACAATGTATCCTTCAGGACTCGTCATGATGGGTAGGTGAGATCACGTGTCGAAGTTAGTCTCTCCCAGAGTATTATAAGCGTATAAATAAGAATAATTATTAGCTATAGAAAAATTAGTATTAATTTAATAATAAGTAGCCATTCCTGTGATCAGTGATTATAAATGTAATTTTCGTGACAATCAACCTGACTCTGAAGGCTCAGCTAGCTGATTGAAGAAGGATAAGTATTCATAAAACAGGGGCGCCTGGGTGGCTCAAGTCGTTAAGCGTCTGCCTTCGGCTCAGGTCATGATCCCAGGATCCTGGGATAGAGCCCCATGTCAGGCTCCCTGCTCAGCAGGGAGTCCGCTTCTCCCTCTCCCTCTGTGCGCTCTGGCTCTCTCTCAAATAAATAAATAAATAAAATCTTAAAAAAAAAAAAAGAATTCGTAAATCAGGAACGCCTACCTGCCTCACGGGGCAATGCTTCCTGGTTCAGATCTGCTCGGGCAATTCAGCAACAAAAGCCCCTTGGAGTCCAGGGCAGCTCCGCTTGGCCCCAAATCCCCCCTGTTGTGACACCACCCCGGGAGGCACAGGTCGTTTGGCCCCTGGCATCGCTGGCAGAGATTGGATTCAGACTCAGGATGAAGTCATCAACCCAACCCTGAAACAAGTCCCAGGCTGTAGGACCAAGGGGGTGGGGCGGGGCTGGGGTATAGGCTGGGAGATCCTGGGAAGTGTCCCCAGCCCTGGGTCTGGGTCCCAAGCAAGGAGAGAGCTGACTCAACTGGGGTCACCACGTGTGCTGACGTCACTGTTTCCAGAGCCTGAGGTGTGAGCCTTCCCAGGATCTTCCCTCATCGGACACTCAGCATTTCCTGCCTGGTGCTTTCTACCCCCACCTCCCTTCACTTGGCCAATTAGGGTATTAAAATGCCTAGTTCCTGCTGAATTTTCAGAACCTCAGATGACTCATACCGTGCCCTTGAGTGAGTGCACAAAGAATCAAAGCATTCCTGTTGCTAAAGGCGGCAGTTTCACATTTTTGAGATGATCTAAATCTGCATTTTCTTTCTGTACTTTGCAAACACTTGGGTGAGGGGTGAAGGGTGGTGGAATAGGGAAGAAGGTGGGCCTGGAGGAAGTCAAACTGGGCACAAATGGGACACACATCTGCATAGTCATTTTTTCTATTTCTGGAAACATTTTCTGGGAGCTGGAGCTTCATGGAATCTGATTTCTTTGCCTCTGGTCCCTCCCTCACTTTAAATGCGGGTAAGTGGTTCATTCCTCTGCCCCACTCTCTTGTTTAACCCTGGTGCCTCCGCCTTCACCCTAGCTGATGACACCCCAGATTCTGTCCAGCCCTGTTCTTTCCTGAACGTCAGCCCCGTGGCCAAGGCAGTCCAGTGATATTAGACCCAGCAAGTTCAAGGTGAACTCAGCATCTTCTGCTCCCTCCCTCAATTAAGAACCTAACAACACCAGGGGCGCCTGGGTGACTCAGTCCTTGAGCGTCTGCCTTCGGCTCAGGTCATGATCCCAGGGTCCTGGGATCGAGCCCCACATCGGGCTCCTTGCTCCGAGGAAGGCCCGCTTCTCCCTCTCCCACTCCCCCTGCTTGTGTTCCCTCTCTTGCTGTGTCTCTCTCTGCACATAAATAAAAATCTTTAAAAAAAAAAAAAAAGAACCTAATGACACCACTGGTTCATCCAAGCTAGAAACCCTAGGGTCTTCAGTTTACCTTAAGGAGTGAATTGTGCTTCTTATTGACCACCCCTCCTCCACCTGGGATACACACTCGGTTCTGCTCGGCCTCCAGTGTATGTGAAATCACCCCTTCCTCCCCACCTCTGCTGTCATCGGTCAGGCTCACCTCCTCTTTGCATGAAGCCACAGTGACAGCCTCCTAATTGATTTTTTGCTTCTCCATCCATCTGTCCACCTCTCCTATCAATATTTACTGAGCACCTACTCTATGCCAAGCACTGTTTGAGGACCTGGGGACACGGATGAACCAAACAAGAGTCCCGCACCTGTGGAATTTACATTCTTGTGATGTAGCCAGATAACGTGCAACAGATAAAGGACTTCTGTATAAGACGGCAGATTGGAACTTTCTCGTAGACTTTGTTCTGCCGATACCTCAGAAATAGCCAAAACAAAGAGTAAGCAAAAAAAAAAAAAAAAAAGTCATCAATGGCAATCAAATTAGGAATGAGGGATAGCCAGTACAATAAACTTCACAAACAGTTAGCCAAGACAAGAAACAAGATGCTGGATGGAGTAGAGAAGCCCGGGGAGGGGTAGGGGGAGGGAGCTTGGCTCCTAGCTTGGTTCTTCCTCCCCTGGAAGCTGCACAGAGAATGTTCAAGGTCCTGAGGATTCTGACTAGCACCCCCAAAGCCCCGGGAGGCGGAGCATGTAGATATCCATATTCATTTCCGCCCCGGACTGAGATAAAAACGGTTGTTGGGGAGAAAGTGGTAAAATGTGGGGAGTGAAGAGTAGGGCTAATTCTGACCACAGTGAAGGCTCCAGGGCAACCAGCCGAACCCCGCAACAATGAAAGCCTTCAGTGTTACTGCCCAGCCCAGAGGGGTAAAGCCTGACACATCTCCAAAATTGCACAGAGGGAGCAGACCCCAGGTTTCTACGGCCAACACTCAGCCCCCAGACCCCCTGAGCCCCACGATGACACAGAGAGAGAAAAGCAAACTGATCTCAGCTGCAAGAGGGAAAAGTCAAGAAGTCACTTGCCCTCCATCAGAACAAATTAAACCTGCGGATGTACCTCCCGAATGCGAGCAGATGGGAAGGAGAAGCATCACAGCTATGAAAGCAGGCTAAGGAGGGAAAGGGGGGAACGCAGCAGGCACAAGCCAGGCCCCCCATGAGAAGACATCATAACTCAAGCATCAGAAAAAAATTCCGGGGGCGCCTGGGTGGCTCAGTCGTTAAGCATCTGCCTTCAGCTCAGGGCATGATCCCAAGGTCCTGGGATAGAGCCCCACATCAGGCTCCCTGCTCTGTGGGGAGCCTGCTTCTCCCTCTGCCCCTCCCCCTGCTTGTGTTTTCTCTCTCTCTCTCTGTCAAATAGATAAATAAAATCTTAAAAACAAATTCTTCAAGCATCTTCACAGAAAAACCAAACCACCCCAGGGTCCCAACAACTGAGGGGACTCCATGTCCCACGCAAGCGACATTCCCGGCCGGGGAGCTAGGGAGACGGGTCGGAGCTGGGGGGAGGCCGTCCACTGTCACTGGCTTGTTTTACCTCTAACTGTCTGGCATTAGCTTGCGAACCTGAATGTGCACCTCAGCTACAATCCTGCCGATTTCATGCTTGGATATATTACATATTCTACAAAAATGATTGCAGTTATGCTGGAAGTCAGGCACTAGAATGTTTGTAACAACACTGCTCGCGATAGGAAAAAACCAGAAACAACCTATCAGCTGAACAGATAAGGACATTGCAGTTTATTCCTAAATTCATACACTGAATACCCTCCCTACCGCAGCAATAACAAATGAACTACAGCCACACACATCAATGTTGCCGAATCTCAGAAACATGCTGCATTTAGCACGTTAAAAAGCAAACAAAATTAGGCGGTGTGTCCCTGGAGGAAAATTTCATGGCAAATCTCTAAAGGAACCAGGGCTGCGATCCCCTGTGAGGACTGGGGTGGGAAGTTACCACTGGGAGGAGCGAGAGGGCAGCTTAACCAGTAGAAGCAATGTGCCAGGGACCTGCTGGGTGAGGAGTTTGTGTGTTGTATCGTGATGACTTATGATCTATACAGTAAGCATATTCTTGTAGGTGTCAATATTTCAGGAGAATAAAAGAAACAACATTCTAAACACTTTTGAAGATTTTTTTATTTTTAAAAGATTTTATTTATTT
Source organism: Eumetopias jubatus (assembly GCF_037043125.1). Lineage (NCBI taxonomy): Eukaryota > Metazoa > Chordata > Mammalia > Carnivora > Otariidae > Eumetopias > Eumetopias jubatus. Next base: position 66,387,386 of record NW_028274818.1, on the reverse strand, counting down.
ATTCATGAGAGACAGAGAGAGAGAGAGAGAGAGAAGCAGAGGGAGAAGCAGGCTCCCAAGGAGCAGGGAGCCCGATGTGGGACTCGATCCCAGGACCCTGGGATCATGACCTGAGCCGAAGGCAGACGCTTAACCATCTGAGCCACTCAGGCGCCCAAGATTTTTTTTAACCACTAGGGAAAGAACTAAGGAAGAAAACAGCACCATAAAGAAAGTGGGACTGAGGAATGATGGCTGGACCAGGTGCCGCGTCCTGCAGGAAGACAAAGGGCAGGAAGACAAAAGGCAGGCATTTGCAAAGGGCTCAGGGAAGGCAGCACCCTTAGTCTTTCCTGAAAAACCAAACCAAACCAAACAAAAAGCCCCTGCTTGTTATAAAATCAAACCTGCAGGGGAATGAAGTGAAGAACTTGAGAACGGAGAGACCATTGTAAAAAGACTTGGAGAGAATATTGAACCCATTTAAATGTAGAATTGTTGCTAAAAGGAAAAGGGATGGAATTATGGCTGCCCAACAAAACATCCATGTTATAAACCTGGACGGTGGGTAAAAACAATAATAGCAATTTTCTGCTGGAAACCAGGCATGGGCTTTCCTATCTGGCCATGTCGGAGGGACAGGTCCTAGAAATAGCGGCCTGCTTAAACAACTGTAAAAGTGCACAAGCAGAGGAGACACCTGTTTCCAGGAAATGGACCACCAGCAACATGTGGCTGAGGTGCTGGAGAGCAGGGATGCACACAGGTGACCCCACGTCCCCCCGGGGTTCCTTCTCCTGAGGACACCCTCTGAGCCCCTGCAAGGAGATGCAGAGACAGGTGGTCTCTCTGAGCTGGGGGGAGGGGCGAAGCTCAGAGGTCAGGACTGCTGAGGGCCTTGGAACTCGTGGGGCAGGGGTGAGGAGAGGAGGGGCACTGAGCTGCCCAGGAGTCGGGGTGCCCAGCCCCTGGCCGAGCATGGTCTTGGACCGAGGGTGGACTTTAGGGGGAAGGCCTGGCAGAGAGCGGTTGCCATGGGCTGAAAGCTGCCTGGAGAGCCCCGAGGTGGAGCAGGGCTCCGAGCCACTGGCTCTCCCACCACCCAGAATGGACCCGCCCTGCTGAGCACCTGCCTGCCCAGCTGGACCCCGGAAAGAAAGCAAGCGGAAGTGAAGGTGACCTGGCCGTGGAAGCTGCTGACAGTCTACCGTCTGAACTAGCCAAAGCAATATTAATTTCAAAGGCAAAACCTCTATCGGGGTGAGGAGACACAATGCTTTCATCATCAAATAGGGAGTGAGCAGCGTGGATGGATCCTAAGACCAGCTGTTCACCCAGCGCCAACACAAAGCAAAACGTCTTTTTCTGCCTCCGGAACGTGTGTCGTGAAACAGAAATGGAGCCTATTCCTTAAGGCAATGAATGCTTTCTCTGTTTAAATGACTTGTATTTGGTATTTATTTTCTATGCCCCTTTCCTCCTTCCAATGTTTTCTATTACAAATGTCTACAACGGGTAGAGAATTTTTCGTTATGAAATATGTAACTACAAGCACTGTATATTTCCTCGTAACAACAACAAATTGTATATTTATTATTATGTCTTTTTAAAAACAGGCAGCCTCTGAAACATGCATTATAACCCTACCACAGAAACACGACTCATTGTTAGTAGGTCACTCAGTAACATTTAAAAATGAGTAAATAAAGTGTTGTAAAAATGCAGAATATGATCTTGGGGAACTCCCAAGAATTCCTGGGAATGGTGATTTGTGCCTGAATCCCAAGGATTAATGTTACTTCTTTATCTGATGAAATCCTGCATGTTCTTCAAATTTTAGGTCATGCATGCCCTCTTCTTTAAAATTTTCTGTGTTTAAAATGAACCAAAAATGTTCTGTGTTAGCCAAAGCTGATTATTGCAAATGTCTGCGATTATTGCAAAGGAGTGCTTTACTGGCTGGTGTAACCGGGAGTGTTCATAGCTTCAGGCCCAGCTGGATCCAGGGGTTTAGAATGCCATATCTCTCTGTTTCCTTTGTCTCTCTGTCTCTCTCCCTCCCTCCCAGCTTTTCCTCTCACAGGGCTTCAGTTTCTCTCCACTTACAGTTAAAGATAGTCACTGGGAGCTCCAGGCATGCATTTTCCGTAAAACTCATGATCCTAGACCAGGAGAGAATCAATGCTTTTCTGGGAGGTTTGATGAAAGTCCTCAGTCACTTTCTGATTGTCCCCAAGTGTGCCACCTGCTCACCCCTGACCCAGTGATTATCATCGGGGATGTGGATATTCTGATTGGCTATATGTGGGTGACCTGCCCTCATCTGGGATCAGCCCTCCCTGCCTAACAGAAGGGATGCGATGCTGGGTACAGGGGAGCCATGGACGTCCACCAAACCTTCATCCTTCTCTCCTGCCCCAGGAGGGATCAGCACCTCTCTGTCTACACCCCCGTAACTGCTATTTCTTCCTGTATTATATAGTGTGCTCTTGGGCGCACGTCCATCTCCCCTCCATCCGCTCCCCAAAGGCTTTCCTCCTTTGGGCATTCCAGCACCTAGTGCGTGCCTGGCATGCAGTAGGCGCTCAACAGCTAAAGCTCATTGGCATTTTTTTGTTAGGCACCGTCCACAGTTCTATATGAAATGCTTACTCTTCCCAGCCATACTATGAAGTAGGAATTATAAATCCCTGTTTAAGTATTTATTGAATAAGTGAATAAAGATAAGTCATGTTTAAAAAAGTTACAAACCGAGCCCCATTAGAGAACCCAAGGGCTGCCTGTCTCCGTCCAGCAGACTCGGTGCTATGAAGGGAGCTATTGTCTTGTGGGCCTTCCCAGGAGGTAGTGAGTCTGACCACAGAACAAGGCTGGCCTGACCTCCACCAGAGAGGCTGGGCCAGGGCCGGTGATGCGGGCCTGAGGCAGAGGGCACCGGCTGCCAGTCACCTCTGCTCCCCATAACATCCTAAAATATCTGGGCTCCCCCCAAGGCCAACCAACAAAAGAACAACTACCTTTTGTAATAAGTAATCCTGAGACTAGACCCAGTCCAAGACACACAGAAGGAATCCCTCTGGCAGATCTGTGGTGGAGTTACAAAGCCAGAGGGACCTGAACAATCACCTGAGACTTTGCTTTTGTTTTCAAGGTGAGGAAGCAGAGGCCCATAGAGGTTAAAGCAATCGTCCAAGGTCGCACAGCTGGTTAGTAGGGAAACTAGAAGCTGGAAGCGGAGCCAAGGTCACTTTCTGGGTTCCCCAAGGCTCCACACACCCTAAAGCTTCAAGTCTGCATCCCCGGACAGGCAGCCTCCATGCGTCATGCATAGTTCCTTGTAGACACACTCTGGAGGGGCCTTGGCTCAGGGACAGTCAGAGCTGGGAGCCCCAGGACACAGCTCCTTAGCCTAGAACCTTCCGTGCTCAGAGTGGTGGAGCAGCGTGCCCAGGACCTGGACACATTCCCATTGGAGAGAGGTCCGTGGCATTTCCTCCAGAGTGGGACGGTGGAGAGCATTCAGCTAATGTTCGGATCAGTGGAGCAGATGAACCTCCGGCCCCGCCACCTCCTCAAGCATCATCTCCCGCCCCCACCATGGCCATCACATCAGGGCCGCCCTGCATATTCTGAACCCTCCCGGTCTCTACTAGCCTGCTGGGGTGGCTTTTCCCAGTGCTGGGATGATGTTTAGCAGGTCGTTGGGGGTTTCCAGCTTGATTCCATGCTGGTGCTCCACCTTGTTCTGAGGTTTGGGGCTCCGCTGGACCAGAATATCAGCATGTCTGCTGGGCTGGCTGCTGCTCATCTTGGATACAGATACCCAAACACCCTAAAGCCCTCAGTCTCCATAGTAACAGGCCCTCACCAGATGCATGTGGGCCCAGGGCGAGAGCACAAATGGAGCCCCACACGCTGCGCATCTAAATGGTGAGAAGCGGTAAATCACACCAGTAAACTCCTAAATAAGACGTGTTCCGCCCTCTTAGCCTGATAAATTTGTTTTTATAGCAACAACATTTTAAAATATGTGTAAAGCTATTTATTATTTTTATGTGACCACAAGTCAAGATTTCAAAGATACCTAAATTTTATTATTGTAGGACACACCTGGTGTTTGATGATGGGCTGGCAGTTTCTAGATGAGTAACAAAATGCACGCATAAATCGCATATTATCATAGTATTTAGCCTATATAAATTGGATTTTTTAAAGATTTTATTTATTTATTTTAGAGAGAGAGGGTGGGGCATGGCCAAGGGAGAGGGAGAGAAAGAATCTCAAGCAGACTCCCCGCTGAGCTTGGAGCCCGAAGTGGGGCTTGATCTCACGACCCTGAGATCATGGCCTGAGCCGAAACCAAGAGTCAGACCCTTAACCGACTAAGCCACCACGTGCCCCTCCATATGAATTGTTTTTGTTGTCTTCATTTTAGCAACATTATTCATTATAATTGTAATTAGATGTTCACATAATTTGTTTTCCAAATAGTAATGATCTAAAGAGTAAATGATAAGAGCAATTATATTTGAAGTACACAAAATTTTAATATATTTTCACAAAAGTATGAAGAAAAAATTAAAATGACATGTTTTTTTAAAAAATTATTTTGCTTTTAAAATATTTAAACTTAGGGGTGCCTGGCTGCCTCAGTCAGTAGAGTGTGTGACTCTTAATCTCAGGGCTGTGAGTTGAAGCCCCACATTGGGCATGGAGCCTACTTAGAAAGCTAAATAAATAAAATAAAAATCTCTTTTTAAAAAAACTGAAAAAATAAAACATTGAACCTTGCCTATTAAAAGTAAACGCCAGGGGCGCCTGGGTGGCTCAGTCAGTTAAGCATCTGCCTTCCATTCAGGTCACGATCCCTGGGTCCTGGGATTGAGCCCCATGCCGAGCTCCCTGCTCAGAGGGGAGCCTGCTTCTCCCTCTCCTCCCCGCTTGTACTCTCTCCCTGTCTCTCCTTCTCTCTCTCTCTCTTAAATAAATAAATAAAATTAAAAAAATAAATAAAAAATAAAAGTAAATGCCAAACTAAATTATAATTCATGAATATAAACGTTTTGATCAAAATCATTTAAATAAAAACAAAATTTTTATCAACTCTTGAAAATTTAATTAAATCTTATTACATTGTTATAAAAATAAAACTATTTGCATTTTAGCCTCCTGTGCCTAGCTAGTTCATATACTATGAAGAGTCAGCATCTCATTTCATACCAGTTACATGGGGATCACACCCGTTTGATCCTCCTTACTCATGATTTTGTGTTTAGGAATTCACCCACCTGCAAACATTTCTGTAAGCCCCTGATCAATAATTGCAGCGCTTCCCAGGGCATTTGCAGATAGACCCCGCGTGGTGAAGACTTCGATCTCCTGACACACGTGTTCCAAGCTGAGGTTGAACTTTATGGAACTTGGACTAGATCACCCCACGGAAGAACCAAGCGACACCCAGAGATCTTGGAGGATAGGAGGTTTATTTAACGCCGGTGGGCTCAGAGAAGAGTGGTCTCCAAAGGTCTGAACCCTGAGCACAAACAAAGGGGGTAATTTATACACTTCTACTTCCGCATACTGGGCCCTCTGGGCGCGTGCGTGAAGAGGGGCGGGGAGAGGACCCCGGAAGAGCCCTGGGGCTTGGACTGGGACTCCCTTGCTGGCTCCCTCAGCCATCTTAGGACACAGATTTTTCCTTAGAACAAGATGGTGCTCTGCCTCCTTGTTTCACCTCTCATGTGGGGAAAACAAGTATCTTCCCTGCAGTCTATTTAGTACCATGTTTATCAAATTTCTGTGCTTTTCTGCGGTGGCTTTGCTGTCGGAAGCGGCCCCCAAGCGCAGAGCGGTGTGCTGTCCAGCAATCCCGAGCCCAGATGGCTGTGAGGGGCCTGCAGAGGAAAGAGGTGTGTTAGAGAGGCTTCATTCAGGCATGGGCTCAAGGTCGGTGAAACAACAGTATGTGTTAAATAAGGCACCTGTATATAGAGACACATATGAAACAAGGTTACGTGTTCATCGGTTGACAGATTGTGAGCAGAGGCACACAGGAATCTGATCCGCTTTTCCCGTAGCAACAATGTTCGGTGTTGCTCATGCAGTGTCTGTGGGGATTTTACAGGCGGTGATCACTGCCAGTCATGAGGACTGACTCTGCAATCAGATTTAAGAGTTGTGTAATGCCGCAGAATGTTCCACGGCTGGCTCGCGCCGCTGTGGCGAACACTGCCCCCAGAGCCGCACTGGGGAGACCACGTGTGGTGTGCGGGGGCCAAACGCTGCTTCATGGCTTGTGAGCTCATCCCGCCCGCGCTGGGAAGAGGGCTGAGCCACTTAACTCATCTGTCTCTAACCCACATTCTTCCACTGCTCAGATTTGTCTCCGCTGCAGAAACAGTGTCCGTCCCCAGCATTGGCGGTGACACAGTCCACAGGCTCGCGGCATTCAGATGCAGGCACCTTGTGTTTTGAAAATACGGGGCAAGAGGAGTGGAGAGGCCTTTCTCTGGGGCCTGACCGTTGTCAGTCAACATGAGGGAGGTCAAGGGTTACAGACCTGAGCACCAGAGCCCAGGGACAAAGCTTCTGTGTGTTGTTGGACACGCTGCACTGTGTGCGCATGTGTGTGCGGGGCAGAGAGAAGCACGGGCTGGGGACCGTCCTCCACGGCGGCCTGCAGCTCAGCGGCCTGGGAGCATCCAGACCAGAAACTGCATCGACGTGGGTCTCCATCTATCACCACAACCCAGCGCCATCAGCTCTGAATCTCCGGTGGGACAGTGAGACACGTTCTCCGTGGGTTTTTCCAGAAGAGTGTGTTTGTGTTAAATCGTCATTGCGGTCCCCTTTTTGTAAGAGGAAGTCTGTTTATTGTTTTGGAACAGGGACAGCAGATGGTTTACTCTGGTCACCCAGCCAATGGATTTTTAAGACCTAGAGTGTTTCTTTTCCTTCCTTCCTTCCTTCCTTCCTTCCTTCCTTCCTTCCTTCCTTCCTTCCTTCCTTCCTTTTTCTTTCTTTCTTTCTTCTTTCTTTCTTTCTTTCTTTCTTTCTTTCTTTCTTTCTTTCTTTTTCTTTTTCTTTCTTTCTTTCTTTCTTTCTTTCTTTCTTTCTTTCTTCCTCTCTCTCTCTCTCTCTCCTCCTTCCTTCCTTCTTTCTTTCTCTCTTTTTTTTAGAGAAAGTGTGCCTTGCTTGGCCCACAGTCCCTTGTGCTACCTCTTTGCCCCAGATTCTAGAAGATGAGGATTGTCAGGGAATTCTAACATTTTCCCAAGAGGTGTTACTCTGCTGCTCTCTTTCTCCTCATTCGCCTATATGCCCTCTATTTCCATCTTTCGGGGCTTGGCATCCAGGACTGCTGGATGCATCTGTGGGACCTTTGGAAAGTCCCTGTGCACCTCTGTTCTGCATTTGCACAGCAGGGATGCTTGTGCCAGCACCTGGCTTGTGTGACAGTAAGTGACACCCTCTCTGTCCCATGCTGGCATGGACTGAGCTGAGCACGGAGTCGCACTGGCTCAGCACAAATTCCGGGCGGTGTGGCAGGAGGATTGAACTAATAATCTCTCTATTCCCCTCTATCAAAAGAAGGTCATGGAGCCCAGAGCCCTTCTCAGGGTAACAAAGCAAGGAATCACTAGAGATCAGTGTTGCTTTCGTATGATCCTGGTAGGTCCCTGGGCAGAGCAGGGAGAAACCAAAGCTGACAGCGAGGGCTACTCGCACTCCTTTGGAACTAAGAACATCACTACTCATTCATTACGTATAGTGCTGGGCACTAAAAATGAAGCATAAGAGCTTATGAACAAAGGAACATGGGTCTTGATCTAACAGCTTCTCCAGGTTTGGGATCTGCCTCGCTCGGCCTGGGATGCCCCTGTCCACCTGGAGAGCAAGGGCAGTGTCCTGGAGTAGCCAGAGCTTGGGGCGGACAGTGGACTGAGACCTGATGTGTGCAGGGCAGGGGGAGCACCCGGGGAGCCAGGTGGATCCCACCCAGGGGTGGCAGGGGTGAGGTTGAGGTTTGGTGGGAGAAACGGGAAGAAGGAAGCTGGGGGTGGGTGGGCGAGAATCTGAGACAGGCTGGGAGTAGGAGTTTACCAGAAGGGTAGGTGGGAACTGGAGAACCAGGCTCAGACCACCCAGGTAGGACACCTCCTCCACCCAGGAGCCGTTCACTTTGGTCACTGGCTGTCACTACCAGGCACAGTGGTTATCGCTCCCCAGACCCCTGATACCTATCCATGCCCCCTAGGACACTTGCAGCCCACCTCTGACTGGCCCTGTGACTTAGGGTCCCTCCCCCACGATGCTAAGTCCCGAGTAAAACACCACTGATCTCAAGTAGGCCCTTGCCCACCCTGTCCCCTGACCCGTGCTGGGACTCCCCCAACCAAGGGGCAGTTGGCAGCCAGTGACTCTTGGGTCCCTTTGGTTTTAGCAAAATTTTTTTGAGCTCCCCCTCCTGACCAAGGGCCAGGTCACAGCTCCTGTTCTCAAAAAGCTTGCATTTAGAGGGGGAGAGAGAAACCATCAGGCACGTTGCAAATCAGGAGACAGATGTGATGAGCATGGGTCACCAGCTAGGGGGTGGAGGCCTTCCGGGAGGGGTCTGAGCCAAGCCCCTGGAGCAGGGAGACTGGTGTGGCCAAGGCATCAACTCCTATTGCATTGGAAGGGCACAGTCGCAGGTACCAACTCCAGCAAGCTGGCTGCTTAGAGCCCTCGGCAGAGAGGAATTTCTAGACTGAATCGCAGCTTGGTGGAAGAGTGCGGGTCAGAAGGAATTGGGGTGGCGGGGTGGCAGGACGCCATGTGCGAAATGTCAGGCCTGTCTTGGGGGTGGGGGTTACCAGGGAAGATGGACTTCTGACGCAGCAGACACGAAACAGCGACCAAGCCTGAGAGCTGTCACATCAGCCCCGTCTGACCCACAAACAGTTTACATCTCCTGGAAGGGAATGAATGCATAATACAACTTACATGCATACATATTCTTAAAAAGAAAAAAAAAAAAGCAACGTGAAGCCCTAACTAGGTCACAGAGGTTACACAGAGGAAGAAAAAAGGAACATATTTATAACCAAAAGGTACATATTTCAACACGGGAACATAACTGGGTGCACCTCCTCCGAACACGTGATGGGAGGGAAGATATTGGCATCGGTGTGGGAATCTCCATAAACGTGATGGTGACAAGTGCAGGCTGCCGGGAGCGTGTTGGTTTGTGAGTCAAGTCTCACTAGGAGCTCGACCTTAGCTGATGGGTTTTCCTGAAATGGGGACCCACTCTTGGTGAAGCTCTGGATAAAGCCAGGGTCAGTGTTCCCTGGAAAACCTTGTCTACTGAACGCTGTGGAAAAGGCACTCTTGGGGTGCCTGAGGGGGGGGCGCAGTCAGTTAAGCGTTCGACTCTTGGTTTCAGCTCATGTCATGGTCTCGGGGTCATGAGCTCGAGCCCAACACTGGGCTCCAAGCTCAGCACAGAATCTGCTCGAGATTCTTTCTCTCCTTCCTCTGCCCCTCCCCCTGCTCATGCACACACATGCACTCTCTCTCTCTCTCAAATAAATAAATAAAATCTTTAAAAAAAAAGGAAAAGAAAAGAAAGGGCAGTGAGGTTGACACGTACATGAGTTAGCCTCTGGACCCCAGCGTCTGCAGTCAGGCAGGTCTGCACAGACACTCCCCGTGTACCACAGCTGCAGTAACAAATTTCCACCAACGTAGCGGCTCCTGACAACACTCGTTTATTCTCTTACGGTTCTAGAAGTCAGAAGCCCAAAAGCAGTTTCTGTGCTGAAGCAAAGGTGTTCCTGAGGCTGGTTTCCTCTGGAGGCGGGGGGGTTGGGGGGAGGACAATCCAATCCCCGCCCTTGCCCCCGTCCCCTGGCCGCCTGCCTCAGCCCCTACGTCCATACCCAGAACTCTTGGCTCCCGCCTCTGTGTCACCGTCCCTTGGTCTCCTCTCACTCAGACTGTCCTGGGCCCCTCTCATCGGGGGTGTGGTGATGCCGTCAAGCCCCAGCAGATGACCCAGGGCAAACCGCCCACCTCAAGGTCCTGCATTCGAGCAGACCTGCAAAGTCCCTTTTGCTGCAGGATGACACACACAGGTTCTGGGGATCGGGACGTGTGCATCGATGGGGTGGATGCTCTGCCTGCCAGACTTCCAGCTTTCGCTTCCATGCAGACTTCAGACTTCCACTTCCCTGGGGGACGCCCCGGGACTCCGGCTTTCTGTTCGGCTTCTCCCCGCGGTGGCTACCAGGGGGGCACACGCATGGAGAGGAGGTGGCAGGGAGTGCAGCCTGTGGGATCTTCTCAGCCAACGAGGAACCAGGGTGGATGCTCTGGCCTCTCCTTCCTCAGGTGAGATTGAACCCCAGTTACCACTGGTCTTTCTCCTTCTTTGTGTCATCCCCTGTATGAGTCAGTGTTCTTCAGAGAAACAGAGCAATGGGAGACCGACACATGCAGGCTTCCCCTGCTACCTAAAGTGTTCCTGTGAAACCTTTCACGAGCCAAAAACGGTGGACAGTGAAGAAGCAGGTATCTTTCATTTATATGGAAAATTGCTTGAGGATTCCTAGACTCTAAAAATAACCTCTGTGGGGCTTTTCTGATACCGTAGGACACATCTTGCTAATGGATGCACACTCTAAATAAAAAAGAAGCACAGACACTCACAGATGCAGTTCAAAGCTCTGGCAGCCTGATGCTGAGATGCTGAGTGCGGGTCCTGGGGCAGGAGCCGGGGGAGCCCACTCACTGCTCCAGGTGCTGCCCCATAACAGCTTGCTGCAGAACAGATGCTGAGGTAATCATCTCTTTTCATCTTTTCTTGTAAAAGCGAAAATCCTCTTTGGATATCTTTCAGTTAGCAAGAACAGGTATTAATGCAGGTATTTCATTAAAAAGTGGGGGATACCTTTATATATCTGTATATGCATACATATATCACAGGTGTATTATTTCTCTATTATTTATTAAAAAGAACTGGAACTGGCTCACATGAGGATGGAGGCTGGGCAGTTCCAAGATTTGCAGCCAGCAAGTTGAAGATCCAGGAGAGTCGATGGTGTAGTCCTATCCAAGTCTGAAGGTCTGAGAAACAGGAAAGCCTATAGTATATTTTTCAGTTAGAATCCGAGTCCAGGGCAGCAGGAGACCCATGTCCCAGCTCAAAGACACAAAGAGAGTTGGACACAACCAAGTCAGATTTTTAGCGTATTTAGGCCTTCAACTGATTAGACAAGGCCCACCCACCCTGGGGAGAGCCATCTGCTTTATGCAGTCTACCAATTCAAATGTCAACCTCATCCGGAAGCACCTTCACAGACACGCCTAGAATAATGTTTAGCCAAATGTCTGGGCACTCTGTGGCCCAGTTAACTCGACATATAAAATTTACCATCGAATTCTCTTTGCTTCCTAAAGTCACCTCCTAAATAAGCCACACATAAGCCTATAGTTTGAGCTCTGCTTTTTGGGGCCACCCAAACTGAAACGACAGGGCTTTTGCCAACATGGATGCCAAATAAGACCTACATAAGTCTTGTAGGACTACAGAGAATCCTCTGCTGTGTAGAAAAGTCCACACGTTACAGAATATCTAACATCCTTAGCCCCTGCGAATGAAGTGCCAGGAACATGCACCATCCCCAATCATTGTGACAACCAAAAGAGCCCTATACATTTCCAAAATGCCCCAAGGGGCAGTACCACCCAAGTTATCCCCCAGATTGAAAACCCTGTGTCTGGAGGAAGTGAGCTTCAGGCATGGCTCAATCAGGGTTCCCAATGTGTTTTCCACTATTCTCTCAGCTCCGCTCTCCCCTGTGTCAATCTAATCCTCAGCCTGCCCTTCTTCTTGGAGGCAAGTCAGCTGCAGCTGTTTTAGGAGCGTATCCACATCCTACAGAGGCCAGAAGGAGTGAGAGCGGTCTGCCCGCGCATTTCCAGCAAGGGTCCTGGGACCCACCCTGGCTGGGTCAAAGTCACATATCTGGCTCTCCTGATGGCTTAGTGGGAGTATGGAATTTTTGATGGGTTTGGGGGGCCAGTCATGGTCCGGCCTGGAATGAGAGCTGGGGGTGGAGTCTGTCGCTCCGAAGCCCATGGGGTATGGCGAGTGATGCCTGGATAAAAATTTGAGCATTGTCAAGAGGGAAAGGACATGGCTGGGGAACCAATAAATCTGCCTAACTGAGAACAGCAGTGCGGGCTATTCATGTGACTATGGGGGGGGATATGCATGCGCAGATACAAGACCCCTTCATGTAGTGGATTTCCCTGGTTCCCCCTCAGCCATGTCTACCAGGTATCATCCCAGTGACACTTTCACTTCCGTCATTGCTCATCGTCACCTGGGAATGTCTGCCTAGCCCTCCTGGTGACTGTGTTCCTCATCCAGAATCTGCAACGGGCACTCTGGTCTATACATCAGTCTCCGTGGGGCAGGTTCGTGTGAATTGGCCCCGGGAGGAAAGGGCACCCTCGTGGTGAGCAACAGTAGATTCCAGAGCCTGACCTGTGGCAAATCTTAGTCTGAGTTTGCAAATGAAGAAACTGAGTCTCAGAGAGGCTCCATGGCTGTCCTGGGGCACACAGCCAATAGGCTAGCAGCCAAGAGTTGGACCCAAGTGTGTCTGACCACACGTCTCCCCTTATGAGCACTCTGCCTCTCCTTCCAGTAGCAACATCAAACAGCCTGAACTCTGAGGCTGCAAAGTTCCCTTCTCACCAAAGGAATAGTCCACTATGTTCACGTAAGCGACTGCGTGTAATAATACCGGGGCAGAAGTCAACAACGCACGTGCTCCCCTGTGTCTTTGCCTTATCATCTGAGTCTTTTGTCCCTCCTTCAAAGCCCCTTCTTGGGGCACCTGGGTGACTCTGTCAGTTGAGCGTCCCAACTCTTTTTTTTTTTTTAAGATTTTATTTTTTATTTATTTGACAGAAAGAGACACAGCGAGAGAGGGACACAAGCAGGGGGAGTGGGAGGGGGAGAAGCAGGCTCCCTGACAAGCAGGGAGCCCTATGTGGGGCTCGATCCCAGGACCCCAGGACCATGATCTGAGCTGAAAGCAGACGCTTAACCGGCTGAGCCACCCAGGCGCCCCGAGCATCCCAACTCTTGATTTTGGCTCAGGTCATGATCTCAGGGTCATGAGATTGAGTCCCTTGTCGGGCTCTGTGCTCACTGGGGAATCTGCTTGAAATTCTCTCTCTCTGTCTCCCTCTGCCCCTTCCCTGCCCCCTCAAATAAATAAATGTCTTAAAAAAAATAAAAAAGCCCCTCTGTCCTTCTCTCCCCCACATGCCAGCACAAGGTGAGGGCTATGACTCAGGAGTGACATTTGGTCTCTTCCAAAGACCAAGTAAGGGGTGGGCCCTAAGAACAGCAATAAACTCCACAAGGTGTTGTCAATTTAAACAAAGTGAAAGCCGTGGTAGGGAGGCTTTCTCGGCCACCCCTGGAGCCTGTATGACTCCCAAAGGAAAAGCCAGGGAACACACGCTGCCCACCTCTGTTTACTGGGCACCGTGCTCCTCGGGCACGCCACATCTCCATACTAGGAAAGAACTGCGCAGCCCTCTTGGGGGGGTTTTGATTCCTGGGCCGGAAAAGAGCACAGTGTTTCTTTGGTCTGCGATGTGTCAGCCTGAGGCTTTTCATTCCCCTGTCCTGCCCCTCCGCGCCCCCCCCCCGCCCCGACCTGGAGTTTTTGGCCTTCTGCTTGCATGAAAATTTATCTCGTGTCTTGACGCGGCGTGAGACAATCCCCAGCACCTTCTTAGTGATGAGATGAACAGGAAGCCACAGGAAACAGAATCAAAATTTCCACTGGATGGGCTTCTGGTGAATAAAATGGAGAAATCCGAACCTTGCCTTGGGGGAACCTGAGGTCTGGGGGGCCTCTGGTGTTGGGGCCAGTGCGCGGGCTGCTGGAGCCCTGGCAGTCACTGCTGGCCACTGCGCTGGGGAAGGAGCCGGAAGCAGGGAGGCCGGGGTGGCTCAGAGTCCTGACAGCCTCCAAATCATGAAGATGGCTGGTCATGGGTTTCATTCCTCACTTGCCAGTTTTTAATTCCCTAACAGCTTCCTGGTGTTGTTGTAAGTGCCTGAGAGAGAGCTTTTGGTTTTGAGAGGCTTCAGAGGTCCAGAGCACTGGGTCTGGCTTAGGGCAAGCCCAGAGGGACAGGTCACGGCAGGTGGCTGTCAGAGGCATGGGTGCTATTTGATGAAGACCAGGTCATCTTGGACCAGCTTCCCTGGGTGGTCAAGGTGTGCTTCCAAGCCCTCCATAGGCACGATACATGGGCTGGGTCAGCCTCCCCCTCCTCTCCTATTTACCAGGGGCACCCCACTAGGAATGTGCTGGGTGGTGTGTATGTCTTTGGGGAAGCATTGGTATCCTCCCTGAAGTCAAGTTGGAAAGTTTATATAAATCCCCATATTGTTGGAAACTTTTCTGAAAACCCCATGCATTCATTACCCACTGTGGGAAGCTGAACATCTTGGCTGAAATTTACTTTTTCCAAGTGTCCGAGGAGATCACCCTGTGTGGATTAATGAATGTCTCTCATACCCAGGCCACACTTGCTTCATCCCTCTCAATGGAAACCATTGGTTTCCCTCTCCTCCTCCACCTCTCCAGACCCAGGGTCCTTCTTCCCATGGGAAAGCCGGGGCTCCTCTGTGTCCTTCAAAATTGATTCCTTCCACGCGAAAGTGGAAAGGCCAGGAAAAAGACTCCAGCCAAGGAGAGAGACTTTCTGCCCAGGAATGGAGGTGCACCTTCTATGCTACCTTCTCAAAGCAAGCTGCAAGCATATGGTGGGTGGGTGGGGGGGGTTGGTAAAGATGCACAACTTATTCTCTCTTCCAGGGCATGAAGCTAAACTACATGTTTCTGCCTCCCTTGCAGCTAGCATGCTCAAGTGATGAAGATCTTGAGAAGTGCTACGTGCAGCTCCTGCGGGACATCAAGAGAAAAGGCATTCCTCCCCAGGGCTTTTCTCCCTTTCCACCAGCTGGGCAGTTAGAACTTGCAGCCACCAAGCTTTGGCGTGCAGATGACAACAATGTCCCTGGATGACAGAGCGATGACTCAGAAGGAACCAGGCGGGACAAAGCTGCCCACCCACGTGGCTGCAACTGTACAGGAGAGGGAAGCTGCCCACCCACGTGGCTGCAACTGTACAGGAGAGGGGTTTAAACACGTGTGTTCTTAAAGCCACTGACATTGGGGTCACTCTACTGTAGCAGTCAGACCACCACGCCACTAATGCACAGAGGAAGCTCTGCTCCCCTTCTTCTCCTAGAGGAGGCTGCGAGGCACAGGCTCTGACCTGTAGACGGCCACAGTTTGGTAGAGATTTTTGCTTTTGTTTTCAGTGCAAAAAGAATGAGCTGCCTAGCAGAAAAGGTTGCAAAGGATTCAAGAGTGCTTGAATCTAGTTCAATTCATTCCTTCATTCCACTAACATTGCCCAAGCACCTCTCTGTGATAGGCAATGTGCCCCCAGCCTCCCATTCCAAATATTCTCTGCCCTCCCTACGCCCACCACATCCAGGAAGCCTCCTTCCCAAGTCTTCAGGAAGGGGACCCACAGAGTTGAAATGTGAATTCCCGGTCAGATGCTTTGATGTGTAGGCAGAAGATGCAGAAAGAGGGTGGTGTGTTTGGGTCAACGAAAACATTCTCCATCCTAGGGGACCAGGCTCATTCCAGCTCATACAGACTTGCAATTGTTTGCTCCCATTTATTCACGACCAGATTTATTCGTGACACACAAATCTCCCTCCTACCCGGTCTCTTTCTTTCACTGTGGCTCTTGTCAAGGGTCAGTGTTTAGGGGGCTGGATCTGGACAGAAGGCCTGGCTCGTGCCCTGACTCAACACTTCCCAGCCAGACCTCCTGACTTTTTGTCTCCGGCATTCAGGTTCCTCATCTATAATGTGGGGATAAGCTTTTCCATCCTGATTGTCTCACGAAGTTGTTGTAAAGGTGAGGAGCAAATGTAGAGTATAGTTATGAGGTTGTCTGAATCCTCCTAGGGGTAGCTGAGTGCACTCTCAAGCTGAGGGTGATGTGGGCTGACATGGTGACCCCAGGTGAACCTCTGCTCCTATCTATGAGACCCTGTCTGTAAATTTCCAGATTTACAAATATTTCCTTTTATAGGGACCTCGCTGAAAGCAAAGGGACTGGCCCAGAGGTCCATCAACAGATACACAAATTGCCTTACATGCGCAGGACAGAATATTTTTCAGCCACGAGAAGGAGGTACTAATACACTCTACAGTGTGGATGAACCTCGAAAACATTATGGTAAGTGAAAGAAGCTAAACACAAAAGATCACATATTGTTTGACTCCATTTACATGGAATATTCCGAAGAGGTAAATCCATATGGACTTAACACAGATTGGTGGTTGCCAGGGGCTGGGGGGAAAGGGAAATAGGGAAAAACTGCTTAATGGGTTTGGAATTTTACTTTGGAGTGATGGAAATATTCTGGAGCCAGAGAGGTGATGGCTGTACCACACTGTGAATGTACCAAATGCTACTGAATTGCTGCTTTATTTATTTATTTATTTGAAAGAGAGAGAAAATAGGAGCAGGGGGAGGGGCAGAAGGAGAGAGAGAGAGAGAATCCCAAGCAGACCCTGCTGAGCACTGAGCCAGATGTGGGGCTCGATCCCACAACCCTGAAATCATGACCTGAACCAAAATGAAGAGTCAGACGCTTAACTGACTAAGCCACCCAGGTGCCCAATTTGTTTATGGAATTTTAAAGAAAACATGAGGTGGGATGGCTTCTTTAAGGATTAGCACATACACTGGTAAGAAATTATATTCAGGGGCACCTGGGTGGCTCAGTCGTTAAGCGTCTGCCTTCGGCTCAGGTCATGATCCCAGGGTCCTGGGATCGAGCCCCATGTTGGACTCCCAACTTGGCAGGGAGCCTGCTTCTTTCTCTCCTTCTACCGTTCCACCCTGCTTGTGCTCTCTCCTTCTCTCTCTCAAATAAATAAATAAAATCATTAAAAAAAAAAAGCCTTCACAAAGCTATATGGAGACAACAGCTCTGTGGGAAGGTGGGTGGATTCTACCTGGAGGAAGGAAGGATTTTATAGAGATGTCACTGGAGCCAGACTTCGTTCCAGCCAACTGTTCTACCCATTTCCTTCATTTCTCTGGTCCTTGTGGTCATTCCTGTCCCTTTCCTCTTAACCCTTAACTGTACCCTTCTTCCAAGGACTGTAGTTGCTCCCTCTTCCAAGTCACCTTATCACTTGCTGATGGCACCATTCTTGTGGCATGTGTCGTATGCAGCTTACCTGTTCACGCATATCGTCCCAATTACATCATCTTTACTGAGGACAGGCTCTGCTATTCTATACCTTTCAGTAACCACAGCATCCTAAAAAGGTGTGTTGTTGAGAGTTATGATATTGTACATGTATTCTGTCTGACTCCATCAATAATACAATGGACACGCCAGAAGAAATCTTCACTGTTTGGTTTTAAACATTCTGAAGATGTAAGAGTCACTCTCATAAATGAGGAGTCAGTGGGCACAAAGGATACTCATAAATGCTCTTTGAAGGAGGCCAAAATAGGCGAAAGAAGTGGCTGAAAAATTAGTTTCAAAGGTCATCAATTTCATTGGCTGTGTCACAACCGGAAACTCTGAATAAAATGTGTTTCCACCAGTTCATTCCTGTTTAAATACTCGAGGTAAGATCAGGTATTATAGGAGTCATCATCTAGATTTAAAATGATTCTTTCTCTAGAATGAGAGTGATTTCTGAAAACTATTCAGATAAACACTGCCATTTTCAATTTATCATCAGAGGGCCTTTCTTTATTAGTTTAGGTTAGGCCTGGTGGCAAGTCCCAGAAGCCCAAGATAACAGCAGCTTTGGTAAACTCGAAGCTTACTTCCTTCTCCTATGACACAGTCTGGAGGTAGTGGGTCTGGCGCTGGTGCAGCCCTCCATGCTGTCAAGGCCCCAGGTCTTCTATCCTGATGTGCTGCCATCTTGGCTTCCATCCCCAAGGCCCAATATAGCTACTGGAGCTCCAGCCATTATGTCTGCAATCCCGGAAGAAGGAAGAACGAAGACAGAAAGAGAGATAAATTCCCTTTTTTCAAGGGCTCTTTGAGGAAATCGCAAACACCATGTCTACAACACGACGTTTGTCAGAATGAGCTGGGAAGCATCATGTCCTTTTTAGGCAACAACATGCCCACCTAAATAGGGATTTCTAGCCCTATTTTTTTTTTTTTTTGGTGCCATGGACCCCTTTGGCAGGCTAAGGAAGGCTGTGAACCCCTTCTCATAATGTTTTTAAAGGAATAAAATAAAACATGTAAGGTTACAAAAGAATCCAATTGAACTATGGCCCTAGTGACAAACTCTCTGAGATCTGTAGACCCCAAGTTGAGAAGGCCTTCTACTACTCCCAGGGAGCCAGTCATCAGCATCTGACACCTGGCATGGAAGACCCTATGGAACGGTTTCATGTGCTCCGTTGGCAATCCCTGAGCCCCCCACCGCCACCCCCAGGTGAAGCCTAGCTGTGTGTTGTACAGTGTGATGGACACAGAGAAAGTTCGGCTCCTCCTCTCGGTCATTCCCTGACTCACGTCAACAACTGCCAAACGGAAGTGTTCAATCTACAAGAATGGGTAGCTGCCCAGGAAGGGGCAGGCTGCCAGGGGGTCGATGGGAGCCGCAGGAGGGCCCCAAGGGGCTCCAGAGAATATAGCTTAGGGGAAGTGCTTGGCCAGGAGAGGCTTGGGTCTGAGTTGATTGCACGCAGAGAATTACTGTTAATTCTGGAAACTAAAGGCATTAAAAGAAATGTCTCTGCGTGCATAGGTTGGTAGGTAAAAATTGTTAAAATGGTCTAGAAATGGTCTTCGCATTTCTGATAGTGGTGGTTCTTGCTTCTGGGGAATCAGATGGGGTGATAGTTTGAGGGACTGAAGTTTTATGTGTCGTGTTTTATGTCCTTAAAAATAAAAAGAGGCTGGAGACAAATATGACGACATGTAAACAATTAAGAGTAACTTTTTCTTATATCATTCTTTGTGTCTTTTCTTCCTTTCTGTGTTTTTAAACATTTCACTAGTTTAAAAAATAGTAGTCACCGCTTTAAAAAACTTAAATGTATTTTTACTCTGGTCTAGATATGATTGAACTTACCCATTACATTCTGGCTGCGCATTCTCTGAAGTTCTATAATTACCTCAGAGAGGCGGGTCCGTCCACATTCCCCTGAGGCATGCCACGATGGTGCTTTCCTCAAATTCTTCCCTTAGTCTGGAGCCTCCTCTTGTCCCCTCCCTGCCCGGCCATTGTCCAGCTTCCTCTCAGGGGCTTCCAGCCCCTTTTGATTCCTCCCTCAAGGGAATTCCAGCAATCTCACTCACTTTAGCAGATACCATGGGACTCTGAATTTAACTTGCCTTTCCCATCGCGCTCCTTGAAGGCCTAGACCCTCATAAATGGCAGTAAGATTTGCAGACCTCATTCCCATGCCACGCCCAGGGCAGACATAACTAATCAACCACATCACTTTTTCCCACTGAACTTGGACACGGCCTGTGACTCCCCCTCAGAAGTCCGGTTGTGAACCTTGGGCCCATAGACCAAACCCCTTTCCACTCCTGCCCATGCGTCTTCTGTAGCTTCCAAAGTACCAGAGCCATTCCCGGAGGAGACTCAGAAGGAACCAGCAGCATCCCAAAAAACCCAGAAATTATAGAATCTTCGGGCAAGCAGTTTTGAAGAAACCTCCTATCTCGCTTTAGCCATACGCTGGTGGCTGACTGGGGGCTTTGGAAGAGTCAAGGCCTGCTCCAGACAGGGCCTCAGCAAAGTCGAGAAAGATAATAGGGCAAGAGACCAACAGAGCCCCAAATACCTGTACGCCGACTAGGGCCGCTTGGCCACCAGGCGGCAGGGGACAAGCTCAAGCCCAGACGCCTGCCATCACCGCCACCAGGAACTGGAATGACAAGCCTCCCTGGAGCTCTCTCAGGCCTCAGGAGAACTCTCAGACCCGGGGGGAGGGCGAAGATGGGGGAATGGCTCCTCTGGGAGTCCGAGAGATGGCTGCAGAGGACAGCAGGGGATGCAGGCCTGGGAAGGCATCCTGAGGCTGAGGCCATTGAAAATCTCCTTTTGGGGGTGCCTGGGTGGCTCAGTCGGTGAAGCATCTGCTTCGGTTCAGGTCACGGTCCCAGGGTCCTGGGATTGAGCCCCATGTAGGGCTCCCTGCTCAGTGGGGAGTCTGCTTCTCCCTCTGCCCCTCACCCAGCTCATGCTCTCTCTCAAATAAATTTTTAAAATCTTAGAAAGAAAAGAAAGTCTCCTTCTGTCCCTAAGAAACCCCAGAGTCCTGAAGAAAATATGCCAACGCACTGTGTTGAACCTTTTTCATGATAAGGTCATGAATGTGTTTTTTTCCAGCCTCTTTAGGCTTTTTTCCTTTTGGGGGGGTAGGGGGGCAGAGGGAGAGAGAGAATCTTAAGCAGGATCCATGCCCAGCACAGAGCCCAACGCAGCGCTCAATCTCACCACCCTTGATTAGGACCTGAGCCGAAATCGAGAGTCCTACACTTAACCAACTGAGCCATCCAGGCACCCTGTTTTATCTTACTTTTTAAAATTCCTGTAATGACCATGTTTTATATCCATGGTCAGAAACTGAAAGAGGGGAAAAAAGAAGAAGAAAGCAAAAGACCTCAGAGGGACATCGATCTTTTTAAAAAGCAGTACCAACTCAACCTTTGGAATCAGAGAATAGAAAAGCATATCACATCACCCACCAAGAGAGTGGGAATTTGGAAAGCTGGCAGCAAACAAAATATTCTCTTATCAAAGTGCCTGGTGTGGTGACTGGTCACTCACTCATCAACGAGTCATCTACTCCTTCATCCATTCCTTCAGTAATCTGCTGTGGGGAGGCTACCAAGTGCTGGAGATATAGGAGAGAGGTAGGCACACTCTTGACCTGGGGGAGGGGCAGGGGCCAGGGTCCACAGACCTCAGGCAAACGCCCACACATGGACACTGAATTACCCCGTGGGCTACCTGCCATGAAGGAGAGGCTGTTAGCGGCACAACAAAGGTACACGACAGCCTGGGTGGAGGAGAGGTCACCTGGTCATCAGCCCGCTCCTGCGCTGGCTGTGGGCGGTGACACGACCTCCTCCCAGCCTGTCCCTGCCCAGGCCAGGCTGCAGCACCTCCCAATGCCATGCCCCCCATGCCTGCTTTCCGTGCCCGGGAGCTCCCTAACACGCTGTTGCTCCCTATTGCTGGCTGTCTCAACGTTAGGGAACTCTGTCCAGCCTGCCTGGTCCTGGGGCTGCTCACCTCCCGGGGCACCTGGGGGGACAAATTCTTAAGAGGTGGCTCTTCTGACCCCTCCTAGGGCACTCTTAGAGAGCAGAGCTCGGGTGAAATTTCAGTTCCCATTCTGCCTTACTGTTTTATCACCACAAGGAGACCACATGCCCCTTGGGCAGGAGCTCTAAGTGTTTTGTTTGTTAATCGCCACGGAGCCAGCTCACGGCTGGACGTTTGGCACAATACCTTGCTGGGGATGGATAGGACTGGCGGATTGAGTCTTAAATGACAGGAACGTGTGGGTTCCCCATGTTTAGCCTCCTCATTTGCTCTATGATCTTGGAAAATGCCTTTGTTTTCCAAAGACCTCCATTTTTTCATCTGTAAAATGGGAGGAACAGCCGGGCACTTCATGGGCACTTCACTTCCTCCCTTGATCTTCAGGAGCACACGAGCTCCCCGAGCTCAGCGCAGGAACTGAGAAGCGGTTGGGGCTGGCTGCTCGGAGGAGGGTGCCTCTCACGAGGGTGGCCCTTAGTTTTTTGCAAGGGCCGCCTCCTCCCTGGACCCCAGCCACCTGCGGTTAACAGAAGCTCGCAGAAGTTTGACCCAACCGCACACTCCCAACCTGAACACCACAGATGTACTGGATTTTCCAAGGCAGCCCTGATTTTGAATCATGGGTCTCAGTCTCACTGCCTGAATATGATACATTCGACCAGTTTGGGGCTCCAAACCTCATCAGTTGTGGATCGGGGATCCCAAGGTGGAATGTTAAAGTGAAGGCCTGCACATCCCCATGTTGCCCTCTGTGACCTGCAGCCACACGGGGCCACCGTTCCTGCAGACCCGCCATTCCCTTAGCTCCGCCATGATACCGTCAGCTTGGGCCTTACCTCACGCCATCCCTACACTCATCTGGCCATTGTGCCAATGGCAGGATCACTGGGGTCTCTGGACCCCGAGATCCTCACTGTCTAATTCCTTAGGGACTCTGTCAGGAGGATCTTCAGGTCTTGGTCACCTGCTGAGAAGGAGTTGGAGGAGGGGGCTGTTTTGGGGTGGATGGGTCCTTGAGGACTATACTCGGGTCATCAGGACAAGGCTGGAAGCAGGCAGAAGTCAGGAGGAGCCCTTTCCCTCCGATTGTGTGTGGGTGAATAGGAACAGGAAGCAGAGGTGTGACAGGGTTTGGACACACCAGAGCTGAGTGTGACTCGTGCTCTGCCTGGCTGGCTACTGACTGTTCCCATTTTCTCATCTCTGAACAAAGCTAACACCTGCACGGCTTCTGGTGCAGAGCAGAAGCCCCTAGCCCTTCCTGAGTTTGCGGGGCTCGGTTTCACATGCAACACCCCACCCCCCCACTGACTGGGCCTGGCCGTCCAAGGCAGCCCTGTGGGCACCAGCAGAGGCCCTTGATGGGGCCCTGAAGAAGGGCCACAGCCACCGGAGATCAGTGGAGGAGACACGCAGAGGGGACTCCAGGGCTGAGTGGTGCTGGGCACTTAGCAGTGAGGGCACCTGTGGGGCAGCAGAAGCAGGGGCAGAGAGAGGTATGTGGAGAGCACGGGGGGAGGGGGGCAGGAGATGCACCTGCAGGAACGTGGAGTCACTCGGGCGGGACCCAGAAGGTGCACACCTGCCACTGCAGGATCCCGAACAACATCCCAATTCTCCCTGAGGCCCCGATGTCCAGACACCGCAGACCCCGCACTTCTTTGTGTCTGGTATGTCCTTACAATCACCCTCCCTGGCCCGGGGCAAACAGCACTTGTCTCCACCCTGTGCAACCTGGACCCCATGGCAGCAGGATGGCCACCGTGCCTCAGGGTGCTGGCAGCCACAGTCCTACTCATCAAGGAGGTGGACAAACTTACCCTGGGGCAAGAACTTAATGTCAAGGTCGCTCATGCAGTTGTGTCCCTCATGAACGCACAGGGACACCACTTCCTTTCCAACTCTCGGCTAACACAATACCAAGGGTTCCTCTGTGAAAACCCGCGGGTCACCCTCGAAACAGTAAGGACATTAAATCCAGCAACCTTTCTCCCCACGGAAGGGGGGGAACCAGACCATGACTGCTCCGAGGTGACTGACGAAGTCTGCGTGAGCCGTCCAGATCTGTGGGATCAAGCCATAAAGAATCCAGAGCTCACACTGTTCAGCGTTGGCAGCAAGACGGTGCCCAGAAAGTGGGTCATGCAGTAACCACAACCACTGAAGTCCTAGAAGCTAAGGCATTACCAGCTGGATGGTCAGCTCAACGGGCTGAATTATATGCCTTAGTCCGAGCCCTCACCCTCGGTGACGGCAAGTGAGTCAACATCTATACAGACTCTCGGTATGTCTTCGCTACTGTACATATACACGGAGCCATCTACAAGGAAAGGGGCCTCCTAACTGCAGCAGGAAAAGCTGTCAAGAACAAGGAGGAGATACTGAGACTCCTCGAAGCTGTCTGGCTTCCAAAGGAAGTAGCAATCCTGCCCCGTAAGGGACACCAGAAAGGAGACGACCCCATAGTGCAGGGAAATCATCTGGCAGATGAGGCAGCCAAGACTGCAGCCAGTGAGGACATGGACAGAGCCCCTTCCCTCACCATGGCCCTGACACCCCGGGAAGAAGTCCCTCCACCAAGTTACACTAAAAAGGAAAAAGAATGGGCCATGGCTGAGGGGGCCACCCTGACTGAAAAAGGATGGTGGATGATGCCAGATGGGTGCGTCTTCATTCCAACAGCAACTGGAGGGCATCTAGTCAAGGAACACCACCGGCTCACTCATCTGGGAAAAACAGCATTAGAGGCCCTTCTCAAGAAGCACCACTACGTCAGTCAGCTGCCGGCACTATGCCGAGCAACGAGTGAACGATGCATAACATGTGCTAAAAATAATGCTCGGTCTGCACCATGGCCCCCGCCAGGTGTCCAGAGGATGGGAGCAGCCCCCTTTGAAGATCTAGGGGTAGACTTCACAGATGTGCAGCCAAGCAGGGGGTTCAGATATCTCCTAGTAATAGTATGCACATACTCTGGGTGGGTCGAAGCCTTCCCACAAGGACGGAGCAAAGCTGGGAAGTAGCTAAAGTCCTCTTGTGGGAGATCGTGCCCCAGCTCGGCCTGCCATTAACAATCCATAGTGACAATGGCCCCACATTTGTGGCAGACATTGTACAGGTCTTGACCAAATCTCTCAACATCACCTGGAGACTCTACACTGCTTACCGGCCCCAAAGTTCAGGGAAAGTAGAGCGAATGAATCACACCCTCAAGGGAACCTTAGCAAAGTTTTATCAGGAGACTAACCTCCCATGGCCGGATCTGCTACCCCAGCTCTCCTGCGTGCTCGCTGCACGCCCGGGACGTCAGGTTTCTCCCCATTCGAATTAATATATGGACGGCCTCCCCTGTGCTTGGGAAGCCTTCCAGGAAACTTGCATCAGGTTGGAGATAAAGGGATAAAGGAGCAGCTTCAGGCCCTGGGGGCCACCCTAAATAAATTACAAAAGTACACCATTGAGAGGGCCCCAATCTCCTTAGGGTCTCAGGTACACTCCTTCCAGACAGGGACTCAGTTTGGGTCAAAGATTGGAAGAAAGACCCCCTCAAACCACAGTGGACAGGGCCCCACACTGTTGTTCTAACTGCCCCTACTGCCCTCAAGGTCTCAGGTGTCACCCCGTGGATCCACCACTCAAGAGTAAAGAAAGCTCATCATTCGGACGAGGAGCTGCACCAGTGGAGAGTCCAGCCAGACTTCACGAACCCACTCCATCTTCACTTTCGATGAGACTCCACCGACTGATGGACTCCTGTTCACTGTGGTCCCTGGCTCATCGGCATGATTTCCCTCATCTTGGGGGTCAGACTCTACACTGTTGCCCCTTCTGACTGGACATCCCCCTGAGGCTTACTATTGTCATTGCTTATTGGGTGTCCCTAGGGTGTGTTACTGCACTTACTTGTCCACAGGTTTCATCTGCTGACGGGTTAGCCATGATGGCTCCCTCTACCTAAGGTCATAGACCCCACTTTCAATGGCCCTCTGCTGTCTACTCCTGAGTGCATTTCACTGTGGTTTTCCTGGCCCCAGTCAGTCCCGGTTTTCTGCTACCTGGTGTGCGATTCCTCCTCACTGCCTCTAGCTTGCCCAGCCAGGCAAGGGGGGCAAACTCTCATATCACCATTACTGGCAAGTGGACTTTCCAGCTTATCCCCCTTGATCCCGCACCAGCGCACCCCCCAACTTCTTCCACCTGGGATGGACACACACCAAAGGTTAACCTCCATTTTGATGGATGCCAGCTTCTTGACACCTCCCGGGAACCTCATAGATGGTGTTCCTACCATGGCCCTCACTCAGGTTACCAGCTGGTAGATATCTACATCTGTGGGGGCCCTACGCCTCAACAGGCAAACACCTGCCCTCAGTTCTGCTCACAAGCCTGGGGATGTGAGTCATGGGTGGCGACTTGGCCGGGAATGGAACGATGGTCCACCAGGTGGTGGCACCTCAAACAGTGAAGTGACATCTGGATTTCCTTGGCATGCAACGCCACCCCATCCTCTTGCTCTAACAATCACTGTATAGCGCTCACTTTCTCAGTCTTAGAACCCAATGCCACATCATGGGCTACAGGAGTCATTCTCCTGTTGGGCCAATATCACCCTATGAGAACCAACCCCATGGCCAAATTTATGATTAAGTCCATGTTCACTCCAAGCCTTACAATCCACCCCCAGAGTGAGAAAGAAAATAACTCACCCTGGTGCATCCCCGGGTCCCCCATCCACATGCAGCAAGCATCTATAGCGCAACTGTTAGGTATGATTAATGCCTCCACCAAGTGCTTAACCACTCAAATCTACCCCTAGTGTGTGACTGCTGGATCTGTATGAAGCCTGGTCCCGTCCAACACCTAGATGTCATCCTCAACCAATCTACCGTGTCACCTCCCACCTTGGCACTGGGGACCTCAGATTATCCCTTTCTGGCTCCGGTACTGCTGTATGGAAACTCTTCCTCTCCCGTCATGGGCCACAGTCGGGTCTGTGCGCTTAACAACACTTTCTGGCTTGTGATCAAGGTGTATACATCTGCATCACCCCTCGCGATCAATCATGCACACCTGTCAGTTTCTTACCCGATCTTTCAGTCCTCCCGGGAGCGATGCCCCACTCATATGGAGACCTCCTAGCCGCCCTCGATGCTCCCCCACGGCCATCCCTCTTATCATGAGCCTGCTGGCCGCATCAGGTGTTGCCCTTGGCGCCACTGGCTTGGGGATGTCTCAGGTTCAGTACCAGGGGTTAACTCAACAACGCACGGGGGATTTTTCCGCCCTCACTCAGTCGGCCCTGGCCCTGCAGCGCCAACTCGGTTCACTGGCCTCAGTGGTCCTCCAAAACAGGTGCGGGCTCGACTTGCTCACGGCCGCACAAGGGGGGCTCTGCCTCTTCTTGTAGGAGGAATGTTGTTTCTAAGCTAGTGAGTCCAGGGTGGTCCAAGAAACTCTGACCCAATTACAGGAACGACTACATCGCCGGTGGGAAACACTCCAGTGGACAACTTGGGATACTCTCTCACAGTGGTTCCCTTGGTTCGCCCCCCTCATCGGCCCCCTCATATTGCTTCTCCTCATAGTGACATTTGGTCCTTGTATTCTTAATGCCCTTACTAGGTTTATCACCAATGTACTCAGATTGCTAAAATCAGACTCCAGTTACTCCTTACTATTGCCCCTTAGAAGATGAAAATGATGCCCTCTAAACTAGGTGTTTAAAGGGGCATCAAAGGGGGAAATGATAAGGAAAATCTGTGTCCTAAGATGGCTGACTGAGCCAGCGAGAGAGTCCCAAGAGTCCTTGCCCCAGGCTCTTCTGGGTTCTTCTCTCTGTTCCGCTTCCCTTGTGCGCCAATCCAGGTTCATCTCCCTGCCCCCCTTCGTGCACGCGCCAAAAGTGCCCAGTATGCGGAAGTAGAAGTGTATAAATTGCCCCCTTTGTTTGTGCTCGGGGCTCAGACCTTTGGAGATCACTCTCCTCTGAGCCCGCCGGTGTTAAAAAAACCTCCTATCCTCCAAGATCTCTGGGTGCCACTTGGTTCTTCTATCGGGCAATCCAGTCCAGGATCCATAATATAGTAAATGTTGCTAACTGAACAAAAGCACGGGAGGGAGGAAGAGAGAACATTCTGGGAAATAGGAAAGTTCCTTCTTGAATTTTGTCTCATTATCTGCCCGATACATGTCCACAGGTGGCATTGAAAGTCCGGGTTCTATTTTCCGAAATGGCTGATCGCCTCCACTCTCTGCCGAGTCCTTGACACCCGGGGCAGGAGGCACTTGGGGTGGCTTCAGAAGTATCTGGGAGCACGAATGTCTGGGCACTATGCATGTCCTGACATGGTTGTGAGCTAAGTGCATGGCTCTGAACCATGTGCTGAAGGCACACAGGCCACATTCTGTCTACCTGGAACTTGGCTACTCAGCAATTTCATGTTGCAGACCACAGTCACCGCTAGTAAGCCAGCTTGGGTAGGCAGGCGGGGAGCGCACACTCCCATTCCCCACTGCAGCCACAGGCCTGGTGATCAGCAGGTGCTCAGAAGATACTTGTGGAATGATCTCGTAAGCTAGAAAAGAACTGAAAGGCTGCTTAAATGCCACAGGATTTCTACTGTAGGCAACCCGAACTTCTCTCCCAGGAGAGCCCCTTCTTGGATTCTCACTAGAGTCCTACCGACAATTTACAAACCGTTCATGACCTGGGAGGGAAGAAATGAATTTTTACTCTACCCATGTTCTCTATTTTCTTTATTATCAGGGGAGAATTAAGAAAAGTCGATACTGGACTTCAAAACACACAGCATCCTGGGACCCACCATGGCCAGGCAGATAGTTTTCGGGGGCATTGTGGTTCACGAGGACATTCCCATAGGTCACAGAGCACAACAAATACCCTGTGTGATAGGTGAGCCATGAAAAGTAGGTGAAGCGAATAAAACATTTTAAGAAAGATCTCTTTGGGGTAAAGTTGAAGAAAGCGACATAATCCAAAAGCATTTTCACTAGCTGAGATGGCTCAGAATCTTCCAGATTTTCTGATGCTCAAGGTTGTAGCTGCAGTCAGTTCTCCCCACTGGTGTGGTGGTCATGGGCTGCCTCTGTCTCGCCCTCAGGACCTTGCTCATCCTGTGGGGTGTGTGCCCTGGGAGCAGCCCCATGGAGGTCCCCAGTTAGAGCCCACCTTCTGAACCAGTCCTTTAATGGACCCCTTCTGATTGTTTTTGGGGGGGGGTGTAGGGAAAGGGTTCTCAAGGAAGTGTGGGATACTCTGCTCTTTGAACAAAAATCTTGTTTAAAAGTAAAATCAGGGGGCTTCTGGGTGGCTCAGTCAGTGAAGTGTCTGCCTAAGGCTCAGGTCATGATCCTGGAGTCCTGGGATCAAGTCCCACATGGTCAGGCTCCCTGCTCAGCCAGGAATCTTGTTCTCCCTCTCGCTCCCCCCATCGTGCACATGCTCTCTCTCTCAAATAAATAAATAAAATCTTAAAAAAAAAAAAGTAAAATCAGTAGCAACCTAGGAGGGAAACGAAGGTAGAGAAAGCCTCACAGAGCAGAGGGTGGGGGTGGGGGGCTTGGATTCCCGCCCCCTGCTTGCCGGGCTTCTGCATGGGGGTGTGCAGGTACCAGCCCCATCACCCCCCACCTCCGGGATGGCACCGACCCCAGGGGGTGGAGCAAGTGAGTCTAGCTGGGGGGGGGAGGGGCGGGGCCGAGTGGAAGCTCAGTAGGAGGTGCTGCAAGGTGTCACCTGGTGGGGTGAGTCTGTGGGACCATAAACATCTCCTGCTGCTCATGGGCTTCAGACACCACTGGAGGTGCCCAGAGGGTGAGCCACATCCACACCTTTCTGTCCCCAGTTCCACATGCCTCCGCAGATGCCTGCCTCCATCCCAAGACTGACAGATTCTGGAAAGTGGCTCTAGGGGATGGCTGTGGGGAGACAGAGCTGCCCCTCTAGGGACACCCACCAGGACTGGTAAACATAAAAATTCCCTGGTTATCTTCCACCTGATTATCTTGCTGGATTCGGTAGACTTTGACATTTTAACCAGAACAACAACAGAGCTACTAATTCATATCTTTTGGCTGAGAAGGAAGGCATGTCCTGTGGTGGCTGTTGCTGTCCCTTCAGAGATAAATAAAAGCTAGGTCTGATGTCCTGTGGGCCAGTTTGACTTCAGAACCAGTTTGTCCTGCAAGCAGCTGGGCCCCATGAAACCCACCTGAGCTCCCCTCTCCTGCCCCAGCTCTTTCTCTCAGCCTGGGCCTGCCCCCACCCCTGAGCTGGTGACACTGGGAACACACTGAAGGCATGTCTTCAGCTGGGGTAGAGATGCAGGCCCCCGACATGGTGCAATCTCATCCCTTCTTCGGGAAGCCCAGGAAGGTAAGGTGAAATGCTGGGGGTCGCAAAGCAGAAAGGGCAGCGTTGTCAACCGTGGTTTGTGGGAGGAACCAGCCCATACGGTGCTTTCAAAGTAAGACATTTTACATTAAAACCTGGGTTTCTGGTTGCTTTTAAAAATCCCCTGCTGGGATCAGGCGCTGGAGGCAGCTTTGGGCAGGGCGTGCACTTGCCAGGCTCCCCTGTTGCTGCCCCTTCACCAGCACCCAGCACCAGTACCCAGCAGGATGCAGGTTTGACAGGAAAGTCCTTTGAAAACCGTAAAGTACATAAGAGCCAGGTATAATATTTATTACTGGTTACTGAGCCACACGTTGGTCAATTCCTTCAAAAATTTTTGAGCATCTAAGTGTGCCAGGCATGGTTTTAGGTGTGGAGAACACAGCAGAGGACAAAGTCCCTGCCTACAGGCAGCTTCCGTTCTAGTAGGAAGGCAGAAGGCCAGTGAAGACGTGGGTGTATAATTCCTAAGAACACTCTCGTGCTCTGTAGTAAACGGAAGCAAGCTGACCACAGGGGCGTGCTCTGGAGGGGAGGACCCGAAGGGCCTCTCTGCGGAGACAACTCTAGCAGTCTAGTATTTTATTATTAGTGAACCACCCCTTACTAAGCATCTCCCACCTTCCAGGCACTGTGCTGGCCACTGTCTGTACCTTGTCCTGCTCATCCTGACGGTCACTTACCCGAGTAGATGCCGATTTTTCTCATCCAGAGAGGACAGCTCAAGCTGGCGTGGGCTTGGAACTTGGTCTGTCCCCCTGCTGACACCTGTGGAGCCATCTGGCCACCCTCCCTCCTCACCTGTGTCCAGGCTGTAGCATCTGCTCAGGCCCAGTTGCTCATGTCCTTATCTAAAGACAGGCCCTTGGCCCTGGGAGCCGTAGGGAGGGGTGCCAGGGTGAGAACGGGCTGACGGCCCCATGGCCATCCAGCTGGCTCTTCCTGCTTCAAGAAGCTTCTGCTGGCCACCTGCTCTGTCTGGGGCAGCCGGGTCCCACTGGGACATGCCTGCAGAAGTTGTAGGGGCCTCCAGGCACCTGGGCTGGGCCCTCTTTCCCCTTCTTGACTGTGTATATACTAGCTCAGCCAGATCAGGCCTTGACCACTCAGCAGAGCCACTGTTGGAGTATTCTGGGAAGATGTATTTATGGCAAACTCTTGCTTCCTTCTGTTTTATGTATGACATTTCCCCAAAAGGAAAAAAAAAGTTGGAATGACTACTCTCATTATTCTTTCCTTGCTTTTATTTTTCCACCCCAGAACCATCTGTCATCAGAAAACAGTTTACTTTACACCTCTCGGGCTGATTTCCACATCCAGAGGACACTGGGTAGGGGATGGTGGTGACCCCTGTATGCCCCACCGCAAGGGGCCGGGAGGGGTGGGAGGGCAGTGAATCGTCAGCCCAAGGTTGCTCAGGAGAGAGCTGAGCTGAGCGCTCACAGAGGCAGACTGGGGAGTGTGGAGACCACGGTGGACGGCCCCCCCCGGGATGGTGAGATGTTATGTGATGGGCGTCCCCTCCTGTGCCCCCCCCCCCCACCGCCCAACTCCTTGATCCACTCAACTGGGTGAAAACACAGTGAAGTTCTATCATGGCGGATGCGTGTGACATGATATCTGTGACATGGGGGCGGAGGATGCATCTGTGGTGAAGGCTGGCACAACACTGAGGTTCTTCATCCTAAAGTCTATGGGGTCCCTAGGGGACCGAGAGGCAAGAGGGTCTGAGCTGGTAGTGATTTGTTAGCAAATTTCCCGTGAGGACCAGGTGGGACCCCCCACTGAGGCCGAGGGAGGCCTGAAGGGTGGGTGGGCTGGGGCAATGCACCCCCGTCCTAAAACGCTGGCTATGCTGTGTCAGACGTCCAGCCATTGGAGGGCGGATATCACACCTCTGGGTTTCTGGGCTGATGCTGAGCTGAGGAACCTGACCTTGGTTTTTTGTTTAAACTTGGATGAACTTGACCATAATTCGTTGAGCTACATTTTCAGAAAACCCTGACTGAGGAAATTTCAGTCCTGGCAAATGGACCCACGCTGTCCCTGCACTGGAAGTCCTGGGCTCTTCCCTGGCTGGGGGGGCGGGGGGGGGCAGTTTTGTCACTGACGAGGAGCCCCCTGGTGGCCTCAGAAGCAAAATCACACGGCCAGATCTGCGCTTCTTGAAGGATCACTCTGGATATGTGTGGGAGGTGGGTTCCGATGGGGAACTGGATCAGGGACATCGGTGGGGAGCTACTGTGTCCCCCTAAAATTCAGATGCTGCAAACCCGGCCCACAATGGTGTTTGGAGGTAGGGCCTTTGGGAGGTGAGTAGTCTTGAGAGGGAGTACCTCATGGTGGGATTATTGCCCGTGTGAAAGAGACTGCAGAGAGCTCCCTCATGCCTTCCACAATACGAGGCCATGGCAGGAAGAGCCATCTGTGAACCACAAAATAGCTCTCACCAGACCCCAGATCTGCCAACACCTTGATCATGGACTTACAGCCTTCAGAATCATGAGAAATAAATTTCTCCTGTTTATATTGTAAGCCACTCTGTCTATGCTGTTGCCATAGCAGCCCAAACGGACCATGCCGGAGCCCACCAGAGTAACCCAGATGGGAGGCAATGACATTTGGTGGCAGGCGAGGGATAAAGGGTATGGGCATGATGAGCTCCTAGGGAAACAAGCAGGGAACAGAAGCTGAGCAAGGAAGTGAATATACCACTCCAGTGAAGTTGCCGTGTTAATTGTCCTTTCTTCATGTTTCCTTCCAAGCATGGGAAAGACCAGCCCTCCACGTACCATTAGCACAAACCCCTGGTCTCTCTCCACCCTTCCCTGACTCTTCCCTGGGAGATAGCACACACTATTGTCTGCTGGTCTACGTTTCAAGGTTTAGGGGAGTGGGCATCTGCCAGTCTCCCCATCTGGAGGCTGCCCTGGTCCAGAGCTAAATGGAGTGGGGAACTCCTCGCTTCCAGGATAAGCCACATTCTCCAGTATCAGCTTTATCTATAGCAGAGATGGCAATTTTATATCCATATGTCTTATTCCTCACTTTTAATCTCTTAACTCATTCAGAAGTTGGATGAAGAAAACAAGCTCGTAATTTATGGTCTCCCTCAGACCCCAAATTTAATCTAAGCTGGTGCTTTGGCCCTAAATCCCAAACTCTCTTAAACTGGGTTGAACCATGTACAGCATTCCTTTGGCCTAGGCTAGAGATCAATGCACCTGAATTCCCCTAGATCCCAATTCCCCAATTAAAGGGGAAAACTTTAACTCAGGGAAAACTTTAACTCAAGGAAAACCTTCAGGGTAGTCTCAGGAGGCAAAGAGAACATGTTTGCCCCATTAAGGATCAGGGACCTTCTCAAGACGGCGCCCACAGGGAATCATGGTCCAGTTAGTGTCTGGGAAACCAACGCATTAGACCAACAAACTTTCTCCTTGGGAAGAAGTGAGCAGAGGGACAATCATTTGGGGGAGGACCAAGGAGGGACTTGAGGCTCCCCGCCCTGGGGAACAGGAAGGTGAGGGAGACCCATGAAAGTGGTGGAACGAGTTGGGGGCAGGGGATGAGATGCGCATCTAGGAAGAATCTTGAGGCTCCCTGGTTCGGGAGCCTGAGCGGGTGGACGTGCCATTCGTGAGGGGAATAGCCGCTGAGGAGAGGCCATGGCTGGGCCAAGAGGGGCGCTCCCCCCGCATGTTCTAGAAGTGGCTATGGCATGCACCTGATAGAATGTCCCGTGTTCCAGAGGCTGGAGAGTGGCTGAAGCTAAACCAAAGAGGAGAGATCAATAAAACTGAGTCAACCGAAGTAGTAAGAACCTGGTCATCTGATTGATTGAACAGCCATTCAGGGAACACCACTGTGTCAGACGCAGTGCCTGGGCCCGAAGGGACAGTGAGCAATTAACAAAGCAGATCTGGGTCTGCCCTTGGGAGCTGAGCAGCGTTTCTCCGGGTCTGTCCTGCATGCTGGCTCCTTTGAGGCTTGAGAGTAGAAGAAACGAATTCTCCTTTTCAGGGGATGCTTGTCAGTGCCAGCTTGCTATTGGTATGAGCCTTAGGGAGATGAGCAGGAAAACACATCCAGTGACAAGAAATTGCTCAGTCAGCCGGGAATGGAAAACCTCTCTAAGTGGGGTCCTTTCTGTCCTCCTTTTGCAAGATTAAAAACCTTTAATATATATCTACATATATTTGTATATCTCCACTGGGGTGTGGATAAAAGGGCTATGTCCAGGGCCTCGCTCCTGAATGCTAAATAAATGTTGACTTACCCATTTCTTTCCCCTACCCGTGTTCCCCATGAGCACCAGGAGGGCTCAGTGCCCTTCTGCCTGGCATGACTGCATGGAAGGGTCTTACCTGGGGACTCACCTCGTTTGGGGAGGACAGCAACCAGCCACTACTGCCGATAAAAGCCACGTGGCTTTGGCAAAAGACCCCTCACCTTGCACGGGCCTGTTTCCACATCTGGACCCGGGCTAGCCCGGCTCAGGGGTCCCTGCCCCAGGCCGTACACCGGAATTCCCTGGGGAGTTTTAAAAACACAGCCCTGGGGCTCCAGGTCTGGAAACACCGATTCACTGAGTCGGGCGTGAGACCCAGGGGTCTTACTAATAAATAGCCTTTCTCCTCTGGTGGTTCTGGGGCAGCAAGGAGCCTGGATGAAGCCAAGGTAAAAATAGCCCATCCATGCCGTGCAGAGGAGGTGGGCCCGGAAACGGTGGAGGACACAGCTGTGACTTGCAGCAAGGGGATCAGGATGGCCGTGGGCTTTGGCCTTGGAGAAGGCCCAGGGGGCCCTCAAGGGCCTGAGAGAGGACGAGAGCGAGACAACAGGAAGCACCGGCTTCCTCCTTCTGGTGTATGAGGAAATAAGTCAGGCCCGCCCACTGGGGATGCTCCCGGTACCTGTGCCCCCGTGAGTCCCACCAAGGACCAGATGCGCCTGTCTGGGTGACAAGGTCTCTAGTTGGGGTTTCCCTTGTCGGGAGCCTTGGAATAAATGTCGTCGTAAAGACTCAGGACAGTGGTCGCTCCAGAGGGCTTGTAAGTAAGATTTCTCTTCCCTGCTCGCGACCGTGCTCTGGAGGGGAAGCAGGTGCTCCCTGCGGCTTCCTACCGGTAGGCACATTGCCTTTTCTGTGGCCTTCCCTCCACCAGCTCCCGTCTTCCTGGCCCTCTGCACACGTTGCCAGGGCCCATTCCCAGATTCAGGCTCAGTCAAGAGAGAAATCTGATGAGTCCTCTGTGGCTGGAGCTCCAGCCATGGCTCACTGGTCAGGTGGCCCCACTTGCCCCAACCCGTGTGTCTCCAGGGGCAGGGCCACGGATCTGCCTTAGGAGGGCAGCCACAGAGCAGGGTTGGGGGGCGGGGTGACAAACAGCACCTGGAGCTTTAAGGAGGTCTCCGCAGCCTGCCCCGGGCTGGGTGTTGGAGCCAGGTGCGGACTGAGGATCACAGTACATGACGCATTCAAAATTCACGTCAGGAACTTCTCACACGGTGATCCAAGGTTTGCACAGTATTTGGAGGCTGCTTTGGGTGTCTGCGTCACACCGGGCGTAAGGGTGCAGCTGTGTGGACACCAGGAGGTGCATCTAGCTATCATGTTCCTGGGAGACCAAACCTGGGAACTGGTTTCACAGTTGGTTCCAGAAAACCTTGGGTGCCTAGCGGGTTAGCAGAGGTTGACAGTGAGCGTTTTGGGGTACTCTCTCACCCTGGAACTTCTCCAAAGAGCTGCCTGTGCTTGCCTCCTGTGGCAGCTCCATCCCAGCCTGCTGGCTTGGCAGGGGTGTTGCTGCCCCTGAAACGCAACCCAGGTCTGGCTTGGGGTTCCGGGCGGCTCCCAAGTGCTCTCTGACCCGGACACAGGAGTCTCTCCAAAGGGGGGGGGGTGCTCATGGGAAGAAGCATGAAGTGTGGAATCTGGTTAGTTTGACTCACTGGGGCCATTTTTCTAGTGTCCTTGGCCGGAGCTGCTCCGAGAGGTCATGAGACTGTGCTAACCAAGGCTCTCCCAGAGGCAGGCGGAGAGCTCCCTCCTCCTGCCACAGATGGAAACACTGGGAGGTCATTTGACTCCTGCAGAACAACCCCCAACCCCCCCCCCCCCCCACCAAGACTGCTGATTTCCAGCTAACCACTGAAGACCGAGAACACATTCCAGGTCGGCTTTAGCAATCACCAGGGAAACTGCCTAGTGAGTGTGTCAGCAGCTGGAGGCTGAGCTCTGCAGCCAACTCTGCCATCTGAACAGACTGCTGAGCACCTAAGTGGAAGATGACCTTGAGCCACTCCGCTTGTGATTGTCCTGAAGACGAAGCCCATGCAGAGTGGGGGCGGTGAGGTACTTGGGGTGCCTGGGGGGCTCCCAGCAGGTGCCCAAGCTCTGGGGACCAGGCCTGCAGCCCACCAAAGGCCTCCCCACCTCCTCTGCTTCTGTGGGGATCAATTTAGCGGCCTGGAGGAACTTATCCCAGCCACATGAACCTGCCATCGCCGACGAAGGCCGCACAGCCCAGGGACGCAGCTTTACCACTGTGTCTGTGTCCATCTTTTGTTTTCATGTTCAGATTTTCACCCGTGGTTGATACCAGGGGCTCACGGTCTCTTTTCCTAAAGATAGAATTCCCAAAGTGAAAAAGGATATAAGAATTTTTCTGACACTTGGCAAATTACGTTCCAAAATACGTGTGCCACTTTACAATGTCACCATCGATGTATGAAGAGCACCCATGTCGTCCTGGCTCTGCTGGGTATTCTTATTTTAAAAGTATTTTTCTGGGGTGCCTGGGTGGCTCACTGGGTTAAGTGTCTGACTCTTGATTTTGGTTCAGGTCATGATCTGAGTCGTGAGATCGAGCACCAGGTGGGACTCCACACTGAGCAAGGAGCCCGTTTGGGATTCTCTCTCCCTCTGTCCCTCCCCCTCCCTGCATGCACGTTCTCTCTCAAAAAAAAAAAAAAAAAAAAGATTTAACATATCAGGATGGGACCTTTTCTTCCCTATACCTGCTGCACTTTTTCAGGTTTTCCGCATCATATTAGGTGGTACCACATTCCACCCTAGCCCAGAACCTGAGTCCTTCTGTTCCCTGATCCCACAAACCTCATCCACCAGCCAGGCTCCCTCCCCGGGCCCTTCCCAACCACCCTATCTGGGCCAGGGCCCCTGCCCCAGTCACTCTTCATCACTTAGCCCCATATTTTCTTCCTCATCGCACTTGCTACCATTGGAAATGCTCTCATTAGTTTGTAAATCTGCTTCTTATGGTCTGTCCCTTCTCTAGATTCTGGAGTCAGGTGCCATGTCTGCTGATCCATCACTGTGTGCCCAGTGCATGGAGCAGTGTCTATCCTTTAGTGTGAGTTCAGTGAATGACTGAACAAATGGCCCCTGTAAGCTCTGCGTACAGAGATTAAAATCCCTCTATTTTAATTTTTTAAGATTGATTGATTGATTGATTTTAGAGAGTGAGAGAGCACGCAAGTGGGAGGGAGGGGCAGAGGGAGAGGGAGAGAGAGAATCCCAAGCAGACTCCATGCTGAGCGCACAGGCTGACATGGGGCGCGATCTCTCCACCCTGAGATCATGACATGAGCCAAAATCAAGAATTGGACTCTCAACTGAGGTGAGCCACCCAGGCGCCCCATGTAAGTCTATTTAAATTCATGTGGAGGAGACCTTAGACAGAAGATTAGAGCATTGGCTTTGGAGGCACATTTCCACCCTTTTCCGTATGATCTTGAGCAAGTTACTGAACATCTCTCTGCCTCAGTTTACTCACCTTTAAAAATGAGAACAATGGGACCATTTCATAAGACTGGAAGATACATGAGATAATGTGGACAAAGTGCTTAAAAATAGAGACTTAGATAATAAACTCTCAGCAAATGTCAACACTTGTCAACATTTCTTTACGATGTTCCCATGCGGTTTCCGGGCTTAGTAGTTGTTGCCTTCTTTTCATTAAAGCCTTAATAAATATTCAATTATGTTTTATTTTAGTTTCTATGATACACTTTAAAAAATTACTTTAAAAAATATTTACTCTTGGGCACATGGGTGGCTCAGCTGGTTAAGCGTTTTCCTTCTGCTCAGGTCATGAACTCAGGGTCCTGGGATCCAGCCCTGCATCGGGCTCCCTGCTCAGTGGGGAGTCTGCTTCTCTCTCTCGCTGCCCCTCCACTCCCCCACCACTGGTGCTTGCTCTGTATTTCTCAAATAAATAAATGAGATCTATAAAAAAAAGATTTACTCTTTAATTCATATGGAACTTACTTCTGTGTATTAAATAAAGTGAACTTCCAAATGGTATTGGTAGCATTTGTTGAATCATCTGTCCCGTTTGCTATTTTTTTTTTTTTAGCACTCATTCAATTTGTACATATAATAAGGCATCTTTCCCAGATGTCAAGTCAGTCCCCCTGGCCCCTTGTGGGATCACTGTTGCACTGTGCACATCAGACCTCCAAACCTTGCTCGTGTCGTGCAAGACTCAGGCATCCTCTGCAGATTTCAGACATGTTACATCCGTTTGGGATGTGTGTTTTTTCTGGTTCCAGTCCCTCCCGAGACTACTTGCCAATCTTGCCCTTGGCTTCCCTGAGACACCAGTTTATCCTGATTTGTCTCCTTTTCAGTTGAGCCAATTCAAACAGGTTTCTGTAACTTGTGACTGATAGAGTCCAAAAGTAAACTTCACCCTAATAATGGCCCAAGGAACGTCCCCAGCCAATGAGGCTGCCTTCCTATGTGACATGGAGATTGAAATGCTGTCTCTAACACATCATCAAAAAGTTATCCGCCACTGGGGTCAGCAAAGGACAGGAAAGCCTTCAGGGCCTGCCATACCTCCCTCCACCCCGCCGGCACTTTGAAGGCGATGGGTGCTCCAACCCTCTGCTACATATAAGATGAATCCAGAAAGGCAGCTAGCTGTCTCTGACCCGCTCAGCAGCTCAACAGACTCTTGTTGAGACCCCAAAAATAATGTGTGTGGAAATACTTGCAAAAACAATATTCAACATGTTTGAATGTGTTTCAAGATCCGTGCTCTGAAAATATCAATACAGTTTCTGAGCCTATAAAGATGATGAGTGTAGAGATTGCCCTATACTCGCCCTTGAGCTTAGCTGGTCCTCCACCTCTTGTTTTGTTTTAGAAATTTTTGATAGTAGCTTGGTTTTGCTGAGTAGTTTGTTCTTGTTTTTGGGGGGTAAGGTATTTGTTTGCCATTTGACCATGTTTCTTAGACACTAAGTATGGGAAGGAAAGTCTATCACAGGAAGTGTGTTCCGGATTCTAGTTATGACTGGTTTGCTCTTCTAGAGAAGGCAAGAGAAGCAAGGAAAGGGAAAAGATGGGCTGGCATGGTGGAGCAGAAAATGTGCGGCGGGAGTCCCCAGGCAGATGGAGGGAAGAGTGACTCAGCCTGATGCTCCATCTAGGCCGGAAAACCGTCTGAATTTGCTCACTTCCCATCAGCCCTGCACCTGCTGGTATCTCCTGGCTGGCGCGGACTCTGTGCGGTCACCTGGTGTCTCCAGCATAGGACACCCTGGGGCCTTTTTCCTACTCAGTCTGATGCCAGAGGGTGTGGTGGTCTTCCCGTTACAGACAGAGCTAATGGCAACCACCCCGCCCTCATTTTTACCACGCTTAAAGCACGTCAAAATGCTTGCACACAACAAAGAGATCCAGCCTAAGCAGTGGGTTAAGTCCTTTTGATTTATCCAAAATGATGCAAACCAATTTAGAAAATGAGAACTCTGACCTCTTGACACCCCACTTTGTGCTACTTCCACATTTACTGCTGGCATGTGCCCTGCCCTTCTTTGTCTTTGCCACTCAACCGCGATGCTTCTTACAGGAAGACTCCTGGGGTTGCCACATCCCCAATCTTTCCCCTTCCACTGCTTCCTGGGAGGTGAGACTGCAGACCCCCATCTCCGTGCATGCAGAGGGAACGTGACCACCCAGAAGATGGGCTTGGACCATTGTAAACACTGAAACACCGACCTAGAAAGGGAGAAGTGTCCTTCTGGCTCCTCCTCCTCTGGGGCTCCCCATTAGTGGACAGGGGCAGACTAGTTTGGCTCTCCTTGCTCTCTGTACCCAATTCAAAACAGCCTCTACTAAGAGCTGATGCCCATATGTATCAGGAAGCACTGGTCTCCTGGTTTTTACCTCCTGGTTATTAAAACATTCAGAGCAACAATTTACATACACCCCAGTAGGAATCCTCCCCAATTCAAACGAGTTACTGCTAGAGGACAGCAAAGGGCAAGTGATTGGCTTATGTTGACGAGATTTAATGGTTCGTGAAGGCCAAGTCCTCCACGGGGCAGATCATTTATCTCCAGAGTAAATTTCCTGTGGCTCTCTCTGGTCTGGGGAGCATGCTGATGCCCCAGGAATTATCTGAGTGGATTGTTCACACCTGCTAGATACCTGAGCACCAATCTTAGGTTCCCTGACTCTCATGGGCCTGTGTATATCTAGATAAGTCAGGAGAAATGGATTGATTTTCACACTTTTTTTCTTTACAATTTTTTATTGTTATGTTGCTCTGTGTTACAAAGCATGCCAACAACTTAGCAGCTTCAGACAATAAAGATTTATTATTGTTCATGGTTCTGTGGGTTGGCTAGGCTCAGCTGGGCAGTTCTTCTGCTCTGGGTCGGGTTTGCTGAGGTCATGCGCTGCAGTTGGCTGGCAACTTGGCTGCGGCTGGAACTTCCAAGATGACTTCACTCACATGTCTTGCACCTCAGCTGGGGTGCCTGGAAGGGCAGTGAGCTGGCTGCCCCCCCCCCACAGAGCTAAGTGTATGGCTTTCCTTAGGTTAACTCACATACATTTGAAAGCCTTTCTATCTTCATGACACATGACATTAGTTGAGAGAAACCCTCCACACAGAGTTGTTCCTCAAAGTATATCGCGCTTTCCCTCTGCTTTCTTTCACACTTGGTTTTTTTTAAACTGAAAATCTTTATTTTATTTATTTATTTATTTATTTATTTATTTTACAGTTGGCCTGTATAGTACATAATTTTTTTTGATGTAGTGTTCAATGACTCATTAGTCATGTATAACACCCAGTGCTCATCACAGCACATGCCCTTCTCAATACCCATCACCCTGTTACCCCCTCGAGCCACGCTCTTTCTCTCTGAAACCCCCAGATTGTTTCTCGGGGTCCATAGTCTCTCATGGTTCATCTTCCTCTCTGATTTCTCCCCCTTTGGATTTCTCTCCCATCCCCTGTGGTCCTCCGTGCTATTGCTTATGTTCCACATATGAGTGAAACCGTATGATAATTGTCTTTCTCTGCTTGACTTACTTCACTTAACATAATCCCCTCCAGTTCCATCCATGTTGATGCAAATGGTGGGCATTCATCATTTCTGATGGCTGAATAATATTCCATTGTGTATATGTACCATATCTTCCTTATCCATTCATCTGTTGAAGGGCATCTCGGCTCCTTCCACAGTTTGGCTATTGTGGACATTGCTGCTATGAACATTGGGGTGCATGTGCCCTTTCTTTTCACTACGTCTGTATCTTGAGGTAAATAGTAGTGCAGTTGCTGGGTCGTAGGGTAGCTCTATTCTTAACATCTTGAGGAACCTCCATACTGTTTTCCAGAGTGGCTGTACCAGCTTGCATTCCCACCAACAGTGTAAGAGGGTTCCCCTTTCTCCACAACCTCGCCATTTGTTGTTTCCTGTTTTGTTAATTTTTGCCATTCTAACTGGTATACAGTGGTATCTCATTGTGGTTTTGATTTGTATTTCCCTGATGGCTAGTGATGTTGAGCATTTCTTTCATGTGTCTGTTAGCATTTGTATGTCTTTTTTGGAGAAGTGTCTGTTCATGTCTTCTGCCCATTTTTTGACTGGGTTATTAGTTTTTTGAGTGTTGAGTTTGAGAAGTTCTCTATAAATCTTATCTGTAACGTCATTTGCAAATATCTTCTCCCATTTCATGGGTTGCCTCTTAGTTTTGTTGACTGTTTCCTTTGCTGTGTAGGAGCTTTTTATCTTGATGGAGTCCCAAAAGTCCATCTTTGCTTTTGTTTCCCTTGCCTTTGGAGATGTGTCCTGAAAGAGGTTGCTGTGGGCGATGCCAAAGAGGTTACTGCCTGTGTTCTCTTCTAGGATTTTAATGGATTCCTGTCTCACATTGAGGTCTTTCATCCATTTTGAGTTTGTCTTTGTGTATGGTATAAGAGAATGGTCCAGTTTCATTCTTCTATATGTAGCTGTCCAATTTTCCCAGAACCACTTAATAAAGAGTCTCTTTTCCATTTGATATTTTTTTCCTGAATTGTCAAAGATTAGTTGACCATAGAGTTGAGGGTCCATTTCTGGAGTCTCTATTCTGTTCCATTGGTCTATGTGTCTGTTTTGGGGCCAATACCATGCTGTCTTGGTGATCACAGCTTTGTAATTGAGCCTGAAGTCAGGCAACATTATGCCCCCAGCTTTGTGTTTCTTTTTCATCATTCCCTTGGCAATTTGGGGTCTTTTCTGGTTTCATACAAATTTTAGGATTTTTTGTTCCAACTCTTTGAAAAATGCCAATGGTATTTTAATAGGGATGGCATTAAAAGTGTAAATTGCTCTGGGCAGGATAGACATTTCAACAATGTTTATACTTCCAATCTAGGAGCATGGAATATTTTTTCATCTTTTGGTGTCTTCCTCAATTTATTTCATAAGTGTTCTGTACTTTCTAGAGTATAGATCCTTTACCTCTTTAGTTTTATTCCTAGATATCTTATGGTTTTTGTTGCAATTATGAATGGAATTGATTCCTCAATTTCTCCTTCTACACTTACATTGTTAGTGTATAGAAAAGTAACTGATTTCTGTGCATTGATTTTGTATCCTGCCACACTGTTGAATTGCTGTATGAGTTCTAGTAATTTGGAGGTGGAGTCTTTTTGGTTTTCCACATAAAGTATCATGTCATCTGTGAAGAGGGAGAGTTTGACTTCTTCTTTGTCAATTTGGATGCCTTAT
The DNA here is from genome assembly GCF_037043125.1 of Eumetopias jubatus. Lineage (NCBI taxonomy): Eukaryota > Metazoa > Chordata > Mammalia > Carnivora > Otariidae > Eumetopias > Eumetopias jubatus. The sequence goes on along the minus strand of NW_028274818.1, from coordinate 66,344,507 downwards.
ATTTCTTTTTGTTGTCTGATTGCAGAAGCAATCCAAATCTCGCAAATGCCTTCCAAATCTGAACAGCTGTATGCACAAATCACGTGAGAACTCAAGCAAACCACAAGCGAATTCTACACAAATCTCAGGAGAGCTCAGTCCAAATGTCATGAAAACTCAGTCCAAATCTCATGAGATTTGTAGGAAAATCTCATGACATCTCACCTGAATCTCACCATGCAGTTCAAATCTCATGAATTCTCAGTCCAAATCTCGTGAGATTTGATTCCAAATCTTGTGAGATCTCAGTCCAAATCTCTTCAGTTCTCACTCCAAATCTCATGAGATTTCATTCCAAATCTCATGAGATCTCAGTCCAAATCTCATGAGATATGCAAATCTTGCCAATCAATTCAAATCTCATGAGATCTCAGTACAAATCTCGTGAGATCTCATCCAAATCTTGCCAATCAGTTCGAATCTCGTGAGAGACCAGTGCAAGTCTCGTGAGATTTGAATCCAAATCTCGTGAGATCTCAGTCCAAATCTCCTGACAATTCAGTCCAAATCTCATTGGATTTGTAGGAAAATCTCATCTGAATCTCGCCAATCAGTTCAAATCTCGTGAGATCTCAGTCCAAATCTCACGAGTTCTCATTCCAAATCTTGTGAGAACTCAGTCCAAATCTCCTATGATCTCATTCAAATCTTGCCAAACGCCCTCCAGGAAGGGCAGCAGTCTCTCCCTGAGAGACCCAAAGGATCTCCTCACCTCAGCTTATTGTGTGGTCACAACCTGCTGCACTCTTTCCAACTTGCTCCTTCTTCCTGACTTTGTTCTGTGAACCGGGCTTCCTACCCGTCTGGCCTGCATGGCTTCCCAATCCTCCAACACAGGGCTCTGAACCTCACCTCTGCCTCCAGCTGTGCCGATTGATTCCTTCCCTCCCTCCCTCCCTCCAACTATGCAGATTGTTTCCTTACTCCTCCAGTCCTCTTCCTAATTGTTCAAAAGAGTTGAACGTTGATCTAGTTGTATTCGAAGGACACTGCAAGTTCTGGATCCCCCTACTACTCTGCCGACTTGGAAACGTAACACACACACAAACTTGTGTCTTAACGAAAGGAAGCTGTTACTTTAGGGACACTTTAAACACAACGTATTTTCTAGGAGTTTCCCTACTCTGTATACACATAAGTTTAAATACACTTGCATCTGAATGAAGAAGATGTTACTTGATGGATGATTTAAGTAGTGCAGTTTCAAGTAGATAAGCACATGCCTTTTCCTAATGCTTCTTTCTACACATAATTAAAAAAAAAACTATATATTCATGAAAGGAAGATGTTCCTTGACAAGTGGTTTAAACACAGTGTTGTTATGAGGAGTTCAACAAATGGCTTTTAGTCGTCTCATCCACATAAGATAAAACACTTATATCCCAAGGAAAAGAAGATGTTGCTTGGAGAATGGATATAAAACAGTGTAGTTTCGAGAATGTATGCACAATGCCATTTCATTGTGTTAAAACTACACGTGTGAAAACACTTCTTAACTTTATGAAACTCTGATGTTTCTTGAAGAGTTTTAAACACATTATACTTTCAAGGAATGAAGTATAAGGCCAATTTCTATGGATTATACACATAAGTTTATGAACATATATGTGAAAAGGAAAGTTGTTACTTAACCAATGCTTTAAGCACAGAGTAGTTCAAGAAGTTAGGCACTTTTTTTTTCTCTTTTATTTGCTAACGTGTCTTCACACAATACTCAAATAAAAAGTTGTTAATTCGCCGCTTCCTCCTGCGAAGACGTAGCTGCGGGTGGTTGTGATGGCGGCGTCCAAGATGTCGACGAAGAATTTCCGAGTCAGTGACGGTGACTGGATTTGCCCTGACAAAAAATGTGGAAATGTAAACTTTGCCAGAAGAACCAGCTGTAATAGATGTGGTCGGGAGAAAACAAGTGAGGCTAAGATGATGAAAGCTGGGGGTATTGAAATAGGGAAGACACTTGCAGAAAAGAGCCGAGGCCTTTTTAGTGCTAATGACTGGCAGTGCAAAACATGCAGTAATGTGAATTGGGCCAGAAGATCAGAGTGTAACATGTGTAATACTCCAAAGTATGCTAAGTTAGAAGAAAGAACAGGCTATGGTGGTGGTTTTAATGAAAGAGAAAATGTTGAATATATAGAAAGAGAAGAATCTGATGGTGAATATGATGAGTTTGGACATAAAAAGAAAAAATACAGAGGGAAGGCAGTTGGTCCTGCATCTATTTTAAAGGAAGCTGAAGATAAAGAATCTGAGGGAGAAGAAGAGGATGAGGATGAAGATCTTTCTAAATATAAATTAGATGAGGATGAGGATGAAGATGATGCTGATCTCTCAAAATATAATCTTGATGCCAGTGAAGAGGAAGATAGTAATAAAATCTAATAGACGAAGTCGCTCAAAGTCTCGATCTTCACATTCACGATCTTCATCACGCTCATCCTCCCCCTCAAGTTCAAGGTCTAGGTCCAGGTCCCGTTCAAGAAGTTCTTCCAGTTCGCAGTCAAGATCTCGTTCCAGTTCCAGAGAACGTTCGAGATCTCGTGGGTCGAAATCAAGATCCAGCTCCAGGTCCCACAGGGGCTCTTCTTCCCCACGAAAAAGATCTTATTCAAGTTCATCATCATCTCCTGAGAGGAACAGAACGAGAAGTCGTTCTAGATCTTCTTCATCTGGTGATCGCAAAAAAAGACGAACAAGATCACGGTCACCCGAAAGGCACCACAGGTCATCTTCTGGATCATCCCATTCTGGTTCCCGTTCAAGTTCAAAAAAGAAATAATGTATTAAAATTTACATCTTAAAAAAAATCAGTACAGTGCATGAAGCATATTTTTTAAGAAGTTGGTGTCTTACTTGGTCAGAAGTGCTAAATCTGCTAGTAGAGGTGCATACCTTTCATTGCTTCTCAGAACAATACAGCTGTGTTTATTTGTGAAATTAGAAGTAAATAGTATTTTAAGCCATAATGTCCCAAAATATATGCTCTATCATTCATTATTTACAACCATTTGCTTCACTTAAAACCATTTCAGCTATGACAAAGCACTTTGTTTCCTAATTTGAACTCTTGTTTTTTTTTCATTTCCGAATATGAACTGTCTATTGACTGAAGACAGGATAACCTAGGCTTGCCTGAACTTTGGGCATGGAGGCAAGACTGTGGTAAAGTAGTCGGAAACAATCTGTTTATGTTATTCTGGGAAAAGGAGTCCACCTGTTTATGTTAATCTGTGTCAAAGTGATTCTTAATCAGAAAAGGTAAAACTAGTTGAAAAAGCCAACTGGAAACTTTTATTTTGAAATTCCCTATGCTGAGGGTGCCTTAGAATCTTTGTCTCTCTCTCTTACTCAGTTTTGCTTTCTGTACCACCACGTTTAATGAAGAAAAATCTTGCGAATTGCAGAAGGAAAGAGGTGTTACTCATTTCTCCTTGCCTGAGACATGATTTTGAGCAAAAATGTAAAACCAGGTCCTTTACTGGTATTACTGATGAGAAAAACATCTATTTCAAGATGTTTACCTTAATATTTTTAAGAAGCTTTATGTGATATCCTTTAAAAACCCAGTTATCACATATGGTAGTGCAGACAAAGTTAAATCATAGTTAGTGAGGAACAAAGAAAGCTTCAGAAGTATATTTCTCTGGTTGAAAGACCAACAGAGATGTGAATTTAAGTGAACATTTATTTGCCTTGAGATGTTCAAACACTGCATAAAATTTTCTTTTGAGTAACAAATGAATGCTTATTTCTGCATGACACGCAGAAAATACTTATTGTTCCTATTCACTTGAAATTACTTACAGCTTAAAATACTTTCAGAGTTTGTTTTATTTCTCAAAATTAAAATCTGGTCACCTGAGCTCCATTATGTCCTCTGGCTTAAAAACAGAAAGGTTTCTCTTAGCAGTATCTTCAGTGACAATGCAAGGTAAGTATATTAAGGGAAATCGACAGTGTGCTGGGGACTTTTTGTCATGGGGGTCAGTACCCACTTTTTGGGTTTTTTTTCCTTAATTTTAAGTTATTGTCTACTGCAATTAAAAATTTAAAAGTTTTAAGGTGTTCAGTAGACCAAACAAAATTATTTGTTTATTTTAAAATGAGTGATTTTTCTCTTCAACTTAACCTAAAGATGAAAGCAAAATACCTTATGTAGAAGTATTTTGATAATATTTTTACAAAGAACTTCCCCTTGTTTTTTTATGTCTTAATTTTCTTTGATACGTTTACTGTAGGTTGCACAAGAACCTTTACTCTCTTGTAATTGTGCCTCAGACTTCTTGAAAGTCCACCTTCTAAATTGCCCAGATGGTCTTCTAGAGTCTACATGTTACCATTGGTTTATTCTTGTGCTTTCTGTATTTGAAACTTTGGCTGTACTAAGCAAATGCAAGGTTATAAATTTAGCTAATAGTTTACAGACAATTCAGATGATTATGATTTCATTTGGTTTAAGCTGTACTAGTTCATTTCATGAGGAAATGATGCTGTAGACAAATGTAAATAAAGCTGTGAGTCAAGCATCAAAAAAAAAAAAGTTGTTAATTCATGGGCACTTTAAGCTGAGTGCAGTTTCAGGGAGGTAAACATGGATTTTTCCTAGTTATTCTACACATTATATCACCTGTATCACATTACAACGCTCATGTCTTAAAGAAGGGAATATGTTACTTGACACATGGTTTTAGGCTCAGTGCAGTTTCAACTAGACACAAAGGCTAGGACTTCCAGGACTATGTTAAATAACATATAAAAGAATGAAACTCGAAAAAAAAAAAAAAGAATGAAACTCGACTCTTTCTTACACCGTACACAAAAAAATAAATTCCAAATGGATGAACGAGCTAAATGTGAGACAGGGATCCATCAAAATCCTAGAGGAGAACAGAGGCAGCAACTTCTTTGACCTAGGCCACAGCAATTTCTTTCTAGACACAGCTCCAAGGCAAGGGAAACAAAAGCAGAAATGACCTAGAGGGACTTCGTGAGGATACAAAGCTTTGGCACAGCAAAGGAAACAGTCACCCGTAATTAAAGGGCAACCCACAGGTTGGAAGAAGATATCTGCAAAAGACTTACCAGATAAAGGGCTAGTATCCAAACCCGGTAAAGAACTTATCAAACTCAACACCCAAAGACCAAAAACTCCAGGCAAGAAATGGGCAGAAGACATGAACAGACATGTCTCCAAAGAAGACATAAAAATGGCTAACAGACACATGAAAAATTGCTCAACATCACTTGGCATCAGGGAGCTACAAATTATAATCACAATGAGATACCACCTCACACCACTCAGAATGGCTAAAATGAACAACTCAGGAAACAACAGCTGTTGGCAAGGATGCAGAGAGAGGGGTACTCTCCTACAGTGGTTGCTGGGAATGCAAACTGGTGCAGCCACCCTGGAGAACATTATAGAGGTCCCTCAAAAAAACATAAAAATACAACTAGCCTACGACACACTGATTGCACTACTAGGTATTTATCTGAAAGATACAAAAGTGCTGATTCAAAGAGGCACGTGTACCCCAGTGCTTAGAGCAGGAATGTCCACAGTAGCCAAATGATGGAAAGAGCCCAGATGTCCATCAACAGATGAATGGATAAAGTTGTGACACACACACACACACACACACACACATTGGACTATGTCTCAGCCATCAAAAAAAATGACATCTTGACATTTTATGCTAAGCAAAATAAGCCAGTCAGAGAAAGACAAATACATAAGATTTCACTAATAGGTGTAATTTAAGAAACAAAACAGATGAACATGGGGGAAGGGAGTGAAAAATAAAATAAGATGAAAACAGTAAGACAAACAAGAGAACTGTAGGACACAAAGTGAGGGCTTGCTGGAAGGGAAGCGGGTGGGTGATGGGATAATTGGGCGATGGGCATTAAGGAGGTCTTAACTCTAGGAAACTCTAGGAAAAAAACTGAAGGTTGCTGGAAGGGAGATGGTTGGGGAGATGGAGTAATTGTGTGATGGGCATTAAGGAGGGCACTTGTAGTGAGTGCTGGGTGTTATATGCAACTGATGAATCACTAAATTCTACCCCTAAAACTGAACTAAATGACTAAACTGAAATCTTAGAGAAGAACACAGGCGGTAGCTTCTTTGTACGAAAATCTTAATAAGTATGTCTCCTGAGGTAAGGGAAACAGATTAAAAATAAAGTATTTGGGCTTCATCACAAGGAAAACTTCTGCACATTGAAGGAAACAATCAACAGAACTAAAAGGCAACCTTCAGGATAGGAGAAGATATTTGCAGATGACCTATCTAGTAAAGGGTAGGATCCAAAATACATAAAGAACTTAAAAAATGAACACTCAAACAAAACAAAACAAAACCCCAAGTAATCCAGTTTAGAAAATGGGCAAAATAGCACAAAAAGACTTCTTTCCAAAGAAGACATGCAGATGGCCAAGAGACCCATGAAAAAATGCTCGACATCACTCATCATCAGAGAACTACAAATCAAAAGTACAAGGGGCTATCACCTCTCTCCAGTCAGAATGGCTAAAACTAAAAACACAAGAAACAACAGGTGTTGGCGAGGATGTGGAGAAAGGGGAACACGTTTACATTGTTGGCGGGAATACAAACTGGTGCAGCCATACTGGAAACCAGTATGGAAATTTCTCAAATAGTTAAAAACCAAAGTACCCTATGACTCAGCAATTGCACCTCTAGGTTCTTACCCAATGGATATAAAAATATAGACTCAAAGGGGCACATGTACCCTGATGTTTATTGCAGGCTTATCAACAATAGCCAAACTATAGAAAGAGCTCAACTGTCCATCAATTGAGGAATGGATAAAAGAGTTGTGACATACACAGACATGTATATATAGTTGTGACATATGGAGCTAGAGTATTGTGCTAATGAAATAAGAGTCAGGGAAAGACAAATAATACATGACTTCACTGAGATGCAGAATTTAAGAAATAAAAGAGATGAACACGTGGGAAGGGAAAAAAAGAGGGGAAAACAAAGCAAACCATGAGACATTCAACAATAGAGAACAAACAGGGTAGATGGAGGGAGCTAGGTGGGGGGTGGTCTAAACGGGTGATGGGTGGGCACTTGTCACGATGGGTAGGGAGCATTATAGGTAAGTGAAGAATCACTAAATACTACTCCTGAAATGAATATTACATTAAGTGTTAACTAATTAGAATTTAAATAAAAATCTAAATAAACAACCAAAAAGAAACTCGGGAGCCTGGTCATGTTTTTGTGAGCATGGGACAGGGTAGGCCACAAGACCGCTCGTAATTTGGCTTCAGCACTATCTTGACATCATGAGGATTTAGGGCATTTGACACTGCCCAGCAGAGAATGTTTGTGTGGAGGCGGGGCCATCCCTTTTGGGAAAAGAGCTGACTTCATCTCTGGGGCAATGGACATGAAGACATCTCCCCGATATTTCCCATTCTTCTTTGAAATGTAGAACTTAACTCTTTTTGTAGTCATTCCCATACTGTTGCATAATTTGTAATTATTTATTTGTAATTCTAATGGTTCCCATCCATCCAGGGGTGGATGAGGCTCCCATAGAGCCAGCACCCAAGGATTGGTGTCAAGTTCCCACACTGATCCAGTGGTAAGAGAGAGCAATCACTGTCTGATATCCCAAAAGAACAATGGCATTCGTGTTCCTGAGCACTTGCTTGGCGTAAGCATATTGTTCAATAACCAGTTGCTTCCCTCCCCTGGCTGATCCAGAGGCCTTCATTATGAAGAGCAGATAAGCCATGCATGTACAATATGCTCCAGGACCTGGGCAGTACAGAAAATGCCCTTTCAAGGCATACTGCACCAAGGTCCCATTCTAAACACTTGAGCATCAGTGGCAAGCACCCACATGGTATGGTTGAACCCCTGCTGTCTCGATCCACCAGTGAGATGGGTAGGGAAAACAGCCAAGTCCAGAAGCTTTCCCTCTCTTTCCGAGGGGAGAATGTAGGCCTCTTGCTGACAGGGTTCCCGTGTGTAAACAATGGCGATTTCTCTTTGCCCAAGTTCACAGGTGTTAGCTATTCTGGAGGTAGCCTACTTGCCAGAAGATGGTGCAACTCCATTCACCACATTAGGCCATTCTCATCTCTCATAACGAACTTTAATTTTCTGTGTATCCATTTTGACCCTTTTATTCTTTTAGGGTTTATTTGAGAGAGAGGGATAGAGAGTGCCCATGACGTGGGGGAGAAGCAGAATGAGAGAATCTTCAAGCAGACTCCCCGCTGAGCACGGAGCCGGACACAGGGCTCCCTCCCACAACCCGTGAGGTCGTGACCTCAGCTCAGCTGCAACCAAGAGTCGGATGCTTAACCCACTGAGCCAACCAGGTGCCCCTACCCTTTTCTTTCTATCTGAAACTAGATTAACCCAGGGGACAATTCCGAGCCAGCGTCTCAGAGCAACATCCTCACTTTAAAGTGGGAACTCACGCAGAGTTCTTAGGACTGTGGTTATGTTGTGCCACAGGGCCCCTCAAAATTTGGTTTCAGAACAATCGGGACATCAGGAAACTTCGGGTGTTTGAAGAGGCTCAGCAGAAAATGTTTGTGTGTAGACCCAACTATAGGGTTGGGTGGCCCCATTGCTGGGGCAATGGGAAAAAAATTAGTTCTCTTTCCCAGGTTTTTTTTTTTTTCCATTCCTATATGAAATGTAGAACGTGGATCCTCTTAGTAGGCATTCCCATATTCTTCCGTATTTCTAACTAGGTCTTTGCTCACATTCAGGGATGATGGAGCTCTCACTCACACTGCCATCATCCGAAGATTTTGATGAGTTCTCACTTTGTTTCTGTGCTAAGCGAGCATAATTGGTGTCTGATATCCCCCCAAAACGATGGCCCTCCTGCCCCTGCACAGTTGCTGCCGAAAGTACTGTGGTCAGTGCACTGACGATTAGCCGTATAATCACCACACACATGCCACTCTCACACCTGCATATACCACATACAAATGTACACCCCACAGACACCTCAAAAACAGCAGACACTGACACGCTTCCATCACACAAACAGCACAAACTACACATACACACCATGCCCAACACATAGACTGCAGACACAGCACCATACATCACACACACAGCACACACACACACACACACACACATGCACACACCAAACACCTACACACTACACATATAGCACACTCATACGAGACATACACCATACACGCACCACTGAGAACATACATATACACTGCACTCTCTTCACCCATAAAACACACAGAATGCACATATACCACACAACACACACCTACTCCATGCACACATAAACACATGTACAACACAATCACCACACACACTGCACGTATGCAACATACACCACACATGTGCCGCACACAAACCTCTCACACAACACATGTAGCACACATAGATAACACACATACAGAACACACACCAAATTCACTACACACACACACCCCATGCAACGCACACAATGCATGCCACACACCTACTGTACACACACTAGCCAAAAACCATTCACAGCAGACATACACCACACATGCATTTCATTTACCTCAGATACAACACAGTCACACCAAAACCGCCCAATATATTTAACACATATACACCACCTACACAGAACATAGACGTTACACACGCACACACAGAAGGCACACACAGCCCATATCCTACAGAAACTCATACATACCACAGACACCACACTCATACCTCATAGATGACACATTCATCACTCCTATACCACACAAACACATCACACATACACCTCACACACACAACACATATGGAACACACACACACTGCCAAACACACACACACCACCTACAGACATGCACACCTCAAATACTAAATATACACCACACATCTCACACACACACACACACATCACGGGTGCACCACACAGTTACACATACACTACACACACAGAAACCCCACAAACACCACACAAATGCCAAACGCACATACCACAAAGAAACCCTAGAAAACGAACACACATGACTATCATAGTCACACCATACATACAACACCAACAAATGGAAATAACACGATGCAAGTACCACACGTATATCACACTCACATATGCACCATGAAAACACATGAACACCACACACAGCACTCATAGTACACACACATCCAAAGGACACCAAACATACACTATACCTCCATCACAGACACATCACACCTACAAAACACGCCACCCATACAATGCAAACACACACCACGCACCATGCAAACAGTACACAACAAAAGACACCACGCACATCCCACACTGAAACCCCTTGTATAAAACACACACACCAGATTCATACCACACATAGTTGACCTATTTACCACATGTTCATCACAAACAACACATATAACACATATACCACACACACCTACCCACATCATATAAACCACCCACACCACCCTATACAACACACACACGTTATACATAAACCACACATAACACATATCTCAACCACACACCACACATATACAAAACATAAACCCACCACAACACCACAAATACACTACACACACTTATACACAAACATGCCACATATTCCCCTCATGCACACTACACGTGCAACAAAAAAACTCACCACACATTCAGTGCCCACACACCCCACATACACCCTCTACACACCACAACTCTACCACTCACCCATGCCTCACATCACCACACACTTGCCACAGAAATTCAACATATCTCACACTCACACCAGACCTACACCAAATGCACACACAGAAACCACACAAAAACCAACACACACATAAATACTTTAATAATACAATGCACCACACATGCAACATAAATTACATGCATATACCTCAGATGCACAGGTCACATAACGACTCAAGCCACATATATACCAGAAACTCACAACACATATACCACAGAAAAGCACGCCAAACATACACAACACACACACCATACACACACCACAATACATCATGCACACCAAACATCTCCCACCAACATACCACCTATAGACCACATAAAAAGGCACCACACACACACACATACACACCAGGCACACACCACAGATACACCATAGATACAGCACACATATACCACCCAAAACCACACCGCACATACACCATGCACATAGCACACAAATAACCCACTCACAACATATTCCACAAACACACTGCACATATATCATACATACACACCACACATACCCCCACCCATATACATTCCACAAACACCAAACATATACCATACAAAACACATCTCCAACACATACAAACCACACATACCACACACGAAACACATACCCCATGCACACCACTCAAGAACTGCACACATACACACACCACACCTCTACCACACAGCTATACCCACATATTCAACACACCTACATACACCACACATACACCATACAAGCTAGAACACCTATCAGACTCACATCACACTCAAACAACACCGTCTACACACACACACATACACACCACAGTACCCATATAATGAGCACATGCACACACACACACGCACACACACACACACACCTGCTTAGTTCTTGGTTGGCCGGTGTCAGCCTGCTGATACGTACCCGGCTTGTCTCCCTCCCTTGCCTGATTGACATGCCTTCATTATGAAGTGAAGAGAGCTCACCCATGCACAGAACACTTCACGGCATGGCCTGCACAGAAAGAGCCCTTGCATGGAATACTGCCCCGAGTCCCAGTTAAAAACACTTGAGGTTCGCCCCCCCACAGCACCCTTGCTATCCCTGAGCCACTACTACCTGTATTCACTGTTGGGAAGGACAGGAAATGAGCCAAGACCAGAAGCTTTCTCTCTTTCTCTCCCTCGGCGGGAAGAATTCAGGCCTCTTGCTGACACGGCTCCCAGGTGTAGCCCGTGGAGCTTCCCTTTGCCCAAGCCCGCAGGTGTTTCTTATTCCTGATATGGTTAGCTCACTAGGAAATGGTGCTAGTCACTTCATTTTCAACATTATCACATTCTCATCTCTATTGAAGAACTCTAGCCCTCTGGATCCATTTCCATCCATTGGTTCTTTTTCCATACTAGGTTCAGCCTTGAGGCCATTCAGATTCTGTGTCTCAGAGCGATATTCTCTCCTTTAAACTGGGAGTCTGGCCGAGTCCTTGGGCCTGCGCATTAGGTTGGGCCATAGGATCACTTGCAGTTTGGTCTCAGAAATATATGGACATTGGGAGGAATAGGGGATTTTAATACGTCAGCATAGGATGTTGGTGTGTAGGCTGGGCCAGAGGTTTTGAGAGGCAACTGGTCACATTTCTGTAGCAAAGGGAAACAAAGCTAAACATCTTGTCAGATTTATTCATTCCCATTAGAATGGAAAACTTTGAACCTCCTGGTAGCCATTCTCATAAGCTTGCTGTATTTCCTACTAGACCTTGGTTCACATTCATAGGATTTGTAGCTGTCACTCACACAGCCACAACTCAGTGGTTGGTGGCAAGATTCCATTTTGGTCCTGTCCTAAATGAGAGCAATCAGTATCTGATATCACCAAGGAAATTGGTGCTCTTTCTTCTAATTGCTTGATGCTTCACTGGATGGAGTCAGTACAGTAATGGGTAGTCAAATTGCTCTATTCTTTGACTCACTGAGATGCCTCTGTTCTGAAGATCAGATGGTGAGGGCAGGTAGAGTATTCTCCAGGTCCGGGTGAGTGCAGAAAGGCATATTCAATGAATACTGACTAAAGGCACAGTTCCAAACACACGAGCATCAGCAGAGAGGACTCACCTGCTTCCCCTGAACTACTGCTGTCTCTATTCACTGACTTGAAGGACAGGAGAAATACCCAAGGCCAGAAGCTTTCCCTCTATTTCTGACAGAAGAATGGAAGCCTCTTGCTGACTGACTCTCTGGTGTAGCCAGTGGAGGTTTCCCTTTGCCTGAGCCCAGAGGTGTTTCTTCTTCCTGAGAAAGCCGACTCGTTAGGAGACTGTGCTAGTAGCTCCATTCTGAACATTATCCCATTTACACCTGTCATGAAGAACTGTGGCATTTTTGGTAGCCCTTTCCACCCCTTTGTTCTTTGTCACAACTAGACTCACCTTTCGAGCAATTATGAGCCAGTGTCTCAGAGCACCTTCACCTATTTTTAAACTAGGGAGTCTGGCAGAGTCCTTGGGAATGTGGGATAGGTATGGCTACTGGGCCCCTCAAAGGTTGGTTCTAGAACTATCTGGATGGTGAGAGGTCTAGGGCATGTGAAGGTGCCCAGCAGAGCATGTTTATGTGTAGGCTGGGCAAGAGGTTTTAGGAGGGTGCTGGGCTCATTTCTGGGACAATACAGACAAATTTAGACATCTCATTCCCTGATGTGTCCCATTCCTGTTTGAAATGTAGAAAATTGGTCTTTTTGTGGCCATTCCTACCATCTTGCTGTGTTTCTAACAAGTTCTTGGTTTCTATTCCTTGGCACTGGGACTCTGACTCACACAGCCGGCCTTCAGGGATTGCTGGTGAGTTTGCACTCTAGTCCTCGGCTATGCAAGCGAATCAGTGTCTGATATCTCCCCCACCCTGGAAAACAAAACAAAACAAAACTGGCTGTGTGGTCCCTGAATCCTTGCTGCTTAGCCAGCTGTGGCAAAAGTGGTGATCGGCAGCCAGCTTCGGACCACCCTTAACTGACCTGGGTGCCTGCATTCTGAAAAACAGGAGGTTCACGCATGTGAAGTATGCTCTGGGAACTGCTCAATACAGAAAGAGCCCTTTCAGAGACTACTGCCCCCAAACCCCAGTTCCAAACACTTGAGCATCTGTCGCAAGAACCCACCTGCTACCACTGAGCTACTGCTGCCTCGATCTGCTGATGGGAATTGCAGGAGAAAGAGCCAAGGCTGAAAGCGTTCTTCTCTCTCCTTGTTGAACGAACAATGCAGGCCTCTTTTGACTGACTTCCCGGGTGTAGCCAATGGGGGTTTCCTTTAGCCAAAGCACACTGGTGTTTCTGAGTCCAGAGATGGCCGGCTTGCTAGGAGATTGGGCTAGTAACATCATTTCTAACGCCCCCAGACGACAGTGTCTTAGAGCAATGTCCTCTGCTTGAAAGTGAGGAGTCCAGCCGCGTCCTTGGGACTGTGGGATAGGTAGCGCAAGAAGGTCCCTCAAACTTTGGTTTCAGAAGGATGTAGACATCAGGAGGACTGGGACGTTTGAAGATGCCCAGCAGAGAATGATTGTGTATAGATTGGGCCACAGGATTTGGGAGGGAGGTGGCCTCATTTCTGTGATAAAAATAAAATGAATTGAGACATTTGCTTCCCAGATGTTGTTCATTCCCATTTGAAAAGTCAGACATGGGGAGGGGGCGGAGCAAGATGGCAGAGGAGTAGGAGACCTGGATTTCATCTGGTCTCAGGAATTCAGCTGGATAGGGATCAAACCATTCTGAACACCTACGAACTCAAAAGGAGATCGAAGAAAAGAATGGCAACAACTCTCTGAACAGAGAAGCGACCACTTACTGGAAGGTAGGACGTGCGGAGAAGTGAATCCGAGGCGATATTCAGGAGGATAGACGGCGGGGGAGGGGGCCTCCGTCGGGACGCTTCTGACAAGTGATAGAGCCGCGGAGCACAAAATCGGAACTTTTAGAAGCTGGCTCCGCTGAGGGATGTCGCTCCACAAAATCGGAACTTTTAGAAGCTGGCTCCGCTGAGGGATGTCCCTCCAGTGGCTAAGCGGGGGATGGAACCCTCACGGGACAGTGTGGTCTCAGGACCCTCGGGGTCAAGAAAGACCGGGGGTGCCTGAGTGCAGCAGAGCTCCCAGGGATCGGAGCGGGGAAGCCGGCTGCAGAGACGGAGCCAAGGCGCGGGCTCTCAGCTCGGGGTGGCCATAAACTGTGATCCGCGGCCCAGTCGGACCACTGCTCCTCCAGCAGGGACCCAACAGGCGGCAGATCCGGGGAGACTCCCCTTCCTCCCCCGGGAGGAGCGGCGCGGGAGCGCACCGCAGGGATCTGCTGGGTTTGGAGACTCCACACGGGGTCGGGTGCCAGAGACAGCAACGCTCGGTCACAGGCCGGGTGAGCACAGAGTGCGGCCGGAGACCGGGGAGACGGGAGTGACTGCTTTTCTCTGGGGGCACACTGAGGAGAGGGGCCCCAAGTTCTCAACTCCTCTGGGTGGAGATTGGGAGGCCACCATTTTCACTCTTGTCCTCCAAAGCTGAACAGAAAGCTCTCAGGGAACAAAAGCTCCCGAGAGCAAACCGGAGCAGATTACTTAGCCCGCACCGGCAAGGGTGGGTCACTTCCGCCTCCGGCAAAGACATTTGGGAACCACGGCAACAGGTCCCTCCCCCAGAAGATCAGCACGAACAGCCCGCCAAGACCAAGTATACTGATCAATGAGAACGGGAGAACTCCAGTGCTATACTGCACAGAGAATTCATGGCTTTTTTACCATGATTCTTTAGTCCTTCAAAGTTAATTTTTTTAACTGTCTTTTTTTAAAATTTTTTTCTTTTTCCCTTTTTCAACCAACATCTTTATCAATCCCCTTTTTAAAAAACATTTTTATTTATCATTTTTAGAGTCATATTCTATCCCTTCATAGTAGTCACCCTTATTTTTGGCATATATATATAAGTTGTTCTCTCTTTAAAATTTTGAGATAGTTTCTTCCAAAGGATCAAAATACACCCTAAATCTCTAGTGTATGGCTTTGTTCTAGTCTCCTGCCTGATCACATTCTCTCCCCCTTTTTTTTAATCCTCTTCTTTCTTTTTTCAAACTTTTTAACTTATCAATTCCTTTTATAAAATCTTTTATAATTTTTACCTTTACAGTCATATTCCATCCCTTCATTGGATCAACCCTTATTGTTGTACATATATGTTTTTCTTTCTTTAAAATTTTGGGAGGCACTTCCTTCTAACAGACCAAAATACACCCAAAATCTAGGGTGTGGCACTGATCTATGCACCAGCCTGATCATATTTGATCATATTCTGGTTTTTTTGTTTGTTTGTTTTGTTCTGTTTTTGTTTGTGTTTATCTTTTTCTTCTTAATTTCTTTCCCTCCAGTTTCAGGTCTTTTCTGATTTGTTTAGAGTATAATTTCTGGGGACACTGTTACCCTGTTAGCATTTTATTCTCTCATTCATCTATTCTCCTCTGGACAAAATGACAAGATGGAAAAAAATCACCTCAACAAAAAGAACAAGAGGCAGTACCGTCAGCCAGGGACCTACTCAATACGGACATTAGTACGATGTCGGACCTAGAGTTCAGAATGATGATTTTCAAGATACCAGCTAGGCTTGAAAAAAAGCATGGAAGTTATTAGAGAAACCCTTTCTGGAGAAATAAAAGAACTAAAATCTAACCAAGTCAAAATCAAAAAGGCTATTAATGAGGTGCAATCAAAAATGGGGCTTCTAACTGCTAAGATAAATGAGGCAGAAGAGAGAATTAGCAATATAGAAGACCAAATGATGGAAAATAAAGAAGCTGAGAAAAAGACAGATAAACAACTACTGGATCACAAGGGCAGAATTTGAGATAAGTGATACCCTTAGACGAAACAACTTTAGAATAATTGGGATCCCAGAAGAAGAAGAAAGAGAGAGAGGGGCAGAAGGTATATTGGAGCAAATTATAGCAGAGAACTTCCTAATGTGGGGAAGGAAACAGGGATTAAATCCAGGAAGCACAGAGAACCCCCCTCAAAATCAATAAAAATAGGTCAACACCCTGACATCTAATAGTAAAACTTACGAGTCTCAGAGACAAAGAGAAAATCCTGAAAGCAATTCAGGACAAGAGCTCTGTAACCTACAATGGTAGAAACATTAGATTGGGAACACACCTATCCACAGAGACCGGGCAGGCCAGAAAGGACTGGCATGATATATTCAGAGCACTAAATGAGAAAAAAAATGCAGCCAAGAATATAAATCCAGCTAGACTGTCATTGAAAATAGAAGGAGAGATGAAAAGCTTCCAGGACAAACAAAAACTAAAGGAATTGGCAAACACAAAACCAGCCCTACAAGAAATATTGAAAGGGGTCCTCTAAGCAAAGAGAGAGCCTAAAAGCAACACAGACCAGAAAGGAACACAGACAATATACAGTCACATTCATCTTATAGGCAATACAATGGCACTAAATTCCTATCTTTCAATAGTTACCCTGAATGTAAATGGGCTAAATGCCCCCCCAATCAAAAGACACAGGCAATCAGATTGGATAAAAAAAAAGACCCATCGATATGCTGTCTGCAAGGGACTCATTTTAGACCCAAAGGCACCCCCACATTGAAAGTGAAGGGGTGGAAAACCGCTTACCATGTTAAAAGACACCAAAAGAAAGATGGGGTGGCAATCCTTATATCAGACAAATTAGATTTTAAACCAAAGACTGTAATAAGAGATGAGGAAGGACACTATAGCATACTTAAAGGGTCTATCCAACAAGAAGATCTAACAATTGTAAATATCTATGCCCCCAACATGGGAGCAGCCAATTATATAAGGCAATTAATAACAAAACAAAGAAACACATCAACAACAATACACTAATAGTGGGGGATTTTAACACCCCCCTCACTGAAATGGACAGATCCTCAAAGCCAAAGATCAACAAGGAAATAAAGACTTTAAATGACACACCGGACCAAATGGACTTCACAGATATATTCAGAACATTCAATCCCAAAGCAACAGAATACACATTCATCTTTAGTGCCCATGGAACATTCTCCAGAATAGATCCCATCCTAGGTCACAAATCAGGTCTCCACCGGTACCAAAAGATTGGGATCATTCCCGGCATATTTTCAGACCACGATGCTTTGAAACTAGAACTCAAACACAAGAGGAAAATCGGAAAGAACTCAAATACATGGAGGCTAAAGAGCATCCTACTCAAGAATGAATGGGTCAACCAGGAAATTAAAGAAGAATTAAAAAACTTCATGGAAACCAATGAAAATGAAAACACAACTGTTCAAAATCTTTGGGATGCAGCAAAGGCAGTCCTAAGAGGAAGGTATATAGCAATACAAGCCTTTCTCAAGAAACAAGAAAGGCCTCAAATACACAACCTAACCCTACACCTAAAGGAGCTGGAGAAATAACAGCAACTAAAGCCTAAACCCAGTAGGAGAAGAGAAATGCTAAAGATCAGAGCAGAAATCAATGAACTAGAAACCAAAAGAACAGTAGAACAGATCAACGAAACTAGGAGTTGGTTCTTTGAAAGAATTAACAAGATTGATAAACCCCTGGCCAGACTTATCAAAAAGAAAAATGACCCAAGTCAACAAAATCATGAATGAAAGAGGAGAGATCACAATCAACACCAAAGAAATACAATTATAAGAACATATTATGAGCAACTCTATGCCAGCGAATTAGATAATCTGGAAGAAATGCATGCATTCCTAGAGATGTGTCAACTACCAAAACTGAACCAGGAAGAAATAGAAAACCTGAACAAACTTATAATCACTAGGAAATTGAAGCAGTCATCAAAATCTCCCAACAAACAAAAGCCCAGGGCCAGATGGCTTCCCAGGGGAATTCTACCAAACATTTAAAGAAGAATTAATACCTATTCTCCTGAAACTGTTCCAAAAAAAAAAAAAAAGAAATGAAAGGAAAACTTCCAAACTCCTTTTATGAGGCCACCGTTACCTTGATCCCCAAACCAAAGACCTCATCAAAAAGGAGAATTACAGACCAATATCCTTGATGAACATGGATGCAAAAATTCTCAACAAAATACTAGCCAATAGGATCCAATAGTACATTAAAAGCATTATGCATCACGACCAAGTGAGATTTATCCCTGGGCTGCAAGGTTGGTTCAACATCCGTAAATCAATCAATGTGACACACCACATTAATAAAAGAAAGAACAAGAAGCATAGGATCCTCTCAACAGATGCAGAAAAACCATTTGACAAAGTACAGCATCCTTTCTTGATCGAAACTCTTCAGAGTATAGGGATAGAGGGTACATACCTCAATATCATAGAAGCCATCTATGAAAAACCTACAGCAAATATCATTCTCAATGGGGAAAAGCTGAGAGCTTTCCCCCTAAGGTCAGGAACACGGCAGGGATGTCCACTATCACCACTGCTATTCAACATAGTATTAGAAGTCCTAGCCACAGCAATCGGACAACAAAAAGATATCAAAGGCATCCAAATCAGCAAAGAAGAAGTCAAACTCTCACTCTTTGCAGATGATATGATACTTTATGTGGAAAACCCAAAAGACTCCACCCCAAAACTGCTAGAACTCATACAGGAATTCAGTCAAGTGGCAGGATATAAAATCAATGCACAGAAATCAGTGGCATTCCTATATACAAACAACAAGACAGAAGAGAGAGAAATGAAGGAGTCGATCCCATTTACAATTGCATCCAAAACCATAAGATCCCTAGGAATAAATCTAAGCAAAGAGGCACAGAATCTGTCCTCAGAAAACTATAAAATACTCATGAAAGAAATTGAGGAAAACACAGAGAAATGGAAAAACGTTCCATGTTCATGGATTGGAAGAGCAAACATTGTGAAGGTGTCCATGCTACCTAGAGCAATCTACACATTCAATGCAATCCCCATCAAAATACCATCCACTTTTTTCAAAGAAATGGAACAAATAATCCTAAAATGTGTATGGAACCAGAAAAGACCCCGAATAGCCAGAATACTGTTGAAAAAGAAAAGCAAAGCTGGCAGCATCACAATTCTGGACTTCCAGCTCTATTACAAAGCTGTCATCATCACGACAGTATGGTACTGGCACAAAAACAGACACATAGATCAGTGGAACAGAATAGAGAGTCCAAAAATGGACCCTCAACTCTATGGTCAACTAATCTTTGACAAAACAGGAAAGAATGTCCAACGGTAAAAAGACAGTCTCTTCCACAAATGGTGTTGGGAAAATTGGACAGCCACATGCAGAAGAACGAAACTGGACCATTTCCTTACAGCACACACAAAAATAGACTCCAAATGGTATAAAGACCTAAATGAGACAGGAGTCCATCAACATCCTAAAGGAGAACACAGGCAGCAACCTCTTCGAACTCAGCTGCAGCAACTTCTTCCTAGAAACATCGCCAAAGGCAAGGGAAGCAAGGGCAAAAATGAACTACTGGGACCTCATCAAGATAAAAAACTTTTGCACAGCAAAAGAAACAGTCAACAAAACCAAAAGGCAACTGACAGAATGGGAGAAAATATTTGCAAATGACATATCAGATAAAGGGCTAGTATCCAAAATCTATAAAGAACTTCTTAAACTCAACACCCGAAGAACAAATGATCCAATCATAAATGGGCAGAAGACATGAACAGACATGTCTCCAAAGAAGACATCCAAATGGCCAACAGACACATGTAAAAGTGCTCAACATCGCTCGGCATCAGGGAAATCCAAATGAAAACCTCAATGAGATACCACCTCACACCAGTCAGAATGGCTAAAATTAACAAGTCAGGAAATGACAGGTGTTGGCGGGGATGCGGAGAAAGGGGAACCCTCCTACACTGTTGGTGGGAACACAAGCTGGTGCAACCACTCTGGAAAACAGTATGGAGGTTCCTCAAACAGTTGAAAATAGAGCTACCATATGATCCAGCAATTGCACTACTGGGTATCTACCAGAAAGATACAAATGTAGGGATCCGGAGGGGTACGTGCACTCTGATGTTTACAGCAGCAATGTCCACAATAGCGAAACTTGGAAAGAGCCAAGATGTCCATCGACAGAGGAATGGATAAAGAAGATGTGGTATATATACACAATGGAATATGCAGCCATCAAAAGGAATGAGATCATGCCATCTGCAATGATGTGGATGGAACTGGAGGCTGTTATGCTGAGTGAAATAAGTAAATCAGAGAGAGACAGATATCATATGACCTCACGGATATGAAGAATTCTTAATCTCAGGAAACAAACTGAGGGTTGCTGGAGTGGTGGGGGGTGGAAGGGATGAGGTGGCTGGGTGTTAGACATTGGGGAGGGTATGTGCTCTGGTGAGCACTGTGAATTGTGCAAGACTGTTGAATCACAGATCTGTACCTCTGAAACAGATAATGCAATACATGTTAAGAAAAAAAAGAAGAAGAAGAAGATAGCAGGAGGGGAAGAATGAAGGGGGGTAAATCGGAGGGGGAGACGAACCATGAGAGATGATGGACTCTGAAAAAGAAACCGAGGGTTCTAGAGCGGAGGGGTGTGGGGGGATGCGTTAGCCTGGTGATGGGTATTAAAGAGGGCACGTTCTGCATAGAGCACTGGGTGTTATGCACAAACAATGAATCATGGAACACTACATCAAAAAACGAATGATGTAATGTATGGTGATTAACATAACAATAAAAAATTTAAGGAAAAAAAGAAGATGGAATCAGTTCTCTAATTTCTTTTCTACAGTTAGATTGTTAGTGTATAAACTGATTTCTGTGCATCAGTGGATTTTATATCTTGCCACATTAGTGAATTGCTGTATGAGTTCCTGTACTTTGGGGGTGGAATCTTTTGTGTTTTCCACATAAAAAAATCGTGTCATCTGCGAAGAGAGATGGTTTGACTTCTTCTTTGCCAATTTGAATACGTTTTGTTTCTTTTTGTTTTCTGATGGTTGTTGCTTGGACTTCTAGTTCTATGTTGAACAACAGGGGTGAGAATGGGCATCCTTTTCGGTGTTCCTGATCTTACGGTGATCTCACGGCATTTCCCCATTGAGAATAATACTCGCTGTGGGTTTTTCATAGATGGATGTTATGAAATTGAGGAATTTTCCCTCTATCCCTATACTCTGAAGGGTTGAAATCAGGAAAGTGTGCTGTGTTTTGTCAAAAATTTTTCTGCATCAATTGAGAGGACCCTATGGTTCTTCTCTCTTATATGCTATCTGATTGATGTGTAAATGTTGAACCATCCTTGTATCCCAGGAATAAATCCAACCAGGTCATTGGTGGATGCTGCTTTTAAAGTACGTATTGAGTCCTATTAGGTGGGATCTTCTTGAGAATTTTGGCATCCGTATTCATCACGACTATTGGTCTGAAAGTCTCCTTTTTAATGGGGTCTTTGCCTACTTTGGGGATCAAGGTAACGCTGGCCTCATAGAAGCAATCTGGAAGCTTTCCTTCTGTTTCTATTTTTTGAAAGAGCTTCAGGAGAAGAGATATTATTTCTAATTCGAATGTTTGTAGAATTCCCCAGGGAATTCATCAGGTCCTGGAATATTGTTTGGGAGGATTTTAATTCACTGCATCAGTCTCGTTACTGGTTATTTGTCTATTCAGGTTATCAGTTTCCTCCAGTTTCAGTCTTGGTAGTTTATAGTTTTCCAGAAATGCGTCTATTTCTTCCAGGTTGCTTAATTTATTAGCATATAGTCGTTGACAGTAGTTTCTGATAATCATTTCTATTTCCTTGTTGTTAGACATGATCTCTCCCCGTTCGTTCATAATTTTATTAATTATTCCTTTTCTCCATCCTAGCCATAGTCTTCATAACTGTTGCTCTGAAGTCTGTATCTGGCATCTTGCTAATATTCATATCCATTAGTTCCAGGGGAAGAGGTCACAGTCTCTGAGCCTTTCCTATTTAGGGGGTTCCTCCTCCTAGTCATTCTGTTGAGGGGTGGTTGAGGGAAGGTACAGAGTCCAATAATCTGGACAACGTTAGCGTTGTCGGCTTCTTGTTCTTCTGGCCTGTCTTCTAGGGGAGGGGTCTGCCGCGCTGTTACTCAAGCAGCGCTGTCTGCTCAGAATTACCCTGACCCCTTGGTGAAAACCGGTTTTTAGGGGCTTTTGTTCTCTGGGGAATTTCCCTGGTGGCCTTCTGTGCCTCTTCTGAGAGAGCAGAAGTGATTGTATCCAAACCTCTGCCTCAGAACAGAGAGATCACAGTCTGTTCTTCAGTGAGCTCCCCAGGCCACAGTGTCTCCATTTCTGTCTGTGCTGCTAAAAACCGCAGGGTCCTGGGCTGTGCGCCCCACAGCAGCACTCCCAGACCTCGCTACCAGGTCCAGGTACATCTCTGCCCTTACATGCATCTAAGCCCGCCAGCCGCCCCCAGTTCGCACAGGCACCCCCGAAGCTCCAAGGTTTCAGTCTGGGGGGCTGCCCTAAAGTCCTTTCCCCGTTGCTACCAGTCTGCGTGTCTGTGCCCGGTCACCAGCGCTGGAGGTTTTTGTGCTCCAACAGTGCAGGATCCTGGAGGATCCCTCCCCCTTCCGTTTCTCTTCTAATAGCTTCCCGCAGAATCACGGCTCCGTGCTTCATACTTCGAACCCAACGGCCAGGGATAATGTTTGTAGAGATCCAGATATAGCTTCTTACATCTCAGGCTGATTTCCTGGGTGTACAGAGTGGTGTGGCAGATATCCAGCTCAATTCAGGGGAGTGGTTGAAATAGCGTCCCCTACCCCACCGCCATGTTTGAGAATCTATAGGATTGTTTTTTAGAGATGAGTGGATGGCACGTTCCCTACGCATCCTCCCATATATTTGCAGTCACATACCTCTTCTTGTAACAACGTGTTAGTTGGTGGTAACATTTGATGTTGGTCAGCGTTAAGTGTATGGCATTTTCCTTAAGCTTTCACAGGTAGTACTGAAATGCTCCTATATTCATGTAACAAAATCTGAGTTGAGAGAAACATTCCCCACAACTGGTTTCTTAAGCACACCTATGGCACAGTTCTTATGCTTTCACCTTGATGTTGGAAAGGGCATCCATCTTCAGTGAAGAAGATCGTAAGGGTAAGATGGTTTCTCTACACTTTTTTTTTTTAAATTTTTTATTGTTATGTTAATCACCATATATTACATCATTAGTTTTTGGTGCAGTGTTCCATGATTCATTGTTTGTTCATAACACCCAGTGCTCCATGCAGAACGTGCCCTCCTCAATACCCATCACCAGGCTAACCCATCCCCCTACCCCCCTCCCCTCTAGAACCCTCAGTTTGTTTTTCAGAGTCCATCATCTCTCATGGTTCGTCTCCCCCTCTGACATACTCCCCTTTTCTTCCTCTCCTGTTATCTTCTTCTTTTTCTTTTTTCTTAAAATATGTTGCGTTATTTGTTTCACAAGTACAGAACTGTGATTCAACAGTCTTGCACAATTCACAGCACTCACCGTAGCACATACCCTCCCCAATGTCTATCACCCAGCCACCCCATCCCTCCCACCCCCAACCACTCCAGTAACACTCAGTTTCTTTCCTGAGATTAAGAATTCCTCATATCAGTGAGGTCATGTGATACATGTCTTTCTCTGATTGACTTATTTCACTCAGCATAACACCCTCCAGTTCCATCCACGTCGTTGCAAATGGCAAGATCTCATTCCTTTTGATGGCTGCATAATATTCCATTGTGGGTTTCTCTACACTTTTGTTTCTTTTATTCCACACATTTATTTCCATATGCTTCATTCTTCAAGAACCAAGACGTTATCTCAAAGCTGTGCTTGAGAGAGACTTGTTTTTCAGAGTTAAATGCAAGTCTCTCCTGAGGCTAACTCACATACATTTGAAGACCCTTCTATCTTCATGACACGGGCTTTGAGAGAAGCCTTCCTTATGAAGATTTCACGGAGTAAAGTAGGTAGCACTCTCCCTCTGCTTTCTTTTCACACTTGGTGTAAAGCTGCATCGATCCTTAGGAAAGGAGATGGTAGTCGAATGACCGCCACCTCCACAGTGTTGTTTTTTAGACTTAAGTGTATAGAACGTTCCATACGCTTCCTCACATTTCCAGACACACACCTCTATATGGGACAACTAGTTAGTTGGTTGTAACATTCGACCCACATTTTTCTTCACAATTCAGTGTCGGGCATTTTCGTTACACTTTCACACGAAGTACTGAAAACACTTTTATCTTCCCGAAACAAGATCTGCGTTGGGAGAAGCTTTCGACACAATTTCTTTCTCAAGCAGAGGTATATGGCACAGTACTTATGCCTTCACCCTTGCATTGGAAAGTTCTTCCGTCTTCTTCCATGAAGATGGTAGTGGATGAGACTATTTCTCTATCGTTTTGTTTCTTGAGAGGTGAGTGTATGACATTTACACTATATATCAGCGCATATATTTCAAAAGGCTTCATTCTTCATGAACCAAGATGTTAGCACGAAATCATGTTTGACATGGCCTTGTTTCTCAGAGTCAAGTGTAAGGCTCTGCTGAGGCTAGCTCACATATATTTGAAGACCCTTCCACCTTCAGTTCAAATCTCATGAGAGAACAGTCCAAATCTCGTGAGATTTGACTCCAAATCTCACGAGAGCTCGGTAGAAATCTCGTGAGTTTTCACTCCAAACCTCATAGGATCTCAGTCCAAATCTCGTGAGATCCCATCCAAATCTCGCCAGTCAGTTCAAATCTCATGAGATCTCAGTCCCAATCTCGTGAGAGTTGACTCCAAATCTCATGAGATCTCCGTACAAATCTCGTGAGTTTTCACTCCAGTCTCCTGAGATCTCAGTCCAAATCTTGTGACAGCTCAGTCCAAATCTCGTAAGAGTTGTAATCAAATCTTGTGCGATCTCATCCAAATGTCACCACACAATACAAATCGCATGAGCTCTCAGTCCAAGTCTCATGAGAGGTGACTCCAAATCTCGTGAGACTCTGTCCAAATCTCGTGAGATTTCGCCAGAAATTTCCTGAGATGTCAGTTGAAATCTAGTGACAACTCAGGCTAAACCTCGTGAGATTTGTAAGCAATCTCTTGAGATCTCATTCAAACATCGCCAGTTCAAATCTCATGAGATCTCATCCAAGTCTCGCCAATCAGTTCAAACCTTGTGAGAGACCAGTCCAAATCTCGTGAGAGTTGACTCCAAATCTCACGAGATCTCCATCCAAATCTCGTGAGTTTTCACTCCAATCTCCTGAGATCTCAGTCCAAATATCGGGACACTCAGTCCATATCTCGTGAGAGTTGTAACCAAATCTTGTGAGATCTCATCCAAATCTCGCCAGTCAAGTCTCGTGAGATCTCAGTCCAAGTCAGGTGAGATTTGACTCAAAATCACATGAGATCTCTTTCAATATCTTGTGAGTCTTCACTCCAAATCTCGTG
The DNA here is from genome assembly GCF_037043125.1 of Eumetopias jubatus. NCBI lineage: Eukaryota > Metazoa > Chordata > Mammalia > Carnivora > Otariidae > Eumetopias > Eumetopias jubatus. The sequence continues at coordinate 66,318,389 of NW_028274818.1, read as the reverse complement.
AGATCTCAGTCCAAATCTCATGAGATCTCATCCAAATCTCACCAATCACTTCAAATCTCGTGAAAGACCAGTCCAAATCTCGTGAGCTTTGACTCCAAATCTCATGAGAACTCTGTCAAAATTTCATGAGTTTCCACTCCAAATCTCATGAGATCTCAGTCCAAATCTCATGAGCGTTGACTCCAAGTCTGGTGAGGACTCCGTCCAAATCTCGTGAGTTTTCACTCCAATCTCGTGAGATCTCAGTCCAAATCTCGTGAAAACTCAGTCCAAATCTCGTGAGAGTTGTAGGCAAATCTCGTGCAATCTCATCCAAATTTCACCACAGTTCAAATTGCGTGAGATATCAGTCCAAGTCTCGTGAGAGGTGACTCTGAATCTCGTGAGATCTCAGTCCGTATCTCGTGATTTTTCACTCCAAATCTCGTGAGATCACAGTCGAAATTTTGTCACAACTACGGCCAACCCTCTTGAGAGTTGTAAGCAAATCTCCTGAGATCTCATTCAGATCTTGCCAATCAGTTCAAACCTCCCGAGATTTCAGTCCCAGTCTTGTGAGATCTCATCCAAATCTTGCCAGTTCAAATCTGAGAGACCAGTCCAAATCTCGTGAGATTTTACTCCAAATATCATGAGAGCTCTGTCGAAATCTCATGAGTTTTCACTCCAAATCTCATGAAATCTCAGGCCAAATCTCGTGAGATCTCATCCAAATCTCGCCAATCAGTTCAAATCTCATGAGATCTCAGTCCCAATCTCGCGAGCGTTGAATCCAAATCTCATGAGATCTCCGTACAAATCTCGTGAGTTTTCCCTCCAGTCTCCTGAGATCTCAGTCCAAATCTCGTGATAACTCAGTCCAAATCTCGTGAGACTTGTAAGCAAATCTCGTGGGATCTCACCCAAATGTCGCCACACAGTTCAAATCACATGAGATCTCAGTCCAAGTCTCCTAATAGGTGACTCCAAACCTCATGAGATATCAGTCCAATATTTCATGAGTTTTCACTCCAATCTCGTGAGATTGCAGTCGAACTCTCGTGACAACTCAGGCCAAACCTCATGAGAGTTGTAATAAAATTTCGTGAGATCACATGAAAATCTCGCCAGTCAGTTCTAGGGGGAATCTCAGCACAAATCTTGAGATTTGACTCCAAATCATGTGAGATCACTTTCGAAATCTCATGAGTCTTCACTCTAAATTTCATGAGAACTCAGTCCAAATCTCATGAGACCTCATCCAAATCTCACCAATCAGTTCAAATCTCATGAGAGACCAGTCCAAATCTCGTGAGATTGGACTCCAAAACTCGTGAAAGCTCTGTCCAAATCTCGTCAGTTTTCACTCCAAATCTCGAGATCTCAGTCCATGTCTCGTGAGTTTTCACTCCAAATCTCATGAGATCTCAGTCGAAATCTCGTGATAACTCAGGCCAAACCTCGTGAGAGTTGTAAGCAAATCTCGTGAGATCTCATCCAAATCTCGCCAGTCAAATCTCGTGAGATCTCAGTCCAAATCTCGTGAGATCTCTTCCATATCTCGCCAATCAGTTCAAATCTCATGAGAGACCAGTCCAAATCTCGTGAGATTTATCTCCAAATCTCATGAGAACTCTTCCAAAATTTCGTGAGTTTCCACTCCAAATCTCATGAGATCTCAGTCCAAATCTCATGAGAGCTCATCCAAACCTCGCCAATCAGTTCAAATCTTATCAGATCTCAGTCCCAATCTCATGAGTGTTAACTCCAAATCTCGTGAGATCTCCGTCCAAATCTCGTGAGTTTCCACTCCAATCTCGTGATATTGCAGTCCAAATCTCGTGAAAACTCAGGCCAAATCTCGTGAGAGTTGTAAGCAAATCTCGTGAGATCTCATCCAAATCTCGCCACATACTTCAAATCGCGTGAGATATCAGTCCAAGTCTTGTGAGAGGTGACTCTGAATCTCGTGAGATCTCAGTCCGTATCTCGTGATTTTTCACTCCAAATCTCGTGAGATCACAGTCGAAATCTTCACAACTCCTGCCAAACATCTTGAGAGTTGTAAGCAAATCTCACGAGATCTCATTCAAATCTTGCCAATCAGTTCAAATCTCCTGAGATTTTAGCCCCAGTCTCGTGAGATCTCATCCAAATCTCGCCAAACAGTTCAAATCTCCTGAGAGACCAGTCCAAATCTCGTGAGATTTTACTCCAACTATCATGAGATCTCAGTCCCGATCTCGTGAGTGTTGACTCCAAATCTCGTGAGATCTCCATACAATCCCATGAGTTTTCACTCCAGTCTCCTGAGATCTCAGTCCAAATCTCATGACAACTCAGTCCAAATCTTGTGAGAGTTGTAAGCAAATCTCGTGGGATCTCATCCAAATGTCGCCACACAGTTCAAATCGCATGAGATCCCAATCCAAGTCTCGTGATAGGTGACTCCAAATCTCATGAGATATCAGTCCAATATCACGTGAGTTTTCACTCCAATCTCGTGAGATCGCAGTCGAAATCTCGTGACAACTCAGGCCAAACCTCGTGAGAATTGTAATCAAATCTCGTGAGATCACATGCAAATCTCGCCAGTCAAGTCTAGTGGGATCTCAGCACAAATCTCGTGAGATTTGACTCCAAATCACATGAGATCGCTTTCGAAATCCCGTGAGTCTTCACTCTAAATCTCATGAGAATTCAGTCCAAATCTCATGAGATCTCATCCAAATCTCACCAATCAGTTCAAATCTCATGAGAAACCAGTCCAAATCTCGTGAGATTTGCCTCCAAATCTCATGAGATCTCAGTCCATGTCTCCTGAGTTTTCACTCCAAATCTCGTGAGATCTCAGTCGAAATCTCATGACAACTCAGGCCAAACCTCGTGAGAGTTGTTACGCACATCTCGTGAGATCTCATCCAAATCTCGCCAATCAGTCAAGTCTCATGAGATCTCAGTCCAAGTCAGGTGAGATTTGACTCCAAATCACATGAGATTTCTTTCGACATCTTGTGAGTCGTCACTTCAAATCTCGTGAAATCTCAGTCCAAATCTCGCCAATCAGTTCAAATCTCGTGACAGACCAGTCCAAACCTCGTGAGATTTGACTCCAAATCTCATGAGAACCTGGTCGAAATCTCGTGAGTTTACACTCCAATCTCCTGAGATCTCAGTCCAAATCTTGTAACAACTCAGTCCAAATCTCGTGACAGTTGTAAGCAAATCTCATGCAATCTCATCCAAATGTCGCCACAAAGTTCAAATCACATGAGATCTCAGTCCAAGTCTCCTAATAGGTGACTCCAAATCTCATGAGATCTCAGTCCAATATCTCGTGATTTTTCACTCCAAATCTCGTGAGATCGCATTCGAACTCTCGTGACAACTCAGGCCAAACCTCGTGAGATTTGTAATCAAATCTCCTGAGATCGCATGCCAATCTCGCCAATCAGTCAAGTCTAGTGGGATTTCAGCACATATCCTGTGAGATTTGACTCCAAATCACATGAGATTGCTTTCGAAATCTCATGAGACTTCACTCTAAATCTCGTGAGAACTCAGTCCAAATCTCATGAGATCTCTTCCAAATCTCACCAATCAGTTCAAATCTCATGAGAGACCCGTCCAAATCTCTTAAGATTTGACTCCAAATCTCATGAGAGCTCTGTCGAGATCTCGTGAGTTTTCACTGCAAATCTCATGGGATCTCAGTCCCACTCTGGTGAGAGTTGACACCAAGTCTTGTGAGATCTCCGTACAAATCTCGTGAGTATTCACTCCAATCTCCTGAGATCTCAGTCCAAATCTCATGACAACTCAGTCCAAATCTCGTGAGATTTGACTCCAACTCTCATGAGACCTCTGTCAAAATCTCGTGAGTTTTCCCTCCAAATCTCATGAGATCTCAGTCCCAACTCGTGAGAACTCAGTCCAAATCTCGTGCGAGTAGTAAGCAAATTTTGTGAGATCTCATCCAAATCTCGCCAATTAGTCAAGTCTCGTGAGATCTCAGTCCAAGTCTCTTGAGATTTGACTCCAAATCACATGAGATTTCTTTCGAAATCTCGTGGGTCTTCACTCCAATTCTCATGAGATCACAGTCCAAATCTCATGACTACTCAGTCCAAATCTCAATGGATTTGTAGGAAAATCTCTTGAGATCTCAGTCCAAATCTCATGAGATCTCATCCAAATCTCAGCAATCAGTTTAAATTTCTTTAGGTCTCAGTCCAAATATCATGAGTTCTCACTCTAAATCTTCGAGATCTCAGTCCAAATCTTGAGATCTCATCCAAATCTTGCCAATCAGTTCACATTTTGTGAGACCTCAGGCCAAAATCTCTTGAGATCTCATCCAAATCTTGCTAATAAGTTTAAATCTCATGAGGTTCACTCCATGTCTCATGACATTTCACTCCAAATCTCGTGAGGTCTGTCGAAATCTCGTGAGAACTCAGTCGCTATCTCATGAGTTCTCACTCCAAATCTCATGAGATTTCACTCCAAATCACATGAGATCTCAGTCCAAATCTCGTGAGATTTCATCCAAATCTCGCCAGTTTAAATCTCGTGTCATCTCAGTCCAAATATTGTGAGATCTCAGTCCAAATCTCATGACTACTCAGTCCAAATTCCGTTGGATTTGTAGGAAAATCTCATCTGGATCTCGCCAATCAGTTCAAATCTCGTGAGATCTCAGTCCAAATCTCATCAGTTCTCATTCCAAATCTTGTGAGAACTCAGTCCAAATCTCCTATGATCTCACTCAAATCTTGCCAAATGCCCTCCAGGAAGGGCAGCAGTCTCCCTGAGTGACCCAAAGGATCTCCTCACCTCAGCTTATTGTGTGGTCACAACCTGCTGCACCCTTTCCAACTTGCTCCTTCTTCCTGACTTTGTTCTGTGAGCCGGGCTTCCTACCCGTCTGGCCTGCATGGCTTCCCAATCCTCCAACACAGGGCTCTGAACCTCACCTCTGCCTCCAGCTGTGCCCATTGATTCCTTCCCTCCCTCCCTCCCTCCAACTCTGCAGATTGTTTCCTTACTCCTCCAGTCCTCTTCCTAATTGTTCAAAAGAATTGAATGTTGATCTAGTTGTATTCGAAGGACACTGCAAGTTCTGGATCCCCCTACTACTCTGCCGACTTGGAAACGTAACACACACACAAACTTGTGTCTTAACGAAAGGAAGCTGTTACTTTAGGGACACTTTAAACACAATGTATTTTCTAGGAGTTTCCCTACTCTGTATACACATAAGTTTAAATACACTTGCATCTGAATGAAGAAGATGTTACTTGATGGATGATTTAAGTAGTGCAGTTTCAAGTAGATAAGCACATGCCTTTTCCTAATGCTTCTTTCTACACATAATAAAAAAAAAAACACTATATATTCATGGAAGGAAGATGTTCCTTGACAAGTAGTTTAAACACAGATTTGTTATGACGAGTTCAACAAATGGCTTTTAGCTGTCTCATCCACATAAGATAAAACACTTATATCCCAAGGAAAGAAGATGTTGCTTGGAGAATGGATATAAAACAGTGTAGTTTCGAGAATGTATGCACAATGCCATTTCATTGTGTTAAAACTACACGTGTGAAAACACTTCTTAACTTTATGAAACTCTGATGTTTCTTGAAGAGTTTTAAACACATTATATTTTCAAGGAATGAAGTATAAGGCCAATTTCTATGATTATACACATATGTTTATGAACATATATGTGAAAAAGAAAGTTGTTACTTAACCAATGCTTTAAGCACAGAGTAGTTTCAAGAAGTTAGGCACATTTTTTTCCTTTTTTTTGCTAATATGTCTTCACACAATACTCAAATAAAAAGTTGTTAATTCATGGACACTTTAAGCTGAGTGTAGTTTCAGGGAGGTAAACATGGATTTTTCCTCGTTGTTCTACACATTTTATCACCTGTATCACATTACAACGCTCATGTCTTAAAGAAGGGAATATGTTACTTGACACATGGTTTTAAGCTCAGTGCAGTTCCAACTAGACACAAAGGCTAGGACTTCCAGGACTATGTTAAATAACATATAAAAGAATGAAACTCGACTCTTTCTTACACCGTACACAAAAAAATAAATTCCAAATGGATGAACGAGCTAAATGTGAGACAGGGATCCATCAAAATCCTAGAGGAGAACAGAGGCAGCAACTTCTTTGACCTAAGCCACAGCAATTTCTTTCTAGACACAGCTCCAAGGCAAGGGAAACAAAAGCAGAAATGACCTAGAGGGACTTCGTGAGGATACAAAGCTTTGGCACAGCAAAGGAAACAGTCACTCGTAATTAAAGGGCAACCCACAGTTTGGAAGAAGATATCTGCAAAAGACTTACCAGATAAAGGGCTAGTATCCAAACCCGGTAAAGAACTTATCAAACTCAACACCCAAAGACCAAAAACTCCAGGCAAGAAATGGGCAGAAGACATGAACAGACATGTCTCCAAAGAAGACATAAAAATGGCTAACAGACACATGAAAAATTGCTCAACATCACTTGGCATCAGGGAGCTACAAATTATAATCACAATGAGATACCACCTCACACCACTCAGAATGGCTAAAATGAACAACTCAGGAAACAACAGCTGTTGGCAAGGATGCAGAGAGAGGGGTACTCTCCTACAGTGGTTGCTGGGAATGCAAACTGGTGCAGCCACTCTGGAGAACATTATAGAGGTCCCTCAAAAAAAACATAAAAATACAACTAGCCTACGACACACTGATTGCACTACTAGGTATTTATCTGAAAGATAAAAAAGTGCTGATTCAAAGAGGCACGTGTACACTAGTGCTTAGAGCAGGAATGTCCACAGTAGCCAAATGATGGAAAGAGCCCAAATGTCCATCAACAGATGAATGGATAAAGTTGTGATACACACACACACACACACACACACACACACACAATGGAATATGTCTCAGCCATCAGAAAGAATGACATCTTGCCATTTTATGCTAAGCAAAATATGCCAGTCAGAGAAAGACCAATACATAAGATTTCACTAAGAGGTGTAATTTAAGAAACAAAACAGATGAACATGGGGGAAGGGAATGAAAAATAAAATAAGATGAAAACAGTGAGGCAAACAAGAGAACTGTAGGAAACAAAGTGAGGGCTTGCTGGAAGGGAAGCTAAATTCTCACTAAATGAGAGAAAAATGCAACCAAGAATATAAATCCAGCTAGGCTGTCATTGAAAATAGAAGGAGAGATACAAAGCTTCCAGGACAAACAAAAACTAAAGGAATTGGCAAACACGAAACCAGCCCTACAAGAAATATTGAAAGGGGTCCTCTAAGCAAAGAGAGAGCCTAAAAGCAACATAGACCAGAAAGGAACACAGACAATATACCGTCACATTCATCTTCTAGGCAATACAATGGCAATAAATTCCTATCTTTCAACTGTTACCTTGAATGTAAATGGGCTAAATGCCCCCCAAGTCAAAAGACACAGGCAATCAGATTGGATAAAAAAACAAGACCCATCGATATGCTGTCTGCAAGGGACTCATTTTAGAGCCAAAGACACCCCCACATTGAAAGTGAAGGGGTGGAAAACCATCTACCATGCTAATGGACACCAAAAGAAAGATGGGGTGGCAATCCTTATATCAGACAAATTAGATTTTAAACCAAAGACTGTAATAAGAGATGAGGAAGGACACTATAGCATACTTAAAGGGTCTATCCAACAAGATCTAACTATTGTAAATATATATGCCCCTAACATGGGAGCAGCCAATTATATAAGGCAATGAATAACAAAACAAAGAAACACATTGACAACAATACACTAATAGTGGGGGACATTAACACCCCCCTCACTGAAATGGACAGATCCTCAAAGCCAAAGATCAACAAGGAAATAAAGACTTTAAATGACACACCGGACCAAATGGACTTCACAGATATATTCAGAACATTCCATCCCAAAGCAAGAATACACATTCTTTTCTAGTGCCCGTGGAACATTCTCCAGAACGTTTATTCTTCCGAGCCATGAGCAATAGCACCAGATAGTCGGGCCACTGCTCCTCCAGCAGGGACCCAACAAGCGGCAGATCCGGGGAGACTCCCCTTCCTCCCCCGGGAGGAGCGGCGCAGGAGCGCACCGCAGGGATCTGCTGGGTTTGGAGACTCCATACGGGGTCGGGTGCCAGAGATACAAACGCTCGGTCACAGGCCGGGTGAGCACGGAGTGTGGCTGGAGACCAGGGAGACGGGAGTGACTGCTTTTCTCTGGGGGCACACTGAGGAGGGTGGCCCCAAGTTCTTGGCTTCTCCTGGGCGGAGATTGGGAGGCCGCTATTTTCACTCTGGTCCTCCAAAGCTGTACCGAGAGCTTGCAGGGAACAAAAGCTCCAGAGAGCAAACCCGAGCTGACTGCTTAGCCCAGCCGAGCAACGGCGGGGCACTTCTGCCTCCGGCAAAGACATTTGGGAACCACGGCAACAGGCCCCACCCCCAGAAGATCAGCACGAACAGCCAGCAAGCCAAGACCAAGTTTACCGATCAAGGAGAACGGGAGAACTCCAGCGCTAGGGGAATACTGCACACAGAATTCATGGCTTTTTTTACCATGATTCATTAGTCTTTCAAAGTTAATTTTTTTAACTGTCTTTTTTAAAAATTTTTCTTTTTCCCTTTTTCAACCAACATCTTATCAATCCCTTTTTTAAAAAAAATATTTTTCATTTTTAGAGTCATATTCTATCCCTTCCTAGTAGTTACCCTTATTTTTGGCATATATATATATGTTGTTCTCTCTTTAAAATTTTGAGATACAGTTTCTTCTAACATATCAAAATACACCCTAAATCTCTAGTGTATGGCTTTGTTCTAGTCTCCTGCCTGATCACATTCTCTCCCCTTTTTTTTTCTTTCTTTCTTCCTTTCTTTCTTCCTTCCTTTCTTTCTTTCTTTCTTTCTTTCTTTCTTTCTTTCTTTCTTTCTTTCTTTCTTTCTTCTTTCTTTCTTTCTTTCTTCTTTCTTTCTTTCCTTCTTTCTTTCTTTCTTTCTTTCTTTCTTTCTTTCTTTCTTTCTTTCTTTCTTTCTTTTTTCATCCTCTTCTTTCTTTATTCAAACACCTTCTTATCAATTCCTTTTTTAAAATTTTTTATAATTTTCATCTTTACAGTCATATTCCATCCCTTCATCGTATCAACCCTTATTTTGTACATATTTAAGTTCTTTCTTTCTTCAAAATTTTAGGAGGCACTTTCTTCTAACAGACCGAAAGACACCCAAAATCTAGTGTGTGGCACTGATCTATGCACTAGCCTGATCATATTTGATCATATTCTGTTTTTTTTTGTTTTGTTCTGTTTTTGTTTGTTTTTATCTTTATATTTTTCTTTTTTTTCCTCTTTCTTTTTTCTTTCTTTCCCTTTCTTTTCCCCTGGTTTCAGGTCTTTTCTGATTTGTTTAGAGTATAAATTCTGGGGACGTTATTAACCTGTTAGCATTTTGTTCTCTCATTCATCTATTCTCCTCTGGACAAAATGACAAGACGAAAAAAATCACCTCAACAAAAAGAACAAGAGGTAGTACCGTCTGCCAGGGACCTACTCAATATGGACATTAGTACGATGTTGGACCTAGAGTTCAGAATCATGACTTTAAAGATACTAGCTGGGCTTGAAAAAAGCATGGAAGTTATTAGAGAAACCCTTTCTGGAGAAATAAAAGAACTAAAATCTAACCAAGTCGAAATCAAAAAGGCCATTAATGAGGTACAATAAAAAATAGGGGCACTAACTGCTAGGATAAATGAGGCAGAAGAGAGAATCAGCAATATAGAAGACCAAATGATTGAAAATAAAGAAGCTGAGAAAAAGATAAACAACTACTGGATCACGAAGGCAGAATTCGAGAGATAAGTGATATGATAAGATGAAACAACATTAGAATAACTGGGATCCCAGAAGAAGAAGAGAGAGAGGGGCAGAAGGTATATTGGAGCAAATTATAGCAGAGAACTTCCCTAATGTGGGGAAGGAAACAGGCATCAAAATCCAGGTGCCACAGAGAACCCCTCTCAAGATCAATAAAAATAGGTCAACACCCCGACATCTAATAGTAAAACTTACGAGTCTCAGAGACAAAGAGAAAATCTTGAAAGCAGCTCGAGAGAAGAGATATGTAACCTATAATGGTAGAAACATTAGACTGGCAACACACCTATCCACAGAGACCGGGCAGGCCAGAAAGGACTGGCATGATACATTCAAAGCACTAAGCGAGAAAAATATGCAGCCAAAAATACTATATCCAGCCAGGCTGTCATTGAAAATAGAAGGAGAGATACAAAGCTTCCAGGACAAACAAAAACTAAAGGAATTGGCAAACACGAAACCAGCCCTACAAGAAATATTGAAAGGGGTCCTCTAAGCAAAGAGAGAGCCTAAAAGCAGCATAGGCCAGAAAGGAACACAGACAATATACAGTCACATTCATCTTATAGGCAATACAATGGCACTAAATTCCTATCTTTCAATAGTTACCCTGAATGTAAATGGGCTAAATGCCCCCCCAATCAAAAGACACAGGCTAGGGCGCCTGGGTGGCTCAGTCAGTTGAGCGACTGCCTTCAGCTCAGGTCATGATCCTGGAGTCCCGGGATCGAGTCCCGCATCGGGCTCCCTGCTCGGCGGGGAGTCTGCTTCTCCCTCTGACCCTCTTCCCTCTCGTACTCTCTATCTCTCATTCTCTCTCTCTCAAATAAATAAATAAAATCTAAAAAAAAAACTTAAAAAAAAAAGACACAGACTATCAGATTGGATTAAAAACAAGACCCATCAATATGGCGTCTGCAAGGGACTCATTTTAGACCCAAAGACACCCTCACATTGAAAGTGAGGGGGTGGAAAACCATCTACCATGCTAATGGACACCAAAAGAAAGATGGGGTGGCAATCCTTATATCAGACAAATTCGATTTTAAACCAAAGACTGTAATAAGAGATGAGGAAGGACACTCTATCCTACTTAAAGGTTCTATCCAACAAGAAGATCTAACAATTGTAAATATCTATGCCCCTAACATGGGAGCAGCCAATTATATAAGGCAATTAATAACAAAAGCAAAGAAACACATTGACAACAATACAATAATAGTGGGGGACTTTAACATCCCCCTCACTGAAATGGACAGACCATCAAAGCCAAAGATCAACAAGGAAATAAAGACTTTAAGTGACACACTGGACCAAATGACTTCACAGACATATTCAGAACATTCCATCCCAAAGCAACGGGAATACACATTCATCTCTAGTGCCCAGGGAACATTCTCCAGAATAGATCCCATCCTAGGTCACAAATCAGGTCTCCACTGGTACCAAAAGATTGGGATCATTCCCGGCATATTTTCAGACCACGATGCTTTGAAACTAGAACTCAAACACAAGAGGAAAGTCGGAAAAAACTCAAATACATGGAGGCTAAAGAGCATCCTACTCAAGAATGAATGGGTCAACCAGGAAATTAAAGAAGAATTAAAAAAATTCATGGAAACCAATGAAAATGAAAACACAACTGTTCAAAATCTTTGGGATGCAGCAAAGGCAGTCTTGAGAGGAAAGTGTATACCAATACAAGCCTTTCTCAAGAAACAAGAAAGGTCTCAAATACACAACCTAACCCTACACCTAAAGGAGCTGGAGAAAGAACAGCAAATAAAGCCTAAACCCAGCAGGAGAAGAGAAATGCCAAAGATCAGAGCAGTAATCAATGAAATAGAAACCAAAAGAATAGTAGAACAGATCAACGAAACTAGGAGCTGGTTCTTTGAAAGAATTAACAAGACTGATAAACCCCTGGCCAGACCTATCAAAAAGAAAAGAGAAATGCCCAAATCAACAAAATCGTGAATGAAAGAGTAGCGTTCACAACCAACACCAAGGAAATACAAACAATTACAAGAACATATTATGAGCAACTATATGCGAGCAAATTTGATAACCTGGAAGAAATGGATGCATTCCTAGAGATGTATCAACTACCAAAACTGAACCAAGAAGAAATAGAACACCTGAACAGACCTATAACCCCTAAGGAAATTGAAGCAGTCATCAAAAATCTCCCAACAAACAAAAGCCCAGGGCCAGATGGCTTCCCAGGGGAATTCTACCAAACATTAAAGAAGAATTGATACCTATTCTCCTGAAAATGTTCCAAAAAAAAAAAAAAAAAGAAAAGAAATGGAAGGAAAACTTCCAAACTCATTTTATGAGGCCACCATTACCTTGATCCCCAAACCAGACAAAGACCCCATCAAAAAAGGAGAATTACAGACCAATGTCTTTGATGAACATGGATGCAAAAATTCTCACCAAAATACTAGCCAATAGGATCCAACAGTACATTAAATGGGTTATGCACCATGACCAAGTGGGATTTATCCCTGGGCTGCAAGGTTGGTTCAACATCCTCAAATCAATCAATGTGACACAACACATTAATAAAAGAAAGAACAAGAAGCATAGGATCCTCTCAACAGATGCACAAAAAGCATTTGACATAGTACAGCATCCTTTCTTGATCGAAACTTCAGAGTATAGGGATAGAGGGTACATACCTCAATATCACAGAAGCCATCTATGAAAAACCTACGGTGAATATCATTCTCAATGGGGAAAAACTGAGAGCTTTCCCCCTAAGGTCAGGAACGCGGCAGGGATGTCCACTATCACCACTGCTATTCAACATAGTGTTAGAAGTCCTAGCCACAGGAATCAGACAACAAAAAGAAATCAAAGGCATCCAAATCAGCAAAGAAGAAGTCAAACTCTCACTCTTTGCAGATGATATGATACTTTATGTGGAAAACCCAAAAGACTCCACCCCAAAACTGCTAGAACTCATACAGGAATTCAGTCAAGTGGCAGGATATAAAACCAATGCACAGAAATCAGTGGCATTCCTATACACAAACAACAAGACAGAAGAGAGAGAAATGAAGGAGTCGATCCCATTTACAATTGCATCCAAAACCATAAGATCCCTAGGAATAAATCTAAGCAAAGAGGCACAGAATCTGTCCTCAGAAAACTATAAAATACTCATGAAAGAAATTGAGGAAAACACAGAGAAATGGAAAAACGTTCCATGCTCATGGATTGGAAGAGCAAACATTGTGAAGGTGTCCATGCTACCTAGAGCAATCTACACATTCAATGCAATCCCCATCAAAATACCATCCACTTTTTTCAAAGAAATGGAACAAATAATCCTAAAATGTGTATGGAACTGGAAAAGACCCCGAATAGCCAGAATACTGTTGAAAAAGAAAAGCAAAGCTGGCAGCATCACAATTCTGGACTTCCAGCTCTATTACAAAGCTGTCATCATCACGACAGTATGGTACTGGCACAAAAACAGACACATAGATCAGTGGAACAGAATAGAGTCCAAAAATGGACCCTCCACTCTATGGTCAACTAATCTTTGACAAAACAGGAAGGAATGTCCAACGGTAAAAAGACAGTCTCTTCCACAAATGGTGTTGGGAAAATTGGACAGCCACATGCAGAAGAACGAAACTGGACCATTTCCTTACAGCACACACAAAAATAGACTCTAAATGGTTGAAAGACCTCAATGTGAGATAGGAGTCCATCAACATCCTAAAGGAGAACACAGGCAGCAACCTCTTCGAACTCAGCCGCGGCAACTTCTTCCTAGAAACATCGCCAAAGGCAAGGGAAGCAAGGGCAAAAATGAACTACTGGGACCTCATCAAGATAAAAAACTTTTGCACAGCAAAAGAAACAGTCAACAAAACCAAAAGACAACCGAGAGAATGGGAGAAAATATTTGCAAATGACATATCAGATAAAGGGCTAGTATCCAAAATCTATAAAGAACTTCTTAAACTCAACACCCGAAGAACAAATGATCCAATCAAGAAATGGGCAGAAGACATGAACAGACATTTTTTCCAAAGAAGACATCCAAATGGCCAAAAGACACATGAAAAAGTGCTCAACATCGCTCGGCATCAGGGAAATCCAAATGAAAACCTCAATGAGATACCGCCTCACACCAGTCAGAATGGCTAAAATTAACAAGTCAGGAAATGACAGGTGTTGGCGGGGATGCGGAGAAAGGGGAACCCTCCTACACTGTTGGTGGTAATGCAAGCTCGTGCAGCCACTCTGGAAAACAGTAGGGAGGTTCTTCAGAAAGTTGAAAATGAGCGACCATACGATCCAGCAATTGCACTACTGGGGATTTACCCCAAAGATACAAATGTAGGGATCAGAAGGAGTATGTGCACCCCGATGTTTATAGCAGCAATGTCCACAATAGCCAAACTGTGGAAAGAACCAAGATGTCCATCGACAGATGAACGGATAAAGAAGAAATGGTATATATATAGAACGGAATATTATGCAGCCATCAAAAAGAATGAAATCTTGCCATTTGCAAGGACATGGATGGAACTGGAGGGTGTTATGCTGAGCGAAATAAGTCAATCAGAGAAAGACATGTATCCTATGACCTCACGGATATGAAGAATTCTTAATCTCAGGAAACAAACTGAGGGTTGCTGGAGTGGTGGGGGTGGGAGGGATGGGGTGGCTGGGTGATAGACATTGGGGAGGTTATGTGCTATGGTGAGTGCTGTGAATTGTGCAAGACTGTTGAATCACAGATCTGTACCTCTGAAGCAAATAATACATTATATGTTTAAAAAAAAAAAGGATAGCAGGAGGGGAAGAATGAAGGGTGGGGTAAATGGGAGGGCGAGACGAACCAGGAGAGACTCTGGACTCTGAAAAACAAACTGAGGGTTCTAGAGGGGAGGGGCCTGGGGGGATGGGTTAGGCTGGTGACATTATTAAAGAGGGTACGTTCTGCATGGAGCACTGGGTGTTATATGCAAACAATGAATCATGGAACACTACATCAAAAACTAATGATGTAATGTATGGTGATTAACATAACATAATAATAATTAAAAAAAAGTCAGACGTGGCCCTCTGGTTGCCATTCCCGTCCTCTTGCTGTATTTGTAACTTGCTCTTCATTCACATTCAGGGTGATGGGGCTGTAACTCATGCAGACAGAATGCAGAAATTGATAGACCGTTTCTACTGTGTTCCTATGCTAAGCAAGAGCAATCGGCATCTGGTAACTCCAGAAATGATGGCCTTCTTGTCCCAGAGAACTGGTTTCTTGGCCCCCTGGAGTAAGCCCAGGTATGGGTAGCCATTTTGCCTCCCACCCCTGGCTGCCCAAGATATTTTCATTCTGAAGAGCAAAGGGTTTGCACATGGGCCCCTGCTCCAGGACCTGGTCAGTGCAGAAAGAGCCCTTTCAGACACTGCTTTCTTTCACACTTGGTTTTAAACCTGCTTCAGTCTTTAGGAAAAGAGATGGCAGTTGAATGACAGCGTCTCTACAGTGTTGTTTTTTAGAGTTAAGTGTATGGCACTTTCCTTATGTTTCTTCACCTACGTTTGAAAATGCATCCTTCTTCACATGTTAGTCGGTAGTCGCATTCGACACAGACTTATTTCTCACAGTTTAATGTATGGCATTTTCCGAGGCACCTGTCATTCAGCAGTCTAGCTTGAGCTTACACTGGGTGGCTGAACCCTAAGAGGCCAGAAGCAGGCACTATTTGGTCTTGTAAGGCCTGGGCCCAGACTGGCAGAGCATCACTTCCGCCATCTTCTCTTGGTGAAATCAAGAGATAAAGACACTCCCAGTTCGCTCACAGGGAGGGGAAACAGGCTCCACCTCTCGATGGGAGGAGCAGCGTGTGTCTGGGGCTGGAAGGAATTGTTGGCACCATCTCTGAAAAAAAAATTACCACACTAGTGGGGTAGATTTCATGTGGTAACATACAAATTACATTTTTTTTCAAGGTTAAATTGTCTCATGTGTTCCACTTACAGGGAGGGTGTCGAGCAGATATGTAGAGCTCCACTTTTTTGACCACAATATATTCTCATTAAAAGCAGAGCCCTTCAAAATGCGTCTATAGTGACAGAAAGCACATCAGTGGTTGCCTGGAGCTGGTGGTGGGGAAGGAGGTGACAGCAAAGGGGCCTGAGGAGAATTTTTGGGGTGATGGAAAATATTCTACATCTTGAGTATGGTGGTGGTTGCACAGGTGTATACATTTGCCAAAACTCATTGAACCGAATACTTAAAACACGTGCATTTTATTGTATGTAAACTATACCTCAATAGAATGGCTTAAAAAAAAAAAAAAAGCAAAGCTGACCTACTAAGACCAGTCAGAACATCAGAATGGCTAAGGCTAAGTTTGAAATGTGGTTAAATGAAGGTGGTGCTAGGAGTATACTCTATTTACAAACAATAGCAAATTCCTTCGGGGAGGGAAAGGAAGCACAGGGCTAAAGGGGATGTTCTGTTTGGTCCAAAGCAGGATACAGTTAATGTTACCATGTCCTCCTGCTGCAATTGTACTTAAAAACACTCACTATCATTTGCAGAATGTTGAGTAGGTGATTCTTGGTATCTCCTAGATTATTGAAGAGTGACTACATCCTGCTTCCTGGGGTGCAGGAAGGGCTGGGGTCACCTCAAAGCAGAAACAAACAACAAAATATGTGGGTCACTCCATGTTAGACCATCTTGGAATTAAACGGGTGCCAGCATTGGGGAAAAACAAATTAGTGACCTTTGCATATCGCTCCAGGAACTTCCTAAGAACTTCAGGAGCCAGGATCCTGCAAAGCCGGGGTTCCAAGTAAAGTTTGCACATTGTTTGGGTTCTGAGTGTCCAGAAGGGTTGTCTTTAAGGACCTGGGGGTGAGGTGCGTGGATGGATGCATTGCGTTCCGACTGCCAAATGCATCTCAGCTAGGCAAATGGAGACAGGGCCAAGGACAGCCAGGCTCTGAGACCCAGCTTCGAGGAAAGAGAGTGTCTAGGGTGAGCAGGAGAGGGAACAGTGTTTGGCTTTTCTTGAGGAGTCCAGAGGCTGGCCAAGAATGCCCATCAGAAAAGTAATGATGTTGCTACAGGAATGGGAAGGACTGGGATCCTTGCCCCTGGGTGAGTTGGTTGGCTGTGGGAACAGGGGAGGCATCACCCACCCTCGGCTGGGAAGGGTGCCCTGGGTCTCCTGTGTTTACTGCATATACCAAGTGGTTGGTTGGGCCCGGAGCTGGAGACCTTCTTTAAAGACTCTTCTGTAAATGAACATGCACTTGGGAAAACAAGTGTTAAGTAGAAGTCGTTGCTCAAATAGAACTCACTGTATCCACATCTACAATGGTTCCAATTTATTACAAGCATGTCAGCAAAGCATAATTTTACATGGGCCACTGATTTTTGTATTGCGATGGGTGCTAATCTTAGTTACTATCAGAATTTTACTTGAACTTTTAACTTGTAAGGTCAGGCCCAAGCCAAACCCTCTCCGGGGCTAAATGTCTTAGGGTAATGAATCAAGCACACAGGCCATTAAGGAAAGGAGGGTGTGCCCAAGACATCATTCTAGCTTTCCCCTAGAAAGGGCTCCTTCTGAGGGATCGGTTTTTCCCTAAGCGTAATTGGCTTATCAGTTAATGTCCTCATGTACCCCTACCCCCATCCATTAAAATACAACTGTTAGATTATTTATTTGAGAGAGAGAGAGAGAGAGATCATGAGCAGCAGGGAGGGGAAGAGGAAGTAGCAGACTCCCCACTGAGCAGGGAGCCCGATGCGGTACCTAGGGACCCTGAGATCACGACCTGAGCCGAAGGCAGATGTTTTACTGACTGAGCCACGCAGGTGCCCCTAAAACACAACTGTTAAAATTCATTTATTGGGAAATTATTCTGTGAAAGGAATGTTGGAAAACTTCTGATCACATATGTATATTCATTATTATTAAATTAATTATTGGCAAGGTGTTCACATTTACCTTTCTAAAGACACTGGATTAGGATGTTTTAGCCTCAGGCTAAAGGAATAAAAATACTGAAGGGTGGATCTAGGCAATGGTAAGCCAAAAACCTCTCCTCCACAATATTTTGTAATGAAAAAAAAAAATCTTCCCTGGGATTAGCATTCTTTCAGTGCAGCCCTATATAAAACTACCACCATGCTTGCCCCTTGTAAGGTCCAAGAAAACAAAAGAGCATTCCCTGGAGGCTGTGGGATCATTTCCAGATGTGGGTTTGATTTCATAGTTGCTAAAATTCCTAGGCCTTCTTTGCATGTCCATTAACTATTTGTTAACCCCTCTTTAAACGCTTTTTAACTCTCAAAAACCTCTGTGTAGCATTTCGTTTTCCGGTCAACGCTCTCTGTTCAGGGCTTCCAGAGCATTCTTGGGAGTGAAGGCACAGTGTTAAGTCTCATTCGCAGAGACACTCACACAATTCCTTGGGTTTCCAAAGTGCTTATAAATTGTCAGTGGCTCCGAAACATCGAGGGCTAATCCTGACAGAGTCCAGAGGGGGAGAATGACTTCATAGGAAGCTGACCCAAAGGGGAAGGCACATCGGTCATACCCCTGACAGTGTCCCCCCCGAGCACGAACTCCTAGAAGCGGCAGCATCTGGCTGCCTCAACCCTGATGGCTCCCCCCGCCCAGCAAAGTTAGGAATACTTCAGGCACTGCTCCCCAAACCGGACACGGGGACTTGCTACCCCCAGGGCTAGTGGCTCTGGCAGATGCTTCCAGCAGCTCCCTCCGCTATCTGAGGAAAGCATGCCAGAGACCTGCGCCTTGCCCGGAGGGGCCCACTTGGAGCTTTCCTCTCTCTTGTGATCAGGCCTGGGGTCTCTCTCGTCGGCCACTCCAGGCATAAAGAAGACCAGCTGCTCCGGGCCTGCCGTGATGCTCTGCAGCTGGAATTAAGATGACGTCCCTCACCTCGTCTTACGGAGCGGTTCTGTCGGGCTGGAAAAGCAGAACACTTCACCTACTAGCTGCAGAGATCGACAGGCTCCTTACTATACTGCGCCATGAGGCGCGGAGGCAACCAGAGTCCTTATTTGAAAAGAGAAACTCCACACCGTAAGGGTAAGTAGCAAATCGACTTATGTAAGCCACTGTGTGGCTTACAGAACCTCCAGGAAGGCCGGAAAATCAGGACCTAGAGCGTGGAACAACACCGACATCATCTTCCCGCCCCTGGTGAGCGCAGGTGCTGTAACCTCGCGCGGGGGGGGGGGGGGGGGGGCCGGCAGTCCTGAGAGCTTAGGAAAGAATTCCTCCAGGAGCTTTCTCACAAAGGTCTGATTGGTGGGGGCCAGGTCACATGGCTGTGTCTTAGCTGCAAGCGGTCCTGGGAAATGTAGTTCTGGCCTGAAGGGCTCTAAAACTAGGAAAGGCGTTTCTAGAAAAGTTGTTAAGCATTCTGCACGGTCCCTCATTTTAGTCACTGTGGCCTGGAAATAGGCATTGTATGTATCATTTATTTATTATATATCCATATGTTATTAGATACAATTCATTCCTTCATCATTTGAAATCTGCTCTTTGTTGTCTCTCGAAAAGGTGAGGTGGTGCAGCTGCTGTGCGTCTTAGTTTCTTGTGACTTTACTACAACTTACCACACACGTAGCGGCTTAAAATAACACACGTGTATTATCTTCTCTGTCTGGCGATTGGAGTTTTGAAATCAGTGTCACAGGGATAAAACCAAGGGTATGCCGGCTGGTGTTTCTTCCAGAGGCTCTGGCGGAACCCGCCTCTCCATCTTTGCCAGCTTCCAGAGACCCCTGCCCTCCTTGGTGCACGGCTCCTTTCTCGTCTCCCTATGTCCTGGCCTTCCTCGTCCTTCCTTCAGTGACCCTTGTGGTCACATGGGCCCCGCCCAGATAATCACCTCACCTCAAGGTCCTTCATGTAGTCACATCCGCGAAGTCCTTTGTACCAGGTCAGGTAACGAGTCACAAGTTTGGGCGATCATGATATGGACCTCTTTGGGGGCCCTTCATCCCCTACCAAATCCTGCAAGGCCAGCAGGCTGTCTCCAGAAGGGCCTTTGGGAGCGGAATTCCTCTGGCTGAGGGTCCAGCTTCCATCCAGGCCAGTGTCCCAGAACCGAACAAATTTGGAGAGAGTGGCTCAGGATCATCAGACACCCAGGACACTGTTGAATAAACTAGAATGTCAGTGAACTCACTTATTCATTCTTAATTGGCCCTATTCCTTTCTAGGGGGTGTGGGGGCTTCTGCCTGGTCTCTGAACATCTGGGTGGTCAAACAGAAGGCTGTTTGGTGAGCATAAACTCAAGCCAACAGTGGTAGATGTTCCTAAGGGGTGTTTCACCCAGGTAGAGGGTGGGTGGGGGGGGGGACAGTGAGATGTCCTGATGGATGACAGAGCTCATCTTTCTAATGGCCAGATTGTGTATTTTTCCCCCCGAAGCAGCGCTGGAACACAACAGCCAATCACCAACTTGCTCCCCCTTGAGACTCACCCTCAACCTCTCCCTCCCTCATGGTGCACCTTCAAGTCATTGCCAAGCACCATTTCCTCTTCCCAAATATCCCCAGAGCCAAAGACAGTTAGAATCCCCACTGCCACCCCACAGCCAAGCCATCTTACCTGGACCACCATGACAGCCTCCTAATGGCCTTTCCTGTACCTGGTCCTGTCCCCTCCTACCGAATACTCCCCCTTGCAGCCAGACTGTTCTTTTCCAGATAAAATCTCCCTTACTGAAAGCACTCGAGGTACCATTAGTGTTAGGATAGAGCCTGTGTTAGTCCAGATCCTCCCAGAAGCAGCCATCAGGTTAGGATTAAACATGCAAGGGTCTTCTTTGGGGAAACATCTGCGAGAGAAATGGGAGAGGGAGCTGAGGGAGGCTGGAGAGCCATCAGGGCAGGGGAGCGGGGGAGAAGGGAGGGTACAGTGAGTGTCCTGCACTGCTGTGAGGTCCCAGGAAGGCTCTGCAAAACCACTTACATGGTCCTTGAGCCAAGCAGGTGCCTGAGCAGGCTGGCTCCTGGGACTGAGCCGGCCCTCCCCCCCCATCTCCCTCCCACCGCCCCCAAGCATTCAGTCACTGCCTGGGGGCTGACAAGAGGCCGCTTCCTGAGGGATTTAGACTGTTGTAGCTGGAGCTCCGGGTCAATTTGTTCCTTGGAGTCAGAGGTCTGTGTGGTGCCTGCGTCCCCGCCACAGCCCACCTCCTCAGCTCATGCGCCCTGCTCTCCACACGAAGGACAAACACGTACTCTTTCCAGTATCCGAGTCTGCAAATGCTGTTTGCTCTGCCTAGATTACCCATCATCGCCCGCACCCAACCCCCCGCTCCTTTCCCTTCACCTAAGGAGTCTGGGTCTTAGCTGGAACACCCCCATTCCTCCTCCACCCTGTGTGCCCATAACCCTGGTCCTTTCCCATCCATTCTACTCTCATGTTTTTGTTTTTTGGGGTTTTGTTTTTAAGATTTTATTTATTTATTTGACAGAGAGACAGCGAGAGAGGGAACACAAGCAGGGGGAGTGGGAGAGGGAGAAGCAGGCTTCCCGCTGAGCAAGAAGCCCAATGTGGGGCTCGATCCCAGGACCCTGGGATCATGACCTGAGCCAAAGGCAGCCGCTTAACCGACTGAGCCACCCAGGAGGCCCTACACTCATGTTTAATACCTGACTGGTTCTTCACACTTGGCCCCAGCAGGGCTGGAACCATGACTGTTCTATTCGTTGCGGTATGCCCCAAACCTGGCTTGTAGTAGGCGGGCTCCGTAAAATATTGGTTGTTGAGTCAGCAAGGTCAACCCAGAGACAGTGTCACTCCTGGGAGGACCTGCTGTATGCAAAGAAAGAATGTCCCATTTTGGAGAGTGGTCACCCACAGAGGCCCAGGAAAGGGAAACACAGCAGCAAATGTGGCAGAGCCCACCCAGGCATCGTTGCTCCACTGAGCTCAACATCAGGAGCGCCTGCTATGTGCCATTGAGCACGTACTATGTGCTAGATGCTGGCAATCAACCAGAGTGCAGAACCTCCTGAAGCCTAATGAGGGGATGATCGTCAGTACAGCTGCTAGTAATTTGGACTCTTCTAGCAGCTGTATGCATACCTACGGTTAAAGGTGATATTCAGAATATTTAGCTGAATGGCAGAGGCACCAATCAAAACAGACTCCGGCCGTTAAGAACCGACACGAAGGGCATTTCAGCTAAATATCCACTCTGACTAAATGCAAGCAGAGACCATGTACACTGGAATCCCACTTCCCACCGCACTTGTTATGAGCCACGGCTGCCCAGGAAAGGCCCCATCCCCGCCCTTGCCTGGTGAGTTGATTGGGCTGATGGAAACATCCAATCTCATTTCTCACTGTAAGTGAGATGGCTTAGCGCATCGGTTTCTTGTGAGTGTCCGCGACTCCCAGCACCACGGAGCCATGGGCAAGATAGTTTCCCAGCACGCAAGGCCAAAGTCTAAAACCATGAGCCCCAGTGGTCTGCCTGCTTTAGGGCCAGGCCACCCTGGGAGTCCCCTTACCTGCAAGCCCAGACCTCTCTGTGCTGCGTGGTCACTGTCGTGGATGGCTGCCGTTGGTGGTCCTGAGCTGGTGCTCGACTGGGGGCCGCTGGTGGGGGGGGGTGTGCGTGGGCGGGCGGGCGTGTGCAAGCTCATGTGCGCACGTGTGTGGAGTTGAGAGAAGCCCTGATATTCAGGAGGGAGAGGCACAGCCAGATGCTCATCGGGGGGTTTCTGTCCCAGGAGTGCAGGTTTTTCCAAGAGCTCCATGAAATAAATGATAGCAATTTAGAAAGCTGCCAGGTGTGTGTGTGTTTTGGGGGGGGGTGTCTGTGGGGCTCAGTTGACTGAGTAATCGACTCTTGGTTTTGGCTCAGGTCGTGATCTTAGGGTCATGAGATCAAGCCCCACGTCATGCTCTGCATTGGGCCAGGAGTCTGCTGGAGATTCTCTCTCCCTCTCCCTCTGCCCCTCCTACTCATTCTCCCTCTCTCAAATAAATAAATAAATCTTAAAAAAAAAAAAAGTAGGGTCCTGAATGGAAAGCAGGGGGTCAGAATTGAGGTGGGGTTTTCTGGGAGACCCCACAACCCAGACCTGAGATGGGGGCCTGCTGGGGAGGCCAATCATTATACAAGAAACTCAGTCTCTCACTGAAATATTAAGATTTGAGCCACTCCTGCATGGGTCTTTCCCTCTTGGAACACAGAATTTACATTTGAACTCTTCAGATTAAGCAAATGACACTGCAGGACAGGAGCCCAGTGGAAAATTTCTCAAAGGATTATCTGAGAATCAAATGAGGTGTTTACCCAAAAAGCAGATTCTTGGGGCCACAACCTGCACCTATTGAGTTGGAACCTCTAAGGGTGGGGCCTGGGCGTCTTCTCTTTTTACCGGTGGTTCTGAAAGCCTGCGTGGTCCCAGTGCCACCAGGAGGTCATGCCATCGAGTGAGGGAGCAGAGTGGCGGATTTCCTGTGCCTCGCACACCACCTTGACTTTTAGGAAGTAGCACAGAGGAAGGCAGAGCCTGTGAAAATACTTTCCTTGAGACATCGCCGTTTTTCTTTTATTTCAAAACTGTACTTTAGTTCTGGGAACTCGCAATTTGAGGAGGTTAGAGGCGCACCTCTTTTCGGCCACGGGCCTTGTGTGGGCTGGGGAGGTTGGTCTGTTTACTCACTCTGGCAGCCTGCTTCCCCTGAGGGGGTCAGGGCCAAGGTCCCCTTGAGGGGATGTGTGTTCCCTGACTCAGTGGAGTCTCAGGGCCTGACTGCCCAAGGTTGATATAAAGGGCCTAAATATAGACCCCAGAAGCCCAGCTCAACCTGCAGGAAGGAGCAAGAGGCCTCCCTGGGTTGCCAAGAAGGGATCTGGACAAAGGAGGTGGCTGCCCTCTAGTGGGAGAGAAGCCGCTTCCTGGCACGGCTCGGGGCTGAGGAGCTGGGGACACTGAGCCCGTGGGCCAGGCAGGAACCCAGGTGGCAGTTCTAAACAGTAGACATCACAGCAGCGCATTCTAAAATCATGTGGCAGTTAGTAAACCAAGGAGCACAGATTAAGGTGGTTTTTCCTTATCTCTCAGTGAGATTAAGGCTACCAGTAGCTTCTCACGCGTGACATTCTCACACGTAAATACATCCAGGTGCCATCCGTCTGCGAAGGCCCTTCTCTTGGGGGAAGCACAGAGCTTTGGCACAGACATTCAGGAATGGCGCAAGAAGAGGGGACCTTCCAAACTGGGAAGTTTGGCTACATTGGTCCAGGCACTGTCCCTGCAGGCAGGTGTCTCTGCTGGCGAAATTGTCCTCCTGGCTGAAGATACCAACTCAGTTACTCTGAAATTGGAGAGGGAAGCACATTTTGAGAAAAAAAATACACAGATGAACAGTGAAGTGCCTACTTAGGATCCGAGAGAAAACAGATATTGTGACCGAAAGACACCAGGCTTTTAATAAAAGCTTACAAAGTAAAAATGCACCTCACCTCATACACGTGACAAAGGCTACTATGAACGACAGAACGGAAGGAGAGAGAGAGAGAAATTGCCACCTTTGTGCACTGTTGGTGGGAACATAAAATGGAGACAGTATGTTTTATTTCTCTTGTATAAATATTTAGGAACAGAAGTACTGGGTCATAGGACAGATGGATGTGTACATTTTCCAAGTCTTCGTTTCACCCTCCGAGAGTTCCAGTTGCTTGGCACCCTCACTACATCTGCCACCGTCACTCTCTTTAATTTTAGTCATTCTTGAGGGTGGCAAATGGTATCTCCTTGTGGTTTTAATTTGCATTTCCCTGGAGACTAATGATGTTGGACATCTTTTCATGCCCTTTTTAGCCATTTCCATATCTTCTTTTGTTAGGTATCTGGTCAAATCTTTTGCCCGTTTTTAACTGGGTTGTTTGTGTTTTTGTTATTTGTTTGTAGGAGTCCTTTATGTATTCTGGATATAGGTCTTTTGTCAAACATATATATTGCACATATTTTCCAACAATCTGACTTATCCTTTTGTTTTATTAATGATGTCTTTCAATAAGCAGAAATGTTTTATTTCAAAAATGTCCAATTTAATCAATTTTAATTCTATGTTTAATGTTTTTGTGTATGTGTCTGCTCTGAGAAAACTTTCCTTTTTCCAAGGTAATGAAAATAATCATTTAAATTTTTTCTAGAAGCTATCTAGTGTTAGCATTTACATTTAAGTCTATGAGATAGAGGACCAGGTTCACTTTTTCCCGTACATTTATCCAATAGTTCCAGCACCATTTATTGAAAAGACTTTCCTTTCCCTATTGAATTACCTTGGCATCAATCGATTATCATCTATTGGACTCTATTCTGTAGATCTCTGATCCATTTGCCTATATGCCAATACCATCCTGTCTTGGTTACTATAGCTTTACAGGAGTCTTGAAATCAGTGGTTCTATTTCAAGATTGTTTTGGCTGTTCTAGGTTCTTTACATTTCTATTATAATTTTTTTTTTTTGAGAGAGAGAGAGAGTATGCATGTGTAGGCATGCCAGCTGGTGGAAGGGCAGAGGGAGAAGGAGAGAATCCCAAGCAGGCTCCATGCCCAGCATGGAGCCCAGTGCTGGGATCACGACCCCGGGATCAGAGTTGGATGCTCAACGGACTAAGAGTTGGATGCTCAACGGACTAAGCCACCCAGATGCCTCTCCATTAGGACTTTTTTTAACCAACTGTCAATTTCTACCAAAAAAGATTTCTATTTAATTCAGATTGTAATTGGTATGACTTTGAGTTTATAGATATTTTGAAGGGAATCAACATCTTCCAATCCATAAACGTGATACATTTCTCCATTTATGTGGGTTTTCTTGAATTTTCTCATGATTGTCATGTGGTTCCCATGATAGAGTTCTTGCATGTCTTTTGATAAATTTTTTCTGAAGTACTTTTTTCTTGTTCTGGATGTTATTAAAAAGGGATTTTAAGGGCGCCTGGGTGGTTCAGTCGTTAAGTGTCTGCCTTCGGCTCAGGTCATGATCCCAGGGTCCTGGGATCGAGTCCCCCATCGGGCTCCCTGCTCAGCAGGAAGCCTGCTTCTCCCTCTCCCACTCCCCCTGCTTGTGTTCCTGCTCTCTCTCTCTCTGTCAAATAAATAAATAAAATCTAAAAAAGGGGATTTTAAAATTTTCATTTTTAATTGCTTGCTGTAAGTATATAGAAATATACTTAATTTTTGTATGTTGACTTTGTATTATGTGATTTTACTAAAGTCACTAATTAGTTCTAGTGGTTATTTTGTAGATGCCTTATAGATGGTTATGTCAGATGCAGATATGGTTTTTGTCTTTCCTTTCTAATGTGTATGCCTTGTATTTATTTTTCTTTGCCTGATTGCAGTCATTAGGAGCTCCAGCACAAAGCTGAATAGAATTAAGAATAGACACTCTTGCCTTCTTCCCAGTCTTAAGGGAAAATATTCAATATTTTACCTTTATTAGCTATAGGTTTTTCATAGATAGTGTTTATCACAGTGAGGAAATTGTCTCATATTCCTAGTTTTCTGAGATTTTTATTATGAATGAGTATTGAATGTTTCAAATTCTTTTTCTACATCTACTGAGATGGTCACATGGTTTTTCTCCTTTATTCTGTTCATACAATGAAGGACAATTGATTTCCCATATGATACCAACTTTGCACCCATAGGATAAATCCCATTCAGAATTATATGTTGCTTTTTCATATTTTGCTGGGTTCCATTTGTTAATATTTTATTAAAGATGTATGTATCCGGGATGCCTATGTGGCTCAGTTGGTTAAGCGTCTGCCTTTGGCTCAGGTCATGATTCCAGGGTCAGGGGATCAAGTCCCACATTGGGCTCCTTGCTCAGTGGGGAGCCTGCTTCTCCTCTGTCTGCTCTGCCTGCCGCTCCCCCTGCTTGTGCTCACTCGCTTGCTCTCTTTCTGACAAATAAATAAATAAAAATCTTAAAAAAAGATGTATGTATCCATGTTCATGAGGGGTATTGGTCTGTGATCTTTTCTCGTAGCATCTCTGTCATATTTTGGTTTCAAGATTGTTGCTGGCATCATCAAACCGATTAGAAACCACTCCTTCCTCCTTTGTTATCTGAAAGGGTTTGGGTGAGATTGGCATTATTTTTTCCTTAAATGCTGGATGGAATTTACCAGGGAAACCATCTGGCCCTGGAGTTGTGTTCATGGGAAGATTTTTAAGTTGGGAATTCAATATCTATAAAAGACAATATTTGTAAAAAAAAAAGTTCTGCTTATAGTAAAATGCAAGAAGTAACAGATACACTGAGGGGGAGAACTGTTAAAATAAAAAGAGCCAACATTTGGAGCACCTGGCTGGCTTAGTTGGTAGAATATGCGGCTCTTGATCTCAGCATCATGAGTTTGAGCCCCATTTCGGGGGTAGAGATTTGCTTAACTAAATAAACTCAAAAAAAAAAAAAAAAAAAAAAAACAAGAGCCAAGACTTGATGACTTGGTAAACTCTCAGGCTATCCAGATTGCAAAAGATGCTAAAATTAGGAGATTCGCTCACTGCCCAGAAAGCAGAGTCTGGGTGGCTGGAAAACCACTTGCTGGTATTGGAGAGACCAGTTGTATGATGTGTGGGTCCCCTTAGAACTGAAAGGGACAGAGGATTCCATGAGAGAAGGCTGTCAGACTCCGTGCGTTCAACAGGCAGAAAGCAGGCTGGTAAATCATCTCAGCTGCGAGCATGTGCTACCCTTCAAGAAAAAGGAACATGAGGGCGCCAGGGGTGCTCAGTCGGTTAAGTGTCTGCCTTTGGCTCAGGTCATGATCTCAGAGCTGTGAGATCGAGCCCCGAGTCGAGCTCCATGTTCAACGGAGAGTCTGCTTGAGATTCTCTCCTTCTCCCTCTGCCCCTCCCACTCATTCTCTCTCTTAAATAAATAAATAAATAAATAAATAAATAAATAAATAAATAAGAAACTCATGGATTTAGAAGATGTGCCTAGATGCTTATAACCTAGCAGCACACCTGGGCGCCTGGGTGGCTCAGTTGGTTAAGCGTCTGCCTTTGGCTCAGGTCATGATCCCAGGGTCCTGGGATCGAGTCCCGCGTCGGGCTCCTTGTTCAGCAGGGAGCCTGCTTCTCCCTCTGCCCCTCCCCCTGCTCATGCTCTCTCTCTCTCAAATAAATATTTAAAATCTTAAAAAAAAAAAAAGGAACATGATTCTGGGGGGCCTCGAGTCATAAAGGATCCCTCCTGGGTCTTGTGACACAATGGAGTTTGCCCAGTTGGATTTGCTACCAATTGCTTGAGGCTGGCGACTCTGTTCTTTCTTCCATTTTCTCCCGTTTAGAATGGGAATGTGTATACCTGTTACCTCGTATCTGTCCCACAATTGTATTTTGGGAACAGATAATTCATTTTCTAGTTTTATTGGTCCACAGATGGAGAGGAACTTTGTTCCAGGATGGACCATGCCCAGAGTCTCACCCTCACCTGATTAAGACGATACACATGGGAACATTTGGAACTTTTGGACTGATGGTGTTTAGACAAGATTTGGGGCTTGAGTTGATGCTGTCACAGGCTGAGACTTGGGGGATGTCAGCCAACACAGGGTGAGTGTGTTGCACGTGGGGATGGAGTTGAATCTTTGAGGGCTGAGGGTTGGTTTGTGGCAGGCTGAATAGTGCCCCCCACTATACCAGGTCCTAACCCCTGCATCCCGAGTATTACATTTCATGGCTAAAGAAAAGCTCAGTCCTCCTTCTCTTCTCCCTCACGACCACACTCATAATGTTTCTGACACCAGACTCCCTTCTTTGGAGAATGTGGAGAGGGGCTGAAAATGGAGTTCGTAATCATCACGCCTCCGTGGTGAAGCCTCCATAAAAATCCCAATAGTTTGGCGTTCAGAGAGTTTCCAGGTTGGCAGGAACATCCACACGGAGGTTGACCCAACCCAGCTTCCCGAGGACAGAAGCTCCTGCATTTGGGACCCTCCTAGACCTTGCCCTATGTATCTCTTCACCTGCCTGTTCATCTCTACCCCTTACCATGTCCCGTCATAAACTACTAAATGTAAATAAGTGTTTCCCTGAGTTCTGTGAGCTCTTCTGGGAAATAGCCACATCCAAGGAGAAGGAGACCACGGGAACCTTTTATTTATAGCCAAGGTGGGCAGAAGTTGTGGGTCACCTGGGGACCTACTACTTGTGATTGGCATCTGAAGTGAGGGGGTGTCTCAAGGGGCTGAGCCCTTCACCTGTGGGGTCTGACATGATCTCTGGGTAGACAGTGTCAGAACTGAGCTACAATGTAAGGCATGCAGCTGGTGTTGCACAGAACTTATGGGTGTGGGGAAAGCTCCCACACAGGTGGTGTCAGAAGTGTTGTGAGTGTGTTGTGAGAGCAAAGGGCACATGCAGGAGTAGTGTATGTTGTCAAAGGGGGTTGCTGCGTGTGAGAAGAAGTGAAGGGTCTTGAGATGAGGAGATTATCACGGGCTATCCAGGTGGGCCCTAAATGTGATAACACGTATCCTCATGAGAGGGAGGCAGAGGGACATGGGACTATGGAGAAGAAGGAAGGAATAGGAAGAATATACTTCTGGCTCTGAAGGTGGAGGGAAGAGCTACAGGCCAAGGAGGCAGCTCCGGATGCTGGGAAAGGCCAAGGAACAGACCCAGTGAAACTGATTTTGGATTTCTGGCCTCTGGAACTGTAAGCCATCGTGTGTGTGGTGATTTGTTATAGTGGCTGTGGGAAATCAATACAGGGCTGTCCGAATCTTTATCCTTATTGCTCTGTGTGTGTGTGTGTGTGTGTGGGTGTCTTATTCTATCAACTCCTGAGAGAGGTCTGTTAAGCTCTCCAATTACTGCTGTGTTTTTTGTTTTTTGTTTTTTTTTCTATTTCCCCCTTCACTTCTTGGTGTTTCTTTCAAGTGTATGGCCAGGAACATACACTGGATGGTGATGTCTTCCTGATGAACTGTCTCTTTCATCATGATAAAATGTCCTTCAGTTCTGGTAACATAGTAATACAGCTTGGGGGGCAGCCATGGATTCGAGGGGAATTTATATGCAGATTTGGGGGACTCACCCCTTGTGGTTCCTCCCTTGGGTTTCAGATACCTCTCCTGAGGTCCACAAGCCTTTGTGCTTGACTTTTAGTCACCCCATGCTGTCACAGACCAGTCATGCCTCCTGGGGAAAAACACAGAAAACAAGATCTCAGAGTGCAGTTCCCTTCCTCAAGAGTCAAATACCCTCCAAGTTTCTGTCTGCTTCTACCTGCTCTTCAGCACCTTAAAATGATATATTTCTAAAATATTTTGTCTAGAGTTATCACTGTTGTCTGTTAGAAGACTAGACTAGTATAGGCTACTCTGTCGTTATTGTAACCAGAAATCCCCTGAATTACAATAAACATTTTTTAAACTTCAAGAGTCCCCCCCAAAATATTAAAATGCAAACAGCTGCCTTGGAAAATGGGAAAGAAAGAAGTAAAGCAGCTGGCTTGTGACCTACTCCTCCTCTGATTCTGGAAGGACATGCCCAGGGAAAGAAAAAAGCTCGGTGACCTAGTCTAATCTCCTCATAAGTACACTGATAACTAGGTATTAGCTAGGAGCAAAGTACTTTGTGATAAAATTCTTTCAGCATGGTGTTAAGCAAATCTAGACTCTATAGATTTATGACCGGAGAAGGTCACATTAGTTATACAACTATCTGGAGAGTAAGATGGAGATGTCTCAGGACCTGAAAGCTACCCCCCTACTGTGTGAGGTGCCCTGCAAACCTCATTAGAGACCTCATATATCATTTGGACCCAGAGAGCACATATCCGGGCAGGAGGGATGGACCTGGGGGCCAACAAGGCTTCCAGCTTCAAAAACTTCTACCCAATTCTCAAGGAAAACAAATTGCAGAAGAAATATTAGAAAAAGACCCAAGGTGGAAAAAGTGTCTTGAACAAAGTATACAATTTTTATAACAAGAAAACTGCTTGTTATAGAAGTAACTGCTTATTTTTGAAGTACCCACCACCAAAACCATAAATGCATTGAATGAACCTTCCAGAAAAGCTCACGAAGAAAAATATTGCATGGAACTGTAGGATGCTAAATGTCAAAGGTATAGATCAGATCATCCTAGGCTACTCTGCAGAGACGAATGGCTCCGGGTCTCAGTGGCTTACAACAATGCAGGTGTGTTTACTGCTAGAAGGACATGGCTTGGTATGGTAGCTGTGCATCCAGCCTAGTGGGGCTCCTTCTATCTGGAACACAGCTGATCTCCTGACAGAAGGATAAGAGTGGGGAGAAACATGCCCAGGATGTCAGAGCTTCTGTCCAGAGCTGTCACACAGCCCTTCTGTTGATATTGGTCAAAGTCACACAGCCCTTCTGTTGACATTGGTCAAAGTCACACAGCCAGTCCTGCTCAACAGGACAGAAAAGCATGGTACCCTGGAACTGAGTGGTGCAAATTTATTTTTGAACAGTAATACAGTCTGTCCAATCCCCAGCCCAGAGGAAGGAGGTAGAGGTAGGAGGATAGCTCATATTTGCTGGAGGCCGCTGTCATCCTATCTCCTTTTTAATCCTCCCCTCCGTCTCTGCAGATACCATTATCCTCTTCCCAGATGAGGAATAGAGGCCCAGGGAGGCTAAGTACCTGTCCTGGGTCATGCAATAATACGTGGAAGAAATGGATTTCAAACCCAGGTGCACCTGGTTCTCAAGTTCACTGTCTCCCAGTGTTAAAAGAAAACACAGTCCCCCCACCCCCTCAACACCAAAACCTGAGGTGGAAGCCATCCCATCCCAGACTGCGAGCAGGCTCAGGAAGGCCCTTCCCTATCCCTCACAGACCAGCATGTGAAAAGCAGCTGACGGTGATGGCCTGAAAGGAGAACCATGAAGGGAATTGATTCATCAAGGATCACTCGAACGGGCACCGCCGCTGCACTGACATGGAAATTTCTAGCTGGTGAGAGAGTGCTGCTGTGTCAGGCCAGGCAGTACTGAGTTCCACACTTAGTGCTGCCACTCATCACCCATGCACATTTGAAAAGCAGCTTTGTCTCTGCGAACCTCCATTTCCTCATATATAAAAGAACAAGAACGATGAGCTGCCCCTCACAGAGTTGCTCCAACAATTAAGACAAATAAAACGTAAAGCACATATAATTGGGACCCAGCCGATGTCCATTCTCAATCCCTCCCTTTCTTGCCTTAAAGAAGCTGATCTCATGGCAAGAATCTGAGAAAGGGACAGTCCCTGCTCTGGAGATGTTCTTAAGTAGTGAGGGAAGCAAGTGAGAGGCCCTTGTAATAGCTGCAGCGAATGCTGTACAAGTGTAGTTTAGGGTGGAGCCAATAGCGTAAGGGGAAGGGGGCCTGGTGTATTAAGTAAGCTTTGTTTAGCTGCATGTGAGGGAATCACAAAATAACAATTACCTAAACAGGATAAAGGTTATTTTTCCGTCCCCGAGACTACGGGGTTGGGCAATTCTAAGCTAGTGTCTCCACGATCATCAGAACCCGTTCTATTTTGTGTTTCACCATCCTCATGGTCATCACACTCCAAGATGGTGGCTTGAGCTCTGGCTACCACCTCTGTACTCTAGATAGCAAGAAGAATGAGAGTAAGGACATGCCCCTTCTTGTTCATCCTATTAGAACTTACTTACATGACTTTTACTAAAGTGGCCTGTGGGATTTCTAAGCAGAGTGGTCTCTGGGCAGCTGTCCACATGTCTGGGGCTCTAAGGACTAAATTGGAGACTCAGTGCCAGGATTCATCAACACAGAGGTGGCAGCTCTGGGAGTGGTTGGATTTCTCAAGAAGAGTGTATACAGTGAGGATAGGACCCCTGCCCTTCACAACCCCCAAGGCCTGGAAACAAGGATGGGCAGAGGAGGTGAAGTCCACAAGACAGAAAGGAAATAAGGAGAGCACAGTATCAAGGAGAAAATTGCAATCGATAGTGACCAGTGCTAAAAGTGAGGTTATTCAGGAAGACATCATGGAAAATGGCAGATAAGAAGCTCCAAGCATCGGTCCATTAAGCTGGCAAACACTGATAGAATCAGCTTTTTTTTTTTTAAACTCTGAATCTAATAAAAAACTAGAGCATGCAGGGGAATGATTAATGAAGAAAAAAGCAGCTAAATTCAGTAAGAAAATGTTGCAACGTTTTTGCTTACCTGACTACCATCTCCTGTTCCCTAGCCCAGCAACAGCCCTGGGGACAACAGCCTGAGTCCCTGGTGCCCTGATATGGAACTTGCTCTCAAAAATGTGGTTGTGCATTTTGACCTGGCTGGCAGTTCTCTGAGGGACTGCTGACCTTTGCTTCATCCCCTGACTGGAGCAACTCCCCAGGTAGTGTCTGTTGAAAGCATTTAAAGACATATACTACCCATAGCTGTCTGGGGCAAGGGAGGGCAGATGGGGTAAGCAACTGACAAACCAGAAAGACTGGGAAAAAGGACACCGAAGAGGAAGACACTGGGGGAGGAAGGATTTTGAAGGGCTGCTTCATATACCAGGGAGTCTAGACTATAAAACATGTGCCCAGGGCCAAGAAACATGCTCAGAAAAGACCCAAGAGGACCCTAGGCTTGCACCTTTGGCTGATCTCTGGGATCCACGCAAGCAGGAAGTAAAGGCTAAGGCAGAGTGGCAGGTGTCCTAGCTAGGTGCAGCAGAAATGTCCAGCTCAGAGACAATCTTAAAAGACCAAGAGTGTTTTCTTTTGGTTTGTTTTTTGTTTTGTTTTGTTTTGGCTCCAGGTGTTTAAGGAAATCTGTGTTTGGTCAGTGGTTGACTGATGAGATAATGGAACAGAGACTTCAGTGACTGCATATGATAAGGAATACAGTGTGCAAAAAAAAAAAATGATTTGGAAGTGTCACTAAACAAATGGATGACTGTAACCCCTAATGAGAAATAACAGCAGACCTTCCAAAGGGGGAACAGAATCTAATTTCCAGAGTTATAATATTCAAAATGTGTGATTTTCAACAAAAAGTTACAAAGCAAACAGAGAAAAAGAAAAGTATAACTCATTCAGAGGAAAAAGAAATTGACAGAAACCATCTCTGAAGAAGCCTAGATATTGGACTTCCTAAGACCAAGACTTTGAAGGAACAATCTTGGGCAACCCTCTCAGCTCCCCTCCCTCTTTGGGAGCTTTGTACTCTATCATTCAATAAACTTCACTATAGCCCAATAAATTTTGCTTTGCTGCCCACCAATAAATAAATAAATAAATAAATAAATAAATAAATAAATAAACAAATAAATAAAATACATAAATAAACAAAGGAACTGTCTTAAATGTGCTCAAATAGCAGGATGCCTGCGTGGCTCCATCAGTTAAGTGTTTGCGTTTGGCTCAGGTCATGATCCCAGGGTCCTGGGATGGAGCCCCAAGTCGGGCTCCCCACTAAGCAGGGAGTCTGCTTCTATCTCTCCCTCTGCCCCGCCCCCCACTTGTGTGCTCTCTCTCTCTCAAATAAATAAATAAAAATCTTTTTTAAAATATGCTCAAATAGCTAAAGAAACTTTGGACAGAGAACTAAAGGAAGCCAGAGAACAATCTAAATATAAACAACCAAAGGATAGCAAGAGAAATAGAAATTATTAAAAGGAACCAAATAGAATAATTCTGGAGCTGAAATGTACAACAAATGAAATGAAAAATTTGAAAAGCTCAACAACATTGATGAATCTTTAGCTAAACTGACCAAGAAAAAAAGAGAAGATGCAAATAATTAAAATCAGGAAGGAAAATGGGGGCATTACCATAATGCTTGCAGTGGGGAAAGGATTAGAAGGGAATAGTATGAGGGCACCTGGGTGGCTTGGTCAGTTAAGCGTCTGCCTTCAGTTCAGGTCATGATCTCAGGTTCCTGCATCGAGTCCTGTGTCGGGCTCCCTGCTCAGCAGGGAACCTGCTTCTCCCTCTCCCGCTCCCCCTGCTTGTGCTCTCTCTCTTTCTCCCTAATAAATAAATAATATCTTTTTTAAAAAAGGGAATACTATGAACAATTGTGCACCAACAAATTAGACAACTTAGATGAAATGGACAAACTCCTAGAAACACACAAATTACCAAAACTGCTCAGGAAGGAAGAGGAAATTGGAGCAAACTTATAAAAAGAAAACAAGATTGAATCAGTGATCAAAAATCTCCCCAAAGGCAATATAAGACAGTTTCTCAGGGTGAATTCTACAAAACCCTTAAAGAAGAATTAACATTGGGTGGCTCAGTAGGTTAAGCTGCTGATTCTTGATTTCAGCTCAGGTCATGATCTCAGGGTCCTGGGATCAAGCCTCGTGTCAGGCTCTGAGTGCAGTGGGATGTCTGCTTGAAGATTCTCTCTCTCCGTCTCCCTCTGCCCCCCCACTTGCTTGCATGCTCTCTCTCTCTCAAATAAATAAATCGTAAAAAAGAAGAATTAACACCAATCCTTTACAAACTCTATCAAAAAATAGAAAAGAAAATATTCCTAACTCATTTCATGAGTCTTTACGTTTCATATTAGGAGCAAAATTCAACCTCTCACTAATGCACAACACTAAAAGCTCCCAAAATAACAAACCTGGCTGGGCAGCCCTTCCTTCGGGATTCTGCAGAGGGTGCTCATGTGTTAGAGTTAGAGTTTGTGACCCTCAAGTGTCCTTCCTGTTTTAATAACTTATTATTTTAGGGGCACCTGGGTGGCTCAGTTGGTTAAGCATTGGACTAATGATTTTGACTCAGGTCATGATCTCAGGGTCGTGAGATTGAGCCCCGAGTCCAGCTCTGCACTCTGCGGGGAGTCTGCTTGAGATTCTCTCCCTCTGCCTCTCCCAGCCCATCTGTGTGCACGTGCTCTCTCTCTCAAATAAATAAATCTTAAAAAAAAGAACATCTTATTTTATAATTCTGTTAAATGTAATTCATTTCTCTAATTTAGCAAAGATCATTATTTGTATATTATTTTGTCTGTCAAAATGCTGGCCTTCTCCATTTCCATTCTGGGTTAATTTGGGTTTAAGCAGCTTTTATTTTTTTATTTTTTATTCTATTTTATTATTTTTTTAAAGATATATTTATTTATTTTAGAGAGAGAGAGCACGGAGGGGAGGGACAGAGGGAGAGGGAGAGAATCTTGAGCAGACTCCCTGCTGAGCAAGGAGTCCGACGCAGGGCTCAATCTCACAACCCTGAGATCATGACCTGAGCCAAAATCAAGAGTTGGACCAACTGAGCCACCCAGGTGCCCCGCATTTAAGCAGCTTTTAAAAAAATTTGTTTGTGGGCGCCTGGGTGGCTCAGATGGTTAAGCGTCTGCCTTCGGCTCAGGTCATGATCCCAGGGTCCTGGGATTGAGTCCCGCATCGGGCTCCCTGCTCCTTGGGAGCCTGCTTCTCCCTCTGCCTCTTTCTCTCTCTCTCTCTGTCTGTCTCTCATGAATAAATAAATAAAATCTTTAAAAAAAAATTTGTTTGTTTCCCATTTGTCTATGGCTAATTGATTTCTGACAAGGGGGCCATGGCCATTCACTGGGGAAAGAACAGTTTGTTTAACAAGTGGTACTGGATATCCACATGCAAAAGAATGAAGCTGGACCCAGACCTCACACCATATACAAGAATTAACTCAAAATGGATCAACCATCTAAATATAAGTGTTCTTATAAAACTCTTAGAAGAAAACACAGAAGTAAATGTTCATGATTTTGGATTTGACAACAGATTCTTAGATATGACACTGAATGCACAAGCAATGAAAGAAAAAATATCAACTGGAATTAATAAAAACTGAAGGCATGTGTACATTAAAGGACATTATCAGAAAGTGAAAAGATAACCCACGGTGTGGGAGAACATATTTGCAAACTGTGTACTGACAGGGGTTTGGTATCCAGGTAGGTAAAGGGCTCATACCACTAGGCAACAAAAAGATAACCACATTTAAAAATGGGCAAAGGAAAAAAAAATAGGCAAAGGACTTGAATAGATGTGTCTCCAAAGAACATACTCAAATAGCCAATGAGCACACGACAGATGCTCAACAGCACTAATTAATAGGGAGACGCAAATCAAAACCAGAATGAGGTACCCCTTCATACCCACTGGGAAGGCAATAATAACAATAATAATTTTTTAAATGGAAAATAACAAGTGTTGGACAGTGTGGAGAAACTGGAACTCTCTACTGATGGCTAGTGGGAATGTAAAATGGTTCATCCTCTGTGGAAAACAGTTTGGTGGTTCCTCAAAAAGTTAAACATAGGATTTCTGTATGATCCAGAAAGTCAACTCCTAGGTATGTACCCCAAATAATTAAAAAAGGTGCTCAAACAAATACATGTACACACATGGTTACAGTAGCAGGACTGACAATAACCAAAGGGTGGAAACAGCCCAGATGTGATCAATGAGTGAATGGATCAACAAATAGTGGAACGTACATACAACAGAATGTTATTTAGCCATGAAAAGTAATGAAGGTGAATACGGGCCACAGGAAGGATGACCCTCAAAGACATTATACTCATCAAAGAGGCCAGACCCCAAAGGTCACATATTGTATGATTCCATCTATATGAAATGTCAGAGTAGGTAAATCCATGGAGATAGAAGTCGATTGGTGATTGCCAAGAGCTGGGGGAGAAGGGGATGAAAAAAACTGTATAACAGGTAGGAGGTTTTCCAGTGATGGGAAGGTTTTGGAACTAGGGACAGGTGGCTGGGACTGCACAATACTATGAATGTACCAAATGCCACTGTACACTTTAAAAAGGTTAATTTTATGTTATGCGAATTTTACCTTAATTTTTTAAAAAAGTGAAGCCACTCAGAAATATCAAATTGCTGATAATCTTAGCTCGCCCCATAGACTCCTAAATCCAGGAGTCACAACTCCTTCAGCCAATTCACAGGTCATCGGTAGCAGTTTCATCCCTATACAATTTTATCTAGAGCTCCTGGTGGCTCTGATGTTCTAGAAAATAGAGCAGGAACATTCTCGTGATGTTAGCTCACAGGCGGAAGCGGGAGACCGTGGACCCAACACTACAAGGAAAGAGATGTCCTCCAAGCAAATGCGCTACGGCTCCACGGAGCTGCCAGGCCCCCCTCCCCCCCGTACGATCAGAGGTCGGCGTCCCCGCGGCGCCACCGGGGCAGCTCAGGCCCCTTGCGAGCGCCAGAGATCGGCCCCGAAGACCAGGCTCCAGGTGAGGCGGAGCCGGGGTCAGGGGCGGGACCTGGCAGGGGCCGGGGGCGGGACATGGGCGGAGCCGGGGCGGGGTCTGCGCGGGCGACTGGGCCCGGGCCGGATGGGCGCTCTGCCAGCCGCGTAAACACTGCTGGAGCTGCGAGGCCGAGCAGGTGAGCTGGTGGGGCTGGGGCGCGCGGGCCGGGCCGGGTCTTCCGCCGCTCGGACGGCGCGGGGCGGAGTGGCGACCCGCGGGCTGGGCGCTGGCCCCTGCACGCCCCTCTCCGGGACGGGTTGCGGCCCCTTCCCCGGCGTGGGGCTGCGGTCCCTGCGCGCGCCTGTCCGGTCTCTGCGAGCGGCGCAGGGGCGGAGAGGGGAGCGCGCGGGGAAGCGGCGGCGGCGGCGGCCAACCGGGACCTCGTGGGTGGGAGGAGCGCGGGAAGCGGCCCCCAGGCCTGGGCCTACGCCGGGCTGTGTCCGCCTCCCGGCGGCCCGAGCACGCTAGTGGTGGGCGCGGCGCGGCCCGCAGGAGGACCGGGCATTTAAAGGAGCAGCTCACGTGGGTCTGGGAGGCTCGGGCACGGCGTCCTTCCCGCCTTGGCTCCCGGGCCCGGTGGGCCTTCGAGGCAGGGGGTAGGCAAGGGTCTGACCGCCCCGGTGGGGAATCGCCAGCAGGTCGGGCCTGGAGCGGGCAATTTCGCTGTCAGCGGTGCTTGGCCATTTTAAAGCCGTGAGGAGAGTCCCAGAATCAAGCTTTTGAAGCTGGAGGAAACAGAAACAGGCCAGTACCCACCCTACATTTTATCGATGAAGAAACTCAGTCCACAGAGCTAACGTAGCTGTCCAAGGCCAGCCAGGTAGGATAGAGCAGAGCCAGGCTCAGAACCCGCTAAGCTAAGGGTTTGCCGTCTGGCCCGGCGTTCTGCTGTCCAGCCCTGGCAGCAGACCTCAGCCCTTTGGTAGTTGGATGAAATGCTCCTGTCTGCTGAATTAATGAGTATTTCCTTTTTAACGAATGAACTGTGGGTTCGTGGACTAACTGCGTCTCCATTTACAGATGGAGAACCTGAGAGGCATCCCCTCCAGAACAGTTGCAGAGCCAGCTTAACTCACAATCGTCAGCCTGGGCTTTCCAGCCCGTCCTGACAGTAACTTGATCAGGACCGACCCTGGCTTCTGGTATGGATGCCCTTGATGTCCATTCTGTAGACACCTGAGCCTCCAGTGTTTCAGCAGTAATTAAAGGCTCGGGATAAGCTGCTTCAGGTGTGGGAGCCTCAGGTGCCCCTCGCTGTGAAAGTGGCTGTGTGGAAGCAGGGAGGTGTGTCAGCAACTGTGTTTTCTGGGCCTGGCACCAGCTCATAGCTGAGGCTGCAGACAGGTAGGCTGGCGGTCCAGATTCATTCCTGGGCTATGTGAAGGGGCCTTTAGGTCTGGGGCTGGAAATGGGGGGCTTGGAGGAACGTTTGCTGCAGAGTGGGATAGATGTCATTTTGGATTTTCAGGGAAAATTCTGCATGGTTTGGTGTTCAAGTGGCTGTGCATCAAGTCTAGACTCTTACTTGGTGCATGCACGGGGGTTGGATGAAATGAATGCCCTGTTCCTGTCTATTGGAGAAAGCAGCATAAGCAAGAGCCTGGCTGGAGGCTGCCCCTCATGTGCCTGGAGGCCTGGTGTGTGTTGCCATGCCTGTCACCTGTCCCCTCAGCACCTCAATGGCTGCTCCCAGTCCCACTGCACACACGAGGTTTGCCAAATGAGAGGCCTCCCCCACCTTGGCCTCTGAGTAATTTTTAATTTTAATTTTTTAAGGTTTTATTTATTTGAGTAATCTCTACACCCAACATGGGGCTTGAACTCACGACTCCGAGATCAAGAGTCACACGCTTGTCTGGCTGAGCCAGCCAGGCGCCACAAGCCTGTGAGTTATTGATGATGAGCCTGAAGTGTGTCATATACAATGTCTCTTTACAGCTGCAGTCACACAAAAGTAGCTATTATTTTTACCAGCTACAGTAATGGGAAACTGAGGTTCAGGGAGTTAAGCCACTTGTACTGTTAGGTGCCTTCAGTGACTAGAGCACCAGGATTTGAACCCAGCTGGCTGGGTCTTAATCTTTTGAGTTTTTGCATAGGGAGACTTCCCACATTCACCCTTACCTGTGTCCCTGCCCTACTGCCCTGGAAATTTCTATGTGCTCTCCATTAGTATCTACTTGACAAAGCAATACAAATAAAAATAATTTTTAAAAGATTTTATTTATTACCATACGAGCATGAGTGGGGGAAGGGCAGAGGGAGAGGGAGAAGCAGGCTGTCCGCTGAGTGGGGAGCCTGACACGGGGCTCAAAGATCCTGGGACCCTGAGATCGTGACCTGAGCTGAAGTCAGACATTCAACCCACTGAGCCACCCAGGTGCCCCCCAAATAATTTTTTTAAAGAGACCAAAGCAGTGTGTGTGTGTAGGTCACATGCATGTTCCTACTGAAGATATCTTTGGCTGGTTTACAGCTGTTGCTTTGAGTTTGGGACGCTGTTTAGTTGGAGACTGGCAAGACAACCGGTGTTTCTGCAAGTCTTCCCACCTGTTCTCCAACTCCAGTGGCTGGGGGAGGGCTGGTGGAGGGAATGTCAGGGCTCTGAGGCTGGCACAGGCTTCCCCCTACCAGGGCCTGGGAGGGGAGCTTGGTCGGACATGGGCCTCATGCATTGTGTATCCAGTGTTGGCCTCCAGGCCTGGAGGTGGCGAGGCTGCTGTGGTAAAGTCTGGGGAAAGACCAGATGTTAGGGAGGAGATGAGTGTTGTCCAGCGTCTTCACTGCCTGGGAGAACGGGTTGCTCGTTCATCTTTGCCACAATATGGTCTTCCGGAGCACGGGAAGAAAAATGCAGAGGGTGCTCACCTTTCTGCTGAACCTAAACCAGAAAATCCTTGGCTTTGTAGAGATAAAGATAATGCATGTTTGTTCTAGAAAATCCAGGAATTGTTTTTTAAAAGGTCCTCCATTGGCTCTCAGCCCAGAGATAACCCCTGTCAGCAGGTACTTCGTTACAGCACACTTCACGCATGTATATATAATCCTTTATGAAAGTATTGGATGCAGGAAGCTGGACATGAAGTTTTGTATCCTATTTTTTGTGTAAATGTTATGTCTTCAGATTGTTCCCTTCACAAATATTCTTGTGTATAGAGCACGTGAGCGTGTCATTATTTATCTGACTAGTGCGTAGCAGGACGCTTTCCCACCTTGAATTGACCCAGAGAAGCAGCGTGCTGACTCCGGCCCCCTCGCCACCATGTGGAGCCCTAGTGGCAGATGAATGGATGGATGGACGGACGGACGGATGGACGGACGGACGGAGGGCAGAGTAGCCCCCAGGCTGGAGTTGAGGGTTTGGGGGCAGGAGAGAGACTGAGTGAAACTGTGATCAGGAGGCATTTGTAATTCGGCTACCACTTCTCTGTGTTTTGTAGAAGCCATATATTAAAGACAGACAACTGCCAGTGGCAAAGGCATGTGCCTTCTAAGGATGGGTGTGCCCCCAGAGAGCACCCCTGGGGTGCTGTGCAGGCCACCCCTGTGATCGTGGCCCTGGGCCACTCCCAAGTGTGCGAGCCTCACTCGTACTCAGGGTGGACAGGGAAGAGCTCCTCCGTGGGCAGTTCGCCGACCTGAATTGCAGCCAAGGTTTTGGCCCCTCTGGGCTCCAGTTTCCTTAACTGCAAAGTAGGGCACTGACCAGATGGCCTTTAAGGTTGGCGCCAGCTCGGGCATCTGTCCTATGGATGTGCTTCCGCCTTTGACAAAGTGTTCATGTTGCCAGAGGGCTGGGGCTAGGTGGAAGCCATGTCTCCGCCCTCCCACCCCACCCCATCCCCCGGGCCTGGGTGAGGGGTGACCTTGGCTGCTGAACTCTTGTGTCTAGTGGTTTAGCACATAAGTAACTTTCCAAGGGGGCGTCAACAGCTTCCCTCCCTGTCCTGCTGTATCACTGCTTCTTTTCCGTCTTCGTGGTAACTGCTGTTTCCTGAACACCTGCTCTGTGCCAGACACTTTACACATTATCCCTCGTTTCCACAGGACTCTTGCAAGGTGTGTCCATTCTGCTTCTTTCCAGATGAGGAGATGGATGGCCACATGAAGTTAAATCAAGTGTCTCTGTGCAGCTAGGGAGTGTGTTCAAATTCCACAGCTAGGTGATTGGATTGCTGCTTCTCGTTTAAGAACCCTTTTTCCTGGGCTGGACTCAAAGGTGGCATGTTAGGACCATGGCCTCTGCCACTTTCCCCAAACTGCCTGCTTGCCAAGCTACTTCAGGACATGAGGGAGGTCTGCCTGGGGTCTGGACACTTCTGAGTAGAAGACGGCAGACAGGTGGATCGAGAGCCTGGGTTGAGGTTCAGGAGGCCCTGTCAGGGTACCCTGGGGCCTCTGATCTGGGAGGGTGGAGCAGCCCTCTATACGGGGGCACTCTAGCCAAGTCTGCCTCCCTGGGTTGGGGAGAACCACCTGGTGCATCCCTGTTTGGGCTGAGGTGGACGGACAGAGGCATGAAGGCCAGCCAGGGCCGAATACATGGTCAGCTGCCCTGGGTCAGGCGGGGACGGGGAGGCAGGGAGGCAATTTCCTGAGGAAATTTTGTCCCTTGCAAACTCCTCCCCGGTATGAGGGAGGCTGTGAGAACTTCCCGGGAGTCGTGGGGAGTGCTGCGGGGTCTGACCCTAGAGAAGGGTCTGTGCAAACCCTAGCCACCCTCGTTGAAAGTGAGGGCTCCCCATTGAGTTTGGCCTGCCGCAAACAAGAAACAAGGTGCGCAGGACCGTGACCTTCCTCCATTGCCCCTACTGTTCAGGGTAAACGGGGTAACTCCCACTTTGCTTCTGGAGGAGCGATTTACATCCTTTTCCAGTGAGGCGCTCTTGGTTACTATGGCGTTTTACAGTCTGTCTCTGAAATGAGGAGAAGGTCAAGGAAACTGGGTCACAGGGTTTCCTTAATAATCGCAGGAGCTGCTGACACAGGCACACTGGGGGAATTCTCTGGGTCAGACTCGCCCGGTTTGGCTAATTCAGCTTTTCGATCCCATTCAGCTGATTAATGGGAGGAAGTGGTGGCTTCTCTGGCTGTGTGGGTTTTGCATCCTATCGCGAGCCAGGCAGCCTGCAGTCCCTGGGAAGGGCTGCCCCTCCTCCCATCCGCCCGCCCTCCCATCTTCTTCGGCCCTCTCCGAGCCAGCCGAGCCAGCCAGGGCTGGTTGCTATGTGGTTGGTAGGACCTGCCATCAGGCTGTGGCGGGAGCCACTCCGCCCCCCACCCGCCCCAGTCCGTCTCCCGAGGGCGTTCCTGACGTCACTGGCGCCCTGATGTGGACAAATATCGAGTAAGATTGTTGATCTGCATGCATTTGGGTGATGATTTTCCCCTCCAGAGATTTCAAAGTGCTGTCAGGCTTCAGTTCTGACTTGGAAGCAAGAGGCGTGCTGTGTTCTCCAGAGCCAGGTAAAAAGAGCGGCTGCATGTCCACCTGTCCCCCTGAGGGCACGCAGGAGCGGCAGGATGGGAAGGAAGTCTGTTTCAATGTTGATATTCCATATGTCCCTTTAAAAAATTAATGGCTTGGGGCACCTGGGTGGCTTAGTCCATCAAGTGTCCAACTCTTGATCTCAGCTTAGGTCTTAATCTCAGGATTGTGAGTTCAAGCCCAGCGTGGGGCTCCATGCTGGGCATGGAGCCTACTTTAAAAAAAAAAATGAATGGCTAAAAAAATAAAACTACCGGCACAATCCCTGTTTATAATAGAGGGTTTGGGAAATGCAGAAAAATGTGAAAAATCACCCACAGTCTCGACGTCCAGAGGTTAACTGCATTTGGTGTTTTGTGATCTATCTTGCCAGCCCTTCATATACGAACGTTTTCTAAGAATGTTCAAATGGTCGTGAATGTGAAGGTTTGGATCCATTACATTTAACATTGGACGACCCGTGTCCTAGGCCAGAGTTGGCCATTTCCGTAATTTTCACTTTTTGGACCATTGTAAGCAACCACAGCAAATGTGTTTTTATGAAAATCTTCTATTATTTTCTTAGGGCAGATTCTGAGAAGTAGCATTTCAGGATCAAAAGGTATGAATATTTTTAAAGCTTTCCCTGTTTACCGCCTGCAGTTGGTGGCGCCAGAGGGGTGTGAGACCTAGTTTTTCCACATTCCCGTCAGTGGTGGGTATTGCTTGGGGACTCGCTGGGCCTGGGAACCGCCTTCTCCCCCTGTAGCTTTCCTGGTGGGAAGAGCTGCTCCTCCTCTGCTGCCTCAGTGGCTCTCTGACTAGACGGGGTTTCAGGAGAAGAATTGGTCCTTCTTTCACTCCCAGATCCAGCGAGCAGGTAGTGCTGAGCAGCACCAGGGGGCCGGGAGGTGGATTGTAACAGGACTCCTGCAGTCCTCAGCTGGGGGCCTGGGGGCTGGCTGGGCTTGAGTTCCAGAGCTGGGCGGCCCCAGGAGAGACTCTCAGCCAGGGGCCATCTCAAGGTGCAGAGCCCTGGACCTTTCGTCAGAATGAAGCTGGGGATCCACACTCGCTAAGTGGTCTAGCACAGTATTCAGACTGCAGACCCTGACTACCTGGGTTCAAGGCTGACTTTGAACCTA
The DNA here is from genome assembly GCF_037043125.1 of Eumetopias jubatus. Taxonomy (NCBI): domain Eukaryota; kingdom Metazoa; phylum Chordata; class Mammalia; order Carnivora; family Otariidae; genus Eumetopias; species Eumetopias jubatus. The sequence goes on along the minus strand of NW_028274818.1, from coordinate 66,273,588 downwards.
TCACGCTTCAGACCTGTCTCCTCATCTGAAAAATGGGCAGGAACAGCAGTGCCCAGCTCCCACGTCACTGCGTGTAGTGCGTGGTCGGGGCTCAGCAGGTGGTGTCCCCCCAGCCCTGTCCCAGGTGGCCTGGACCCTTTGAGAAACGGTGTGTTAAGGGACCCAGCCTTTTCTGAGTGCTCAGTCCCCTGTCAGGTGTTCAGGGGTCTGAAGGCTGCTCACCTGTACCTGCCCAGCGGGCAGGCCCAGAGGGTTGGGATTGGATAGGGCCCTTGTTCTCACAGCCACAACTCCCTCGGGGGCCTGCTGTCCTGGGTCCTAGGAGTCTTGGGCCCGGCGTCAGGGCAGGCTTCGGGAGGAATCTGCCCAGGGAGCCTTTGTTTTCTGGCCAGGAAGCCATGCCCGAATTAGCTCTGACAGTCCTTCTTCAAGCTCACCCTGCTGGGCGTCCTTCAGGGACACCAGGGAAACGCTGGGAGGCAGAAGTGGCCTCTGGGGACTGTCTTGTTAGCTGCTGGCAACTGGCTGAAGAAATGGAAATTGGAAGGGCTGGTCCCCTCCTCTGTGCCCCCACTGTCCCCCACGGCTCCCCTTCTCCTTTCAAGCATCTGTGCTCCCTGTTTGTCCCTTCCCCTCTTGTTTGTCTTTGGGAGCCCAGGGGACGAGGCAGGCCCGAAGGCTGCAGGTGGCATGCTTCTGAAGGCTGAGGCCGTCCCCTGCCTTTGGTGGGGGAGGTTGCAGCCATAAGGCTTTCCATCCAGGGATCTGGATCTGTTCCTCCAGTCCCTGCAGAGATCAAATGCAGGCACCCCAGGGGCCTGAGAGGGAGAGAAGAGGGGTCGTAACTACACTATTAATTCCTACCCGAGACAGAACTGACGTGCTAGAAAACAAGGTACTGAGAGAGCCTCCCCATAATTTCAGTTCCCCTCAGACTGGGCTCCGTCGGGTTCAGTGTGTCGGGTCCCAGGTCCGGCTGCCCTCCCGTGGCCTTGAGCTGACACTGGTGCTGGGGGACTTGCAGTGAAGAGGGAGGAGACCCCTCCTCTCGTTCTGTTCACACCCCTCTTCTGTCTTGAAGCCTTGACCGGCCCCTCCCTGCGGGACTCAGCCCTTGCTCCTCCCCGGAGGGGGGTCCTGCCTTTTCTGACCAGCCTTCCTGCTACCCGCTGGGTCCCCACACTTCAGCCGCAGCGCTTGGTGTTGTCGGAACAGGCCCCGTGAGGTCCGCCATCCCACACGTCTGTCTGCCAGGATGCCCTGTCTCCTCCAGTCTCTGCCTGGGAAGCTGTTCCTGGCCTTTGTGCCTCTGAATCCTTGAGACCTGAGACCCCCCCCCCACCCCCCGCCACCCGACCCGACAGCTGACGGACTCCTCCTCCTCTTGACCTTAACCGCAGGAGCTCAGGCCTCATCCCTGTTCTGGCACTTGTCTTCTGCCTTCCTCTGTTGGTCCTCCTGCTCTTGGCTTTCTGTTTTATTACTGGAGTATAATTAACGTACTCTGTGGTATTAGTCTCAGGTGTGCAATCTAGTGGTTTGGCGGCTCCATACATCTCTCAGCCTGCATCACGAGAAGTGTCTCTTCTTCACCTCCACCTGTTGGTCCCTCTCCCCGCTCTGGAAACCACCCTGTGGGTCTCTGTTTAGGGGCTTCTTTCTTTGTGGGTTCGAATGTTTTGTTTCTTGAATTCTGCCTGTGAGTGACGTCACCTGGTATTTCTCCTTCAACTCCTGCTCTGGTGGGTCTGCCCTGCGTCGGGGAGCGGGTTCATTATTTTTTAATGAAGGTTTTATTTATTTATTTGAGAGAGAGAGACAGAAAACATGAGCGGGGGGAGGGGCAGAAGGAGAGGGAGCAGCAGACTCCGTGCTAAGCAAAGAGCCTGACGCAGGACTCGATCCCAGGACCATGACCCAGGATCATGACCTGAGCCGAAGGCAGGCGCTTAACCAACTGAGCCACCCAGGCGCCCCGGAGCTGGTTGTTTTTGAGGCCCCCGTGAGACTGACCGGGAGCCTTTTGTCACGGGTCCTAGTCCGTGAGGTAAGCAGATGCGGGCTCTGCCTTTGGCCTGCAATTGGGGGATGGAGGTAAGGTCCACTAGGGAATAATCCTGGCCACAGCCCAAGTCGCGGGCCCTGCCAGGCTGCGCAGAGCTGGCTGACGGTAGAAGGAACCTGCCTGCTTCATTCAGAAGTCGCGTGTTCCTGGGCAGGGGAGCTGACATGGAGGCACGCATTCAACCAAGGCCAGGCCTGGCCCTCTGTCCCCAGTGCCCTGTGGCTCAGCCCTGAGGGCCTCTGGGAGGTGTTGGTGGGAGAGCAGGCCTGCCCGGGAAGCAGGCAGGGACAGCCAGGTCCTCCAGGGGTTGTCTGAAGCTCTTCTAGGCCCTTCCACTGCCCTGGCTTCCTTGTGCTGCTGTGGTAAGGACACTGTGCTCGGGTCAGCGCAGTGGAGCTAGTGGCAGCCCTCCCTGCAGTGTAGACCCTCCAGCCTGGCCTTCGCAGTGGGTCCTGCCCTCAGCTGAACTTTCCCACCAGACACACACATACCCCACCTCTCATGTTCTCGCTGCTGCCCTGCACCCCAGACTCCTTGACCCTTTTTAACTCATCTAACCCCTTCCCACTCAACAGGTTCCTGGACCAGACTCCGTCTTTCCCCTGAGATGCTTGTCCCCTGCTCATGGCTCTGTGCCTGGCTGTCACCCTGGATTCTGTCCTGTTTCATCCCCACATCCAGTGCTGACAGGTGTCCTCCCAGTGCCCCCTCGCTGGCGTCCAACCTGCTGCCCCTGAGTCAGAGCCTGCCCCCTCCCACAGTTGTCTTCAGGGAGGTCCCCTAACACGGCTCAGGAGGCCCTCACACCTCCACAGCCCCGCCTTGGCAGCACCAGGCCCCGCCCGGAGTGTCTGTTCTTCGTGCCCTCTGCCCTTTCCTCGCACCTGGAAAATTCTGTCTCCACCAGGGGTGGTATCTTCTCTAGAAAACATTCTTGATCTCTAAGAGTGACCCTTCTTCGTGCTTCTGTACCTCTTGGTGAACGCTTAGATCATATAATTGGTCACATGGGATGGTTGTTGGGTTTTTGGTTTTTTTTTTTTTTTTTGGAAGATTTTATGTATTTGTGAGAGAGAACGAGTGAGCATGAGCAGGGTGGAGAGGGAGAAGCAGGCTCCGCACTGAGCAGGGAGCCCAACAGGGAACTTGATCCCAGGACCCTGGGATCATGACCTGAGCCGAAGGCAGGCGTTTAACCGACTGAGCCCCCCAGGTGTCTTCTCTCTCTCTCTCTCTCTCTCTCTCTCTTTTTTTTTTTTAAGGACAAACATTTCTCGCTCATCCTCCTTGTTGTCCCACCACAGGGGCTCAGCAGATATTTGTTGATTGAATGAATGAGAGTGCTGACAGTTTGGAGTGGCCGTGACTTTTCTAGTCGGGTCTTTGGCCCGTGGCGCAGATCCCTGCCGTTCCTTCCGGAGGCTGCACAGCTGTAGAGGCAACTCCTGGGAAGTCTTGCCTTCCAGCAGCCACTTGACCCAAGCGTCCTGGGCGGTTGTCAGGCAGGACCTGTGTCCAGGTCTTCGGGCCATCTCTGGCCACCGCCTCGGTCCTCTGCTGCCTTTGCCTTGCAGGAAGAGGGACCAAGGTCCCCTGTGCTCCTTTTTCCAGGCACTTCCCAAGGCAGGGCCATGCTCACGTTCATGGCCTCTGACAGTGAGGAAGAAGTGTGTGACGAGAGGACGTCCCTGATGTCGGCTGAGAGCCCGCCACCACGCTGCTGCCAGGAGGCCCGGCAGGGCCTGGAGGACGGAGAGAATGCTGCCCAGTGGGTAGGTTCCCGCCAGTGGTCAGAGGCCCCGGGCTCCTGGCCCTCATGGATGGAACCCAGACATGCCCTGAGGTGGGAGGGAGGGGAAAGTAAAGATGAGACTCGGTCGCCAGGGTGGGTCCCCCAGGGTGGGTGGTGGGGCCCGGTCAGTGAGGGCTCTGGAGGAGACAGACAGACGTCTGCAGTCTGCCACGGACCGGATGGTTCTGCCCCCAGCCCCTGCCCACGTGGGCTCTCCTTCCTGGCACAGGTGCTGCGCCACGGAGTGTGGGAGCAAGTTTGCATGCTGGGAGGGTAGCACAGGCCCGGGGTGGCAGGGGGAGCACCGTGGAGGGTCGACGACCAGACCCGGGGGCCGTGGGATGAGCGTCTACCTCAGTCGTGTGTGACTGTTGAGCTGGCTGCCACTTATAAACAACAGAAGTGTATTTCTCACTGTTCTGGAGGCTGGGAAGTGGGAGCGCAAGGTGCCGACAAATCTGGCGTCTGGTTCTTCTGGGTCTTCTGCTTGGGTCTTCACGTGGCGAAGAGGGCCAGGGAGTTCTCTGGGGCCCGTTTAGTTTAGTTTAGTTTAGTTTAGTTTAGTTTCAGAGGTAGAGGTCAGTGATTCATCACTCTTATGTGATACCCAGAGCTCATTACATCCCGTGCCCTCCTTAATGCCCATCACCCAGCCACCCCATCCCCCCACCCCCTCCCCTCCAGCAACCCTCAGTTTGTTTCCTATGAGTAAGAGTCTCTTATGGTTTGCCTCCCTCTCTGATTTCGTCTTGTTTTATTTTTCCCTCCCTCTCTTCCCCTCTCTTCCTCTGTTCTGTTTCTTGAATTCCACATGAGTGAGATCATATGATAATTGTCTTTTTCTGACTGACTTATTTAGCTTAGCATAATACCCTCTAGTTCCATCCATGTCGTTGCAAAGGGCAAGATTTCATTCTTTTTGATGGCTGAGTAATATTCCATTGTATATTTATACCACCTCTTCTTCATCCATGCGTCTGTTGGTGGGCATCTGGGCTCTGTCCATAGTTTGGCTATTGTGGACATTGCTGCTATAAACATCGGGGTGCAGGTGTCTGGGGCCCATTTATAAGGGCACTCATCCTGTCAGGAGGGCTCCACCCTCACGACCTGGTCCCCTCCCAAAGGCCCCACCTCCAGATTCCATCACATTGGGGGTTGGGGTCCAACGTGTGAATTTTGGGGGGACACAGACATTCTGATCTTATCTCTGCAGGGCAGGAGGTTGTAACATCAAGAAGTCAGGGTGCCCTGGGGGAGAGTCACCTAGCCTCACCACCTCCCTCCCCGTCAGGGCAAAATAGCATCTGGATTTGCCTGAAACTCCAGCTCCGTTGTGCCCACTATAGTATTTAAAATCTTTCGTGTGGAATTTTTCCTACCAGCCAGCCTTAGTCCCCATTGCTGAAATTAGCTCATTTCTTCCATCCTCTGAGCTCCCAGCGAGCTGGTCTCCGGTCTCTCCAGCTCAAGGCCACCGTGCCACTCCTAACCCCTCCTTTGCACTTCTCCTTATCTTAGCTGAGTGTCTAGCTTGGAATTCTCTCTGCAAAGAACTGATATTGAAGCAACAGTCCTTTTGAATTTGTGTTTCGCTTGGCTTTGTCTTTGGCGGTTAATGTAATAAGGCAGCGAGTGACCCTGAGTTGGCACAGTTCCCGAACAGAAATTCTTGTGGATGGGTTTAGGGCAGCGTGTGCGGGTGTCCTGCCCTCCCACCCTCCTGGAGCACGGAACTGTCCCCCAGGGGTTTGGCGTCAGTTAGCCCGTTGGGGTCTGGTTCATGGCTCCCAGTTCTGCATGCCCTATTTTGTGCGTGTCAGGGGAGTTCCAAGTAATTTCTTCCTCTGCAAATTCCCAGTGTCTTACAGAGAGTCCTCATGGGCGATGACTCTTCTAGTGTGTGTGTAATCGGTCTTCCTCCTCTGTCACCTGGCTGGTCTCCTCCCAAATCTGTATGGCTCCTTGAACAGAACTGAATGGCTTCTGAGTCCCTGAATGGAAGGAGGGGGGGACATCCCTAGACGCGCTTTGGGTTCATGAGCCACATGTCCCGGGCCTGCAGGCTGCCCTCTCCTGCGGCTGCCGTGGCCCCTTCCTGCATTTGCAGTGGTGAGTGCCAGCTATAAAGCTTCCCTGGTTGATCTCGTAAATGTTTCCAATGCCCTGCTATCCCAGCGCTCCTGCATCTAGAGCACTGCCCCCTAGGCTGGTTCTTCCATCTGGAAAGCAACACTCAAACTGCTCATTTCCAGTTCCAAAACACCCATGCACTGCGTCTCAGGGCCCACCGTGGGGACGTGCTGTGGCCCTCACGGAGCGGTTTTCCACAGAGAAGCCAGGATAGTGAGGAGGACCTCGACGACGCGGACCGCTACGTGTGCAGTGGGGTCCCTGGGCAGCCGTTGGGCCTGGAGGAGGAGCTGACCCTCAAATACGGGGCAAAGCATGTGATCATGCTGTTTGTGCCTGTCACGCTGTGCATGATTGTGGTGGTGGCCACCATCAAGTCCGTGCGCTTCTACACGGAGAAGAACGGCCAGCTGTAAGTTGGGGAGCAGGGCGGGGTCGGGGGGTGTCCTCTGCACCCTCAGCTTCACGCCAGGGGCCTGTGCAGAGCTGGGCTGAGAGCTGCCTGACTCCATACTCTGCTCTGTCCACTGCCTCCCCGCTGCATGACCTGCACGGGCCCTTTCCTAACCGCTCTCTGCCTCAGTTTCCTTGTTTGTATAATGGGTCCAACACCAGGAGAATGAGGCACATCGAACAGTGCCTGCTGCCGTGCGGCGCTAAGGCACACGGGGTTTCAGGGCGGAGGGCAGGCTCTGGCTGCGTGGCCTGGGCAGCGTGTCCCCAGTGTGGGGTCCCGGGGGCGGGTGTGCCACACCACGTGACTAAACAGGTGGTTTTCTCTCTGGGCCTCTGCTCCTGTGGACGGAAACCTGCGTGGGGCCCGGAGATTTCTTAGCTGGCTTCCAGCCCAGTGAGGGAGGCTTGGATCACTTTAGGGGAAGGACAAGTGGGAAGCCACCTCTGCTCCCTCGCTTGCTGCTCCGGGGCATTCGTCCGCCTCTGCCTGCCTTCTCTGAACTTTGTTTTTAGTGTTTTTAGTTAGGGGGCATCCCTTTCACTTTGGTTTGGTTTTTCCAAAGAAAGGGGCAGGCTTGTGGTGCGCTGGGGCTGCAGAGCAGGTGGGAGGGGGCCCAGCATGCCGTGTTGAGGGGGGGTACTCAGCGGGCAGCAGGCTTCCACGGTCCCGGGCAGACAGGGTGGACAGGGCGGGGGCCAAGGGATGGCTTCTTGCGTGTATTGGCTGTGGGTGCCACTGCTGCCGGCCTGTGCTGGGTGGGGTAGGGGAGGCGGTGGGCGAGTCCTGGGCTGGGTGTGGGGCTTTGCTGGGCACCCTGGCCTGGAGAAGGGGGGAGGGCAGGAGAGCACTTTAGGGAGGGGGAGGTCTGGTGGGAGTGTGGGGAGAACATTTTGGGGAGGCCTTGTGGGGGGTGGGGAAGGTGTGGTGTGGGGGGAGGCCTGAGGGAGGGCAGGCGAACACCTTGGGGAGGGGGAGGCCTGGGGGGGCCCCTTCCTTTTCCACTCGGGGCTCAGGCATCAGGCTAAGGCTGGGTGGCTCATGGGCAGGCCCTATGGAGCAGGCAGGGAGCAGAGTCTGCAGCCCGCCATCTCCCTCAGCATCTACACACCATTCACTGAGGACACGCCCTCCGTGGGCCAGCGCCTGCTCAACTCTGTGCTCAACACCCTCATCATGATCAGCGTCATCGTGGCCATGACCATCTTCCTGGTCGTCCTCTATAAGTACCGCTGCTACAAGGTGAGGGCCAGCCCCTCACCCCCAGCCCCACCCTGGCCGCCCGGGCCCCTGCTGCCGCATGCCTCCCAGGGTTCTTGCCCCAGACGGAGCAGACGCTGCTGTTAGACGCTGTCTCCCCCCCCCCACACCCCCGACTCCTGTCGGGAGGTTGCCCGCTGCCACCGTCCTTGGACCTTGCACAGAATCCCACCTGCCCCTGTCCCTCACTGCAGCGTTCTCCACGCCCCTTCTCACGTTCAGGAGTTTATTTTATTTCACTGCTTCTTCCGAAGAAGCGAGATGTTCTATTTCAGGGTCTCTTCGCCCCACACTTCCCCTGCAGGTTTACTCATCCTTCCTATTTCCCTCTCGGCTGGCTGTGCAGGTGCCGTGCCGAGGTCTCCAAGGCCTGGGGGACTGGCGGGCCCTGTAGCTGTGGTGAGGCCCCCGGGAGCCACAGAGAGCAGAGGCTCCTGGGGAGGCCCACCTGGCCCGAGCGGGGGCGTTCTCTCTCTCTGGGCAGGCCGTGAGCTTTCGGACGTGGGTTTTAGGGTCTGAACCCCTGAGGCCTGAAAGAAAGACCCACTGGGGGTGGCTGATTTGAAGCCATCCTCACACCAGCTGCCACAACTCTGCGGCGCAGGTGGAGAGCAGAGAGGAGGCTCAGCCCAGGGACAGGAGCCCATCCCAGCCGGGGCGATGCGCAGGGCTGGATGACAGGAGGGCTGTCGCAAGTGCCGGGATGCCAGGGCTGATCAGTGAATGATGACTTGTGGAAATAAGGCAGCTCTAAGTGGGGCTGGGAAGCAGCGTAGGGGCTTCATGGTCGGAGCAGAGGCCACGGGCCCTGTGAAAACAAGCCGGTCAGGGAATCGGGGGCTGGAAAGCCGGCACTGCCGTGGTCGGCGGCTGTCAGGCGACCCATCCTGGCACTGGTGGGAGGCAGGTCGGTGAGGTATCCTTGCAGGTTCTTTGACACTCAGGAGGGAGGTGATGGTGGTCCTGGGGGGTGGAGGCAGCTGGGGCAAGAAGGGTCAGCACGTCCCAGAGGCAGCTGGGCCACCGCCTTCATTCCAGGGAGACCCGGTTGCCACTGAGGCACCTGGTGGCTCAAGCAGGTGACTGATGGGGGAGGCTGGTGGCAGTGACCCCACTGTGCCACTGATGGCTGGCTAAGGGACTGGCTTAGGACCAACCCACCACCATCCTTGACCTCCCTCATTGGCCAGGACAGGAGGCACGTGTCTTTCTGAGGACCTTTGCGTAGACTCTCAGGGGGGAGGGTTGTTCCTGGGGTGACCAGAGAGAGCTCCCTCAAAGATGGCGCTGACCACTCTAAGATAGCACCCCAGGGAGTCTCCCGTCACTTTTTCCTGACATTCTTTTCTTCATAGCCCCTGTGACTTCCTGTCGATATGCATATACATTTATTAGCTACGGTCCTCACACTGGCATGCACTGTGTGCACAGGGACGCCCGCTGGCTTCCTCCCTGGAGCCTAGGGCCATGCCCGGCAGGTGGGAGTCTCCAGCACATCCTCCCTCAGGGAGGAAGCAGGGCTCTGGCTGCTTGGACCTGAGGGATTCCCACTCCATGCACTTGCCAGGTGACCTTGAGAGAACTCTGTGAATTTCTTTGCCCTCTTTATTGGTCCTTATTGGTCACATGGCTACTCAGTACACAGTCATGGAGGAGCCTAACAAAGATTCTCAAGGCTTGGGCATCAGACCCAAGAAGCTGGAGGCCTGTGTTCATTCTGCCTGTTTCTGTTGTCTAGTTCATCCACGGCTGGTTGATCATGTCCTCCCTGATGCTGCTATTTCTCTTCACCTATATCTACCTCGGGTAAGTGCCCCTGTGGGCGGCAGGCTCCTCGGGCCCCTCCCTCCCCCCAACCCCCATGAGGCTCCAGTTCTGGGTGAGGAGAGCGCCCGCGCATTGGACTCCAGATTCTCCCCAGTGTCACCGCTCCAAGAGCCTGGCCTCTGATCCCTCCTCCCACGGGCCTTGACCCAGGGCAGGGGCGCTCTGTGGCGGGCCACGCATTCCTCTCTTGTTCCTGATTTAAATGAGCATAGTCAACACAAGGGGATGATCTCTGTGAACCCAAGAGAGCTGTAAAACCCTTAAAATTCACATTCTAGTCTTTGGGCCAGGCCGGGGTACTTGCTCATTTATGGGAAAAGTGATCTGCTCTGTTGCCTTCTATTTGGAACATCAGCCTGACCCAGAGGCCCAGAGAGACTGAAGAGACAGGAGGACCTTTTTCTTGGGCAAAGGGTCTTCCAGGTTGTGCCAGCGCGTGTGTATGTGAACCAACCCCAGGATGAGATGTTGGCACACTCACCACCTTGTTCCAGAAAATACTTACAGTGGTTCATTGTAGGAGTCACAGAACCAGGGAAGGGGGTATTAGTAATGAAGCCAGAGGTCGGAAAAACCCAGCTTGGGGCTTAGTGGTTGAGGAGCAGGGGCTGTTGAACTATGTCTAATTAGGGTCTAACCTCTCCTCTGAGTTTCCCACCCCACGGCTTGACTCTGGTCATGCAGGGAAGTGCTCAAGACCTACAACGTGGCCATGGACTACCCCACCCTGTTCCTGACCGTCTGGAACTTCGGGGCAGTGGGCATGGTGTGCATCCATTGGAAAGGCCCCTTGGTGCTGCAGCAGGCCTACCTCATCATGATCAGTGCGCTCATGGCCTTGGTATTCATCAAGTACCTCCCAGAGTGGTCCGCGTGGGTCATTCTGGGCGCCATCTCTGTGTACGGTAGGCAGGCGCAGGTGGGACTCGAGCCTGGTGGTGGGCAGTGGGGGCAGTGTCCAGGGTCGAGTCCTCCTCACTGGTGCCCATGAGTGGTGGGTGCTGACAGGGGCTCCCCCTCCCTGACGAATGCTGGATGGTCTCCCCTTTGAGAGGCTCACCTTCGTAAGACACGGGGGCTGTGGGGCTTGGGGCTGTGGACGTGGTCACTAATGATAGCACGTCTGTTGAGCGCTCACACTGGTGAGCACTTGACACACTGGGAGGATCTGCTCCTCGGAGCAACCATAGGATCGAGCACGAGACCTGTGAATTAGCGAGCGCCCAGAACATTAGCTGTTAATTAACTAGTGTTAGTGTGATTCTCTCACCCTGTCACTTCCATTTTAAGGGTAAGGAATGGGAGGCTCAGGACAGCAAGCCCACTATCGGGGTCCCTGAGCCACATGGCAATTCCTTGTTTGCAAGGAATTTAGACCCCATTCTGGGCTTCAGCCAGTGTGGAGTCTCAGTGTCAGGGCTGGAAACCGGTGGGTCGGGAGCTGGCATACAGGACCCACTCTGAGCCTCGCTCGGGGGCTCTGGGCTACATTTGCCCCGGTGTTCGCGGGCTGGCTCCCCTCTCTGGGGGCTACTTGGGAATAAATGTCACTTGCCACATGTCTCAGATGTCTTTGCTCTCCCAGATCTTGTGGCTGTGCTGTGCCCCAAAGGGCCACTGAGGATGCTGGTGGAGACTGCCCAGGAGAGAAACGAGCCCATATTTCCCGCCCTGATATACTCCTGTGAGTGACCTCTATGTCTCTTCCCCAGGTGGGAACCAGGGGCTGCTTCCTGGCCGTGGCTTTCAGAGTTCACTGATGCAAGGGGAGGGGGTGGCCTTGGTGATCCCAGGGCGGCCCACCTGCCAGGGACAAAAACAGGCTGGATCTTGGTTTCACACAGAAGATGCTTAGAGAGTTAGGGCCAGCCGGGGCTGCAGGCAATGTGGTCCACCCCACAGCTGCGTCCCGTCCAGCATCCAGTGGCATGTGGTGGGTACTGCCCTTGCCCACCTGCTCGACCCTCCACACTCTTGAGAGGGTGCTTTGCAGAGGGGCTCTCGAGGGCAGGGGTCTGGGGACCAGGTGCACCTGGTTTTCGCTGGGCTTCCTCGACGGCTCCGTGGCTGGTTGCAGTTAAGTCTCTGAAGGGAAGGCACATGGGATTGCTGCTGGCTGTGGGGCCAGTGTGTAGGGATTTGGATTTATATATGCATTCGACAGACAAGCATCCGCTCCACACTTTGCAGCAAGCACAGTGCTGGGCTTTGGCGGTGCCGCAAGAAACAAGACCCACGTGGCCCCTGGCCTCACAGGGCTCAGAGCCCTGTGGTCCTAATGCCCTCCCATCTGTCAATGGGCGTATTTGAGGAGTGAGCCTGAATACCTGGGGCTCAGCTGTCTGCAGGGTGCAGACCTGCTGCCAAGTGCTGGATAGCGTCTACAAAGGCAAGGTGGAACTTGGATTGGGAGCTGTTGGCAGGTGGCCCACAGCCTAAAAGCAGGTTCAAGGCTGCTCTGAGGAGCAGAGCCACGTGTGGGGGGCTGAGACCGGACTCATACCTGCGTTCACCATCTCTGTGCTCTGGGGGAGCACACGTTCTCAGAAGGGAGACGTGCTTGGTCAAAAGATGAAGTGGTAGGGGAGCTGAGGACGTTAGGGGAGTGGGGGTACTGTTTTGTGTCAGGTGGTCAAGGAAACCTCTGTCATAAGGTGACATTTGACCGGAGACCTGCCCTAGGAAGCCCTGGGGACAGAGTTCCGGCAGAAGGCCCTGAGGTGGGTGCGGTCTGGTGTGCTGGGAAGCCAAAGCTGCCCGGGGGCATAAGGGAGGAGGGGGCAGGTCTGGGGGGCGCTGAGGAGCCAAAGCTGCCGGGGGCGGGGGGGGGGGGGGACAGAAGGGAGGAGGGGGCAGGTCCAGGGGCGCTGGGGAACCAAAGCCGGTGGGAGGGCAGAAGGGAGGAGGGGGCAGGTCTGGGGGGCGCTGAGGAGCCAAAGCTGCCGGGGGCGGGGGGGGGACAGAAGGCAGGAGGGGGCAGGTCCAGGGGCGCTGGGGAGCCAAAGCCGGTGGGAGGGCAGAAGGGAGGAGGGGGCAGGGGAGGGACCGCTGGGCCCTGCAGGCCATGGTGAGCACTAGGCTTTCGCTCCTCAGTGAGCTTCATGCCCTGGAAGGCTTTGGACCGGGCTGACATGAATGTTTTAGCAGGATCACTCAAGTTGCTGAGGGGAGAGCGAAAGTCATGGTGACAAGAGTGGAGGAGGAGCTGGGTTTGGGGGTGACTAGCAACCCAGGAGCTGGGGGTGAGGGGGGGCTTCTGGCCCCAGGGGAGCAGTAGAGGCTTTGAGACTGGAGATATTTTGGAGGCAGAATTGGCAGGATTTGTGATGCTTGGGGTGCGGGCTAGGAGAGAGTCAAGGATGTCAGTGCATCGTGGGGTCTGAGCAGCAGCAGGGATGGAGGTGCCACTTAGAGGGACAGGGTGGGGCTGGCGGGGCTGCGTGGCCGCCGTGGGGAATGTTCCAGGCGAGGTGTGCTCACGGGGCGGCCAGATGGAGACTTGGGAGAGACGTGCGTGGTGCGAGTTCAGGCGAGAGTTTCCCAGCCAGAGAGAAAGAACCCAGTCAGTGCTCCCGACCCAGTGACCCCACCCTGGATGGACATCCAGGGGAATCGAATGCAGCGTCTCGAGCAGATGTCCGCACACCCATGTTCGCAGCAGGGTCATGCCCTGTAGCCGAGGGGCACGGTCATGCCGATGCCCATTGGTGGACAGGTGGGTGAACGAAACATGGTGAACCCACGCAGTGGAGCATCATTCAGCCCTGAAAAGGGAGGCGTTCTGACACGTGCCACGTGGATGAGCCTGGAGGCCAACACGCTGAGTGAATGAAGCCAGTCATGAAGAGGAGATGCTGTGGGATCCACCTTTATGGAGCATCTAGAGGAGTCAGGAACTGGAATGGTGGAGGGGAGGCGGTGTTCAGAGGGTAGTTTCAGGGCCGGAAGACGAGCAGCTCTGTGGTCTGTCTCACAACTGAGTGGATGTAAAAAAAAGGCCCAGGAAAGGCATTGTCTGCCCACATCTGGTGATTCTGGACCCCTCCCCCAGGGGGCCCCAAACAAGGGGCATAGGCACGTCCCCAATGGAGGTGATGGTTTCTGGGGATGCTGCCTCCCAGGCCCTGGGGGCGGTCTCACTCAGCAGCACCTGACGCAGGACCTTTTCTCCTTACGCAGCTGCCATGGTGTGGACGGTGGGCATGGCCAAGCTGGACCCCTCCTCCCAGGGAGCCCTTCAGCTGCCCTATGACCCCGAGATGGGTGAGTGTCAGGGGACTGCACCTGCACCCAGGTCCACCCGGCCTGACCTCTGTGGGGCGCGTAGGGCCGGGAGGTGCATGCTGGGGACTGAGTGAGCGGGGGACGTTCAGCTCTCCTTACCTTTCCTCGTTATGTGTAGCGGAGAGCCTTTCTGTCTGCATCAGGGCAGGGCTGGCTGGTGGGTGAGGGCCGGGGAGCCCTGAGCTCAGAGCTCCCCCTGACCAGACTTCTGTCTCTCTCCCTCGCCCCTGCCTCACACTGGGACGGTCACGTTCTCTTCGCGGACACCCAGAAGAAGACTCCTATGACAGTTTTGGGGAGCCCTCATACCCAGAAGTCTTTGAGCCCCCCCTGCCTGGTTCCCCAGAGGGGGAGCTGGAGGAAGAGGAGGAAAGTAAGGCGCCCATGCCCAGAGGGTCTGCGTGGGCCCAGGGGTGGGGCGAGGGTGGAGCTGGGGCTCCCTGAGGTCGGGGGTGGGGTGTGGGGAGAAGCCCCTCCTCATGTCAGAGATGGGCACAGAAGTCCAGGAGGAGCCTGCGCAGGTGGAGTCTTATTGGCTATGACAGGCAGTCTTCCTGCTAAGCCACATACTTACCAGATGTGAGCGAGTGAGGATGGTGTGTCTCTACCATGCTGGGTGCGAGCAGTAATCCAGGCCTGGCTCAGGTGTACCGGGCATGGGTCCTGATCGCCCACACTGGGCCGGGAGGACCATGAGGGAGAACACGGGGGCTGGAGCACAGTGACCCAGCTTCTTGACCTGGTCTCAGGGGCCCAGGGGAAGTTACCTGAGGTGGGGACTTCTGAGCTGAGCTCCAGGAGTAGGGGACACAGGGGTGGGGGTGCAGAGGCCAGGGGGCCAGCAGTTCAGGGTGAGTTAGAGGAAGCCCAGGCAGGACACCCAGACCAGAGATGCAGACATGGGACTGGGAGGCTCGTCGGGGCTCAGAGGGCCTCCCAGATCGAAGTGGGGGCTTCTGGTCTGTGCACCATGCACAGCCACCAGAGGGTTTTGAGTTTTGTGGGAGGAAAGACGTGACCCAGAGGGGGCAGGGTTGCAGCTATTGGAGAATTCCATCTCAGCGTGCACTTGCATGGCCTGTAGGAGGTCCCAGTGTAGCCGTGGGGGCACAAGGTATGGGTTTGGGGCTCAGGGGCAGACTGGGCTGGGCAGCCACTAACAGCACTGCCCCATGCTCGGGGCCGCCATGGGTTGTGGAGCGCGGGGTCCCACGTGCTACCCGGCACATGGTAGGTTGGCCATACCTGTGTCCCGGTGGAAGGACTGTTTTTATCCCCTTGGAAATGTGCCCTTGGGCCTATCTTCAAGACCATCTTCCACACAGGCCCTTCCCTGTCTCTCCCTGGGGGTCACTACCCAATTCTGCCCCACTACCCCTTCAGTTTCAGTAATTCATTAGAACGACTCACAGGGCTCAGGAAAGCACTGTACTTACAGTTACAGGTTTTTTTTTTTTTATAGAGGAGACAACTAAGGACCAGCTGTGTGAAGAGATGCAGAGGGCAGGTGTGGGAGGGTCCTGAACTCTCCCTGTGGAGAGCTCTCTCCAGGAGGCATCAGGGCATGTTACACACACACACCCCCTCACACCCCCACACACCCCACACCCCCCCACCCCCACATGGATACGTTCGTCAGGCTTCAGGGGCCAGAGTCTTACTGGGGTTGTGTTATGTAGATGTGACTGAATCCTTGATCAGGGCCTGGCCTGTCCCCCTGGAGGCCAGCTGGCTCCAGTCCCGGCCCCCTTCTCACAAGGTTGGTCTTTCTGGTGGACCAGCCCCTCCTGATCCTCTCACTTGCATGAACTCAAGGGTTTAGGATCCTGGGTCTCCTGAATAACAGACACTCCTGTTACTTGAGAAATTCCAGGGATGTAGCCTCCCTCCCAGGAACCAGGGACTAAGGTCAGAAAAATTCCTTGTGACCCAGCAGCACAGGCTCGAGGACGGAGCCTTGGGGAGCAACTGAGGAGGGCCAGCCCTTGAGGGGTGTGCAGCACTCAGGGTGCAGCTGAGGTTCTGCCCTGGAGGCAGCGGGGAGCCCTTAGTGGTTTGTTAGCTAGCATTCGAGGTGGACCCTGGCTGCAGGAGGAGCTGACTCTGCTGGGAGACCAGGCCCCTGGCGCCAGCGAGGAAAGAGCCACGCAGGCTCGGGCTGGGAGGCGAGGGTGTGGGAGGGGCCGGCGGGAGTGTGGGGGTGACCCAGGGGCACATGGGGCACGCGGGGCGGACAGCTGGAAGCATATTGGGACCTGCAGGGGGGACACTCAGCAGCCACGTGGAAGGGAAGCGCGTTCTGTTTGAGGCCAGGGTTTGAGTCAGAGCATCACATACACGTGAAAACCTGGGCCTGAAGGGGGGGCCTGGGGAGGGTTCAGGTTGGAATAGAGACAGAGGGGCCAAACCTGGGTGTGCACAGTGAGGCGGAAGGGAGAGTGCCCGAGGAGGACCTGAGGAGGATGGAGGACTGAGCAGGGAGCAGCCTGAGGCTGTGGGCATCCACGGGCAGTGTGCTGGCCTCCCCCCTGCACACTGACTGATGGGGGACCTGGGGCTTCTGGGCCTCACAAGTGCACAGGGCAGGAGCACAGAGCTCTTCTGAGAAAGAAGGGATAGGGAAGAGGGGAGAGCAGGAAAGCCGGAGGGTGGGTGTGAGCGAGAGGGAGACTGACAGACCACAGTGAGGAGCGTGGTGGAGACAGACAGCAGCTGAGGAAGGAAAGCAGGCTGGGGGCAGGAGCCAGCCTCCGGAGGTCTGGTGGAGGGTGGCACAGGGCCCAGCCCCAGCCAAGGAGCCCCCGTGAGCAGGAGGAGGCCGCAGAGGGCCAGACAGTGCGACTTTGTTAGACAAGCATTTGTACCGGCTGCGGTGAGCAGTTACCTGTAAACAAGGACTCCATCCGGGCAATCCCGTCTAAAGGAAACAGAAGCACCCTGAGAGTTTTAGAGTTCTCATTTACTGTTGGCAAGACATAAGCTTATTACCAATTACACTTACCTCTTTTTAAGGGGAAGGGTTGCCAGAGGAGCTCTAATTTCCTAGAAAATATTTCTAACTTAAACTTAGCAGTAAATTGTACAGCCTCCCACTGACCCCTGAAAATACATTTTATTTGCTCTTTTCTTACTCAACTAAGTGTCAAGCACCAATTTTACCTGAATTGTCAGAAATGCCAGCTTTTCACAGCCCAGATGGCAGGTGGCCCAGCCCAACGGCCCCCTCCTCCCACTAGCTCCTGGTTTTCCGAGGCAGCCAGTCCTTGCCCTGGAGGCCAGGTGAGGTGGGCTGGCGGTGACCCTGCCCCATCTGAGCCCCTGTGGGCCCCAGGACTCTGGCCCCAGGTCCCTTTCATCCCTTGGGGCAGGCGGAGTGGCCCAGGGTGTGGGCTGGCATCCACCTTCTCCACCACTTCCTCTCGGGGCTCCCGATACCGACGGGCTCGCTCTCTTCCCTGCACAGGGGGCGTGAAGCTCGGCCTGGGGGACTTCATCTTCTACAGTGTGCTGGTGGGCAAGGCGGCAGCCACCGGCAGCGGGGACTGGAACACCACTCTGGCATGCTTCGTGGCCATCCTCATTGTGAGTGGGCCAGGGGTGCACCTGCCCTGTCTCCCCGGTGGTGGGGGGGGGGGACCTGGATCCGAGGGGAGTTTCAGATGCTGCTGTCCCTTGGAGGGGCAGGGTGGTGGGGGCTGGACAGGGCTGCCAGGAAGCCCCTCGAGATGAGACCAGGCTTACAGGAGGGTCCGGGCAGGGCAGGTATGGCTGAGGGGCTCTGGCGTTATGGACCATGCACGTGGCCATGTGGAGGCTTGGCCAACCTTGTGTGCGCTCTCATGACATCTGTGAGGCAGGGAGGGGGCCCTGTCACTTCGCACCCCAGCAGTGACTCAGTGTGGCCAGATACCCATGATGGGGAAGTGTCCTAGGAGGATTGCATCTGAGAGGTGGAGGCTCGGAGCGGCAGGTGCTCCACTCTTTGCCCTGGCAAAGCCGGGTGTCACAGGGCGCCGGAAGGCTGAGACTTGTGTTCCTGGGGATTTCGTCCCTGCCCACAGCATGTCAGGGATGGAGTAGCGGACCCCCAGCCTCCTCCACCTCCAGACTGTCTGACATGGAGCCCTGCCCTACCCAAGGACAGGGCAGCTGCTCTGGTCCCCTGTCCCCTCCCTGGACCACTGCCCCCATCAGCCAGGGCAGGACAGGACAGGCAGCCACTTCCAAGGGGATGGGTCCCATGGCATCTTTGGTTCTCCAGAGGCGCCAACTGCTGAGACCCTTACGAGCCTTTCCATGGAGCTTGTCCAGCTCTTTATAAATACACATCCCTCGAGGGGAGGCTGCCTGCCACTGGTCACGTTGCCAGGTGGGGGCGGTGGTCTGGAAAAGCAGCGCTGTTCTGGGAGTCAGGAGGCTCCTGCATTAGCGTGCAGGGTGTTAAATGGGTGAGCGCTCCCCCTCGGGCACGGCACAGAGCTTCGAGAGCACCCCTCCGTGTCCCGCAGGGTTTGTGTCTGACCCTCCTGCTGCTTGCTGTGTTCAAGAAGGCGCTGCCCGCTCTCCCCATCTCCATCACTTTTGGGCTCATCTTCTACTTCTCCACGGACAACCTGGTGCGTCCGTTCATGGACACCTTGGCCTCTCATCAGCTCTACATCTGACGAGGGTCAGGCCTGGGGCTGGCAGCCACGGGAAGTTGTCATGGGTGCCCTCGTATAGTTCTATGCTCTGTGCCATATATTTTTAAGACTTTTCTTTCCTTAAAAAAAAAAAAAAAGTGTCGTGTTTACTTGGCGAAGAGGAAGAACCAGCATTTTGGTGCTAGTGGTTTTGTCACCTGACCACGGCTCACCGGCCAGAAGCGCCGGTGGTCGGACTGGAGGAGCCCGGGACGGCTGTGCCACGTGGGGAGGACGTGGAGAAGCCGCCCGGCCCCACACCGCAGCCTGGGATGCTCCGAGGGCCAAGGAGAAGGAAGGGACCAGGAGTTCATGCTCGGGATGGCACCTAGCACCTGCTCGCTCCTGCGGGAGAAGAAAGCCGGTTTGCCCTGCGTGGAATGTCCCCAACGCTTTGTCTCTGATGTCATCGTTATTTTACTACCTTTAGAAACTGAGTCCTATTCTTGTTAGGCAGTTACTGTTGGGAAGTGGCTTAATATCAATAAATAGATGAGTCCTCTTGGAATGCTGGAGTTTGGTGTGTTTGTAAGTGTGGACCTTGCTCCCTGCGTCTCGTGGCCTCTCCTGGGAGGACGTGTGCTCTGAGGGCGGAGGGGGAGATTTGCGCCGTTGCCTCACTGCTCATGTCTGTCTGCAGTCATTTCTCCAAGTGGAAGGCTCCCTAAGCCAGGCTGTGCGGAGCCAAGACAAGCAGTGTCGCTCCTTGACAAACCAGCACGTGGGAGCCTGGATGGGGGCCCACGTCTGGAACCCACTGTTGTCCCTCCCGTGTCCATCTCTGGGCGCTGTGATTGGGCCGTGGACCCGTCGGCTTCTCCCTTTCCTGTCCACATCGGCCCAGGCCATGGAGAGAATCTCAGCAATGCTTCCGTCCGGGGCTCGGGTGCTCGAGGCAGTGCCGGTGGTCGCTGGTGGTGCAGTGCAGGGTGGCTGGTCGGCTGCTGAGCCAATGCAGGGCCTTGCAGTTCTGACTGGTAGCCCCACATCCTCGTTCCCAAAATAACGTGAGTGCTGAGCAGTTGGCGATTTATCATGAGAGACAAAGCGTTCTGATGTTTGATGTAGCTTGCCATTCCCTGGACTGTTTGTAGAAGTGCAGAGGGGATGTGGGAACCCGGAGACCGGATGCAGACTGGTGGGGGTGGAATCCGGCCACCCCCCGCCGCTGACTGACTCACGGTCAGAGCCCAGGGTGGCGGCATCGCAGCCCAGAAAGCCGACAGCAAGTTGGAGTCTCAGAAGACGAGGGCTGGTCCCCGGTGGTAAAGGGGAGGAAGACCTGGGATTAGCTTGTTCAATTTGGCAATCCAAACAGTAGTTGTGGGGGGCGGGGTCCCAAAGATGAGCTTTAATAAGTTCTGATTTGTTAGGTGTGGAGAGGTCTTTGTGAAAGGGCTGGCCAGTGTGCTGAGGGCGCAAACCACATTTAGGGGTACAAGCAGAGGGTGGCGGGCCTTGCGTCCAAGTGACCGACAAGGGAAGGAGGCCCACGAAGAAGGCCAAAGACGGGAAAACAGATGAATGTGAGCAGGCCCCAGGGTGCGAGCCCTTGCAGGGAACACAGCTACTTGAGGAGACCCAGCCTGGGGAAGCCGGCCCGGGAGCTGGGAGCCCGGGACCCCAACACAGAGTGTGGGGCAGGGGTAGGAGGACAGAGAGGTGATTCAGATATGCTGCTGGAAGGATCAGAGAACGGGCTGCACATGCCAACCCCCCCCCCCCCACCGCCGCCGTGTCACTAACCAACTAGTCTTAGTGTTTTTTTCCATTTTTGCTCTGGATTTGTTTTTAGAAATAAAACCTTATAATCCTGAGGTCCGATTTGCAGCCCCAGGGCCATCTACCCCCCCTTCCGCTGTCCTGAAAGCAACTCATACCTGTCCCTCCACATTCAGGTTAGCTCTGTGTGCCGGTACGTTCTTTACACTTTATAGAAATGATACCACACTGTACCCACTTGACGACTTCTGAAATTTTCATATTGACGTTCATGGATGTAAATGAAGCTCTGGTTCAGTTATCTAAACTGTTTTAATGCCCCATCGTGTGACATCCACTGTGTACCTGTTACGCTGTTGATGGACGTCGTGGACTTGCAAGGTTTCTGTGTTAGAACCAGACCACAGGGAGAGCTGTTTTGGGCATCCGGGTGAGTGTGCACAGTCCCCTCGCTGAGGGCATGTTCCTGCTTGCTCCCTAAGCTCGTGGGGCCCTTTGTCCTCTGACAGCCCCCCTGCTCCCCCACTCGACCTGCACTTGGCATCTTCAGATTTTTCATTTTTGCTGATTGGGTGGGTGTTCTGTCCCTGAAGTTTGAGTCTGCACTGAGCTTGAGCACCTCGTCTGTGTTCTGGCTGTGCGGATTTCCTTGTCTGTTCATATCCTTCACCCACTTTCCATTTGGGCGACTTGCCTTTTACTTATGGGTATTTACGTCTGTTAACATTATATGTTCTGGAGAAATGCTAATGTTTGGTCAGTGACATGCATTTCAAACATGATCCCCGGGCGGTGGCTTGTCTCCCTAGCAGTCTTCCTCTGTGCCGAAGTCATGTTTAAATGTTACTATGTTAAATGTTATGCGTGTCCGTCTTTTACCTTTGGTGGCCTTTGAGGCTTCTTTAAGAGATCCTTCCCTACCCTTGAGTTTTTCTAAAAACCTAAATTTTAGTTTTCAGGGCGCCTGGGTGGCTCAGTTGGTTAAGCATCTGACTCTTGTTTTCAACTCAGGTCATGATCTCAGGGTCGTGAGATCGAGCCCCCGCGATGGGCTCTGTGCTTAGTGGGGAGGCTGCTTGAGATTCTCTCTTTCCCTCTGCCCCTCCCCCTCTCTAAAATGCATAAATAAATCTTTGGAAAAATTTTAATTTTCCTATAAGGAATTTTTGTACATCTGAAACTTATTTGTATGTATTGTATTTGGTGGGGGACCCAGTTTCATTTGTCTGTATCTGTAGCCCTCTTTATTGAATGGTCTCTCCTTCCTGTGCCGTCTTGTAGAGCCATCCAGACATCCGCCAGGTTTCCCTGGGCAGGTGGAGCAGCTGGTGGGCTCCTGTCCCAGGTACATGCGTTCTGTCCCACGAGTACGTGCGCTCTCCCAAGCCAACACCTCACCAAGTGGGTGAAGCAGAGAAATTCACTGGGGAAAAGAGAAGATGGAGCTCCTCCTGAGCGTGTCGGTTCCTGGGATCCTGGAGGCAGACAGTGCGTCAGTCGGCTTACACTGGCTCTCCCGACATAGTTTACAGCTAGAAAACTGCACTGGTGTGGAATTGCTGTAGGAATGAACATGTTGTCCCCTGGATGCAAGACTAGCCCTGGGGATTGACCTGGGGGCCGGCTTCCCCTCCTCCACGTCCCTCCGGCTCCCTTCGCTTCCTTTCTCCTCACCTGCTCCCCTGCTCCTTGTTGCTGCCTGGAGCTCATGACTGTGGTCCCCGTGCTGCGTCCCCTCTGTGAGGACCTCAGGATGTACAAACCCCACTGCCCTGCATGTCCTGTGCGCTCCCAAGTAAGGCTGGCAGATCCTGGCTCTGCTAGTTACTGACCTGAGCACAGGACAGGGTTCGGCTGTATGTAACAGTGGCGATTTAAACAAGATGGGTGACTGGTCTCCCACAAACGGGCAGCTCGGGGAGCACATGGCAATGTGTGGTATCGGGGGCCAGTCTACTCTCTCGTTGTTTCAGGATCCTCAGTATGCAGCCCACATCGGCTGCCCGGCTCTCACCGTCAATCAAGTTCACTCCATCTGGTGTGAAAGGATGGAGAAGGATGTAGCTCCTCTTCAGGCACTTCCCAAATTTGCACCCAGTGCTCCTGCTTATATCCAACTGGCCCTTGGTCACGTGCCCATGCCTTGCTCCCAGGGAGATGGGGAAATAGCTTTATTTCAAGCAGCCACATGTCCACTGAAAGAGGACAGGGGAGTCCGCGGTTGGGGTGTGTCTTCTGGTTCACCAGCGTAGATGTCCAAGTTACCCTAGCAATCAGAAGAGGTTATGAGGGAGACCGTGAAGCACAAGCTGACGTCTTCCAGGGAGGTGGGAATGGGCACTGGGGAGTGACCAGGGACAGCCACGGGGAGCAAGGTGGACGGTAGTCCTGGAGGTAAAACGAGGTGGGAGTGAGAGAGATAGAGGTGAGCCAGGAGACAGCTGACCCCTCCTGCCGTCCAGGTGGGGCGGAGTGCCCACCAGTGGCTTGCACGGGATGGGGTCCAAACCTGCGGCCCCTGCTTTTCCTGCTTTATTTTTTTTTTTTAAAGATTTTATTTATTTATTTGACAGAGAGAGAGACAGCAAGAGAGACAGCGAGAGAGGGAACACAAGCAGGGGGAATGGGAGAGGGTGAAGCAGGCTTCCAGCTGAGCAGGGAGCCTGATGCGGGGCTCGATCCCAGGACCCTGGGATCATGACCTGAGCTGAAGGCAGACGCTTAACGACTGAGCCACCCAGGCGCCCCCTTTTCCTGCTTTAGACAGCACAGCCCCCCAGGAGGGCAAGCTGACCGACCACCCAGTGTAGAAATGCGTCTGTGGCCTGTGATCTGGAAATGGGTGTTTCGTTTGAGTTGATGCGGAGGAGGGAGGGTCCTGGGCCATCTGCTGGGAAGGAAGGGCCCTGTAAATCCCCACCTTCCCCTTGGCTGCTCAGGGAAGGTCACGTGTATGACATAGGACCTCTGGACAGCTTTGCATGGTGGCGGGGAGGGAGGATCCAGTCTGAGTGGATGGCCAGAAGGCTTGGCAGTGGTTTGCAGGGAGGTCCAGGAGTGGGGACGGGGGTGGGGGTGGGGGGCACGACACGTGGGGCACCTTTGGGAGGACGGCAAGGCAGCGGCCATGGACTTCCTGGGGAGTGGCGATGCCAGTGACAGACCCTCACTCTGGCACATGCTGAGTGAGTTCATGTGGCTAATACCTTTCATCCTTGCATGCCAGGAGGTGGACTAACGTCACCGGGAGAGGAATTACGGCATCCACGTGGTGGGGGAGGGAAAGGAGCCACACTCTGTGCTGTGACCTCACCTGACCCCCAGACTTGGTGCCGTGGACACACCCTGCGCAGCGTGTGTGCTGGGGACTCCAGAAGCCAGGGACCAGAGTTCCCTTGCCCCCACGGTCTGCAGCCCTGTGGCCCCCCCGAGGGAGCACTGCGTCTGCTTACAGCTTGGAAACGTTCTCCTCGGATTTCCTCCACTCTTGTTTTGAGGGAGTTTTATTTTTGAGACTGCGGTCAGATTGCTCAGGCTGTTCCTTGTCTTCTCTGAACGATTCTCTTCTGCTCTCCATCCCTTTGTGTCCCCTCCTGCCCACGTTCTAGAATCTGTCTTTCAGCCTTGCAGCATTTTATTTGGGGGCAATTTATATTTTTATTTTTATTTTCAGTAGTCTCCTCATCCAACATGGGCCTGAACTCATGACCCTGAGATCGAGTCGCACACTCCACCGACTGAGCCGGCCGGGAACCCCAAGCAATCGTATGGGTCTAACGGGGGTGTTGTTACTGTGATGTATGTGAACTTGCAGTGGGTGGGGCTTGGTGTTCGCCTGTGCTGTGCAGCGACCACCACCCGTGTCCAGTTGGCATTGTCACTGTGACACGCTTACAGGATTCTGTGTGCGAGGGAACTTCCCAAACCCTTCATCTCTACCTGCTCCTCCCCCGCGGCTGACCTGTCACTTTTTATGTAGGCAGTGTCTTCTCAGATCTCCCTGGAAAAACAAAGTCGCTTTTCTTCCCCAAATCCTGTCCATTTTCTTCACAGTCATCGCATTGGTCGGCCTCGTGCTTTCCTCTCTTACCTCTTCTCAAGTGGTTGAGGGTGGGATCTGTGGATGGAGAACTGGCGCGGCTGAGCTGTGGGGGGCGATGCAGTGGAGAGAAGCCCCGCACCCACGTAACCCAGCAGCCCCCCTCATCAGGCGACAAAGCCATTCCTAAAGTGAATGCACGCACGTGGGATTCCCCCCCTTGTCACAGTGCCCTAACAAGAGAAGAGCGAACACAATCAAATGCATGGGAGTTTGGTGCCTAGAAAACCTGGCTGATTCCTGTTCTGCCACACCAGAAGCCGCCACCCACTGGCCAGTTCAGCTCTCGGGGCCTCTGTTTCTCTCATGCATAAAGCGAAAGACATAAAACACAGTAGTGGCACCATCGTTTAAGCGTCTGACTCTTGGTTTCTGCTCAGGTCATGATCTCGGGGTCCTGGGATCGAGCCCCGTGTCGGGCTCCAGGTTCATCTAGGAGTCCGCCTGAGATTCTCTCTCCCTCTGCTCCCCTCCCCACTCATGCTGTCTCTCTCTCTAAAATAGATAAATAAAATCTTAAACACATATTAGGGATTCCCAGGCTAGTGATTTGAACTGTCATGAAGGTGATTCGTGACGGCATTTTAATGATTTATAGAAGCTCTGACAAGGCTGCTCAAGCTGTCAGCTAAAGTGCAGCGAGTTCTGTAGACCAGGGTGAAGCACAAGGTGGGTGAAGGACACGGAACTCTGGGAGAGGGGGGAAAGGCAGGACCCTCCGCCCAGGTGGAGCTCTGCCTGCCCTGGCCCCTTGCCCAGGACTTCCGCTCGCTGCTCCAGGCTCGGCCCTATTGGTGGCCCTGTGTGCTGAGGGTAGTTTGGAGGGGCTAATACAGGTGGAGGGGAACTCCTTTGGCACCACAGAGACTCTTCACGATCTGCTCTGATTTCAGGAGGGGATTAACTGATTCATCCCAGAGAACTTACCTGTACTTGGCATATTCCAGGCAGTGTGGAGATGCAGAAATGAGAAGGCTCTGGTTGCAAGGGGCTTGGAGTCTGGTTCACTGAAAGAATTTTTTGTTTCCAGAAGCCCAGGCCAGATGCAAGAGGGCTGTGGTG
Organism: Eumetopias jubatus; assembly: GCF_037043125.1. Lineage (NCBI taxonomy): Eukaryota > Metazoa > Chordata > Mammalia > Carnivora > Otariidae > Eumetopias > Eumetopias jubatus. The sequence continues at coordinate 66,248,208 of NW_028274818.1, read as the reverse complement.
GCAAAACCAGCAGCAAAGTGGAGCTGGTCAGAGGAGTCTGCATGTGGGCAGAGGCCGACCTCCTGACTTCAGGAGGCCACGATGCAGGGGGACTCAGCTAACCCTGTGTATGCAGGTGTGAAGAAGTAGTTAAATGTTCAAGATGCTTTGGTGCAGGCACCTTCAGGCCCTAGTGGAGGGTAACAAATCGGTTAAACTGGTTAAGCCTTGGCTTAGTTTGGGCTCCAGGGGGCTCATGCAGTCGGGAGTTTCTCTCCCACGACAAGAACGGAGTGCACTGGTCTGGTTTGGTTTATTTAGCAGTTCAGAAAAATCATCATTGATAATTCCCTCATTCTTCCCATTTCCCTCTCCAGCATTCCCACCCGCAGAGAGCCAGGTGCGCAGAGACAAGAGGGGAGGGAGAGGGGGAGAACGAATCTTGCCGTGTCATTTTTTGAGGTCGGTGAAAATCATTCTTAGCGGCCTCCCCAGGCGGATTTCCCCCTGAATCCCATTGGTGGGGTTTGTGTCACTTCCCTAGGTGATGAGTGTGGGGTTGTCACAGCCAGCGCAGACAAGTCGGGACGTGACCCTGAGTCTCATGGGGGCAGGCGGGGCACCTGAATAAAATCAGAGTTGTGTTGGTGAGGAAGGAATGAGAGTAGAGTGGGGAAGGCTCCAGCGTCTGCTACAGTAACTTCCTTACTTTTCTGCCCCGTTTTTCTTAGCATTAGAAAGTAAACTGCCCAGGGGCGCCTGGGGGGCTCAGTTAGTTGGGCGACTGCCTTCGGCTCAGGTCATGATCCTGGAGTCCCGGGATCGAGTCCCACATCGGGCTCCCTGCTCAGCGGGGAGTCTGCTTCTCCCTCTGACCCTCTTCCCTCTCGTGCTCTCTCTCTCTCAAATAAATAAATAAAATCTTAAAAAAAAAAAAAAGAAAAAAGAAAATAAACTGCCCAACTCAGCTTTGTGGGTTGTGCCCTGCTCCCTTCTCCTGGGAATAGCACCTGCATTGGGGGGGGGGTTGTTGCGTGGGGTCCCGGGATGCACCTCTCACATACAATGTATCATCTTAATCATCTCACTATTGCCTGGGGCAGTGTCAGGCAGCTTCACCTAGTTGCAGGTGAGGTTTCCAGAACTTTCTCATCTTGCAACACTGAAACTCTGTACCCAGTGAGTGACTCCCTGTTTCCCTCCCCCAGCCCCTGGCAGCCACCATGTGGCTCTCTGTCTCTATGATTTTGGCTGCTCTAGATACTTCCTATAAGTGGAGTCCTGTGGTATTTGTCTTTTGGTGATTGACCAATTTCACTCAGCATAATATCCTCCTGGTTCATCTGTATTGTAGCCTGTGACAATATTTCCTTCCTTCCTTTTTAGGCTGATTAATATTCCATTGTACATATAGAGACCACATTTTTTTCCTCCGTTCATCCGTCTGTGGACATTTGGGCTGCACCACCTCTTTGCTACTGTGAATGATGCTGCAGTAAACATGGGTGTGCAAATACCTCTTTGAGATCTTGCTTTCAATCCTTTTGGATATAGACCCAGAGGTGGGATGGCTGGATCCTGGGGTAGTTTTATTTAACTTTTTGAGGAACCTCCATACTATTTTGGCAGCGGCTGCACCAGTTTGCATTCCCACCATCCGTGCACAAGGGTTCCCCTTTCTCCACATCCTCTCCAGCACTCGTGATTTTTTTCTTGATCATGTCCATCCTAACAGCTGTGAGGTGGTAGCTCTTTGTGCTTTGGGTTTGCATTTCTCTGATGATGAGTAATGTTGAGCATCTTTTCATGTGTTTGTATGACATTTATATATCTTTTTTGGAGAAATGTCTTATCCAAGTCCTTTGCCCATTTTAAATCTGATTTTTTGTTGTTGTTGAGTTGTAGGAGCTCTTTGCATATTCTGGGTATTAACTTCTTCTTTTTTTTTTTTTTCTTTAAGTAGGCTCCATGCCCAGTGTGGAGCTCGACATGGGGCTCGATCTCACAACCCTGAGTTCATGACCTGAGCTGAAGTCAAGAGTCAGATGCTTACTGACTGAGCCACCCAGGCGCCCTTGGGTATTAACTTCTTGTCAAATTATGTATTTTCCCCCATTCTGTGGGTTGCCTTTGCACTCCTGATAGTTTCCTTTGATGCACAGAAGTTTTTCAGAATGATAAAGTCCCATTTGCCTATGATTATGTTTGCTTTTGTCACCTGTGTGTTTGGGGTCATGGCCAAGAAACCATTGCCAAGTCCAATGTCATGAAGCATTTTCCTTTTCCTAGGAGTGTTATAGTTTGGGGTCTTATGTAATCCATTTTGAGTTGATTTTCTGCAGATGGTGTAAGTTTAGGGTCCAGCTTTATTCTTTTGCATGCGAATATCCCGTTTACCCAGCACCATTTGTCAAAGACACTGTCCTTTCCCCATTCAGTGGTTCTGACACGCCTTATTGTTTGACCTTCCACATGTGAGTTCATCTCTGGGTTCTCTGTTCTGTTCCATTGGTCTGTTCACACTGTTGATTCAGTAGCTTTATAGAAAGCTTGAAATCAGGAAGTATGGGGCCTCTCTGCTTTTTTTTTTTTTTTTAAAGATTTTATTTATTTATTTATTTGACAGAGAGAGAAAGACAGCGAGAGAGGGAATACAAGCAGGGGGAGTGGGAGAGGGAGAAGCAGGCTTCCCGCTGAGCAGGGAGCCCGATGTGGGACTCGATCCCAGGACCCTGGGACCATCACCTGAGCCGAAGGCAGACGCTTAACGACTGAGCCACCCAGATGCCTCTGTTCTTCTTTTTCAAGATTATTTTGTTTTGGCTATTTGGGGGCCCCTTGAGATACTAAATTTTAGGCTTTTTTTTCTCTTTCTGCAAAAAAAAGTCACTGAGATTTTGATAGGGATTGCGCTGGATCTGCAGACCGCTTTATCGGTAATGTTGACATCTTAACATTCTTTAATCCATGTGCGTGGGATGTCTACCTATACACTTCTATCTTCTTTAATTTCTTTTAGCAGTTTCCAGTGTACAAGTCTTTTTTTTTTTAAATTTTATTATGTTATGTTAGTCACCATACATTACATCATTAGTTTTTGACGTGGTGATCCACGATCCATTGTTTTCGTATAACATCCAGTGCTCCATGCAGTACGTGCCTCCTTCATACCCATCACTGGGCTAACCCATCCCCCCACACCCCTCCCCTCTAGAACCCTCAGTTTGTTTCTCAGAGTCCATCGTCTCTCATGGTTCATCTCTCCCTCCAATTCCCCTCCCTTCATTCTTCCCTTCCTTCTCCTAATGTCCTCCATGTTACTCCTTATGTTCCACAAATAAGTGAAACCATATGATAATTGACTTTCTCTGCTTGACTTATTTCACTTAGCATAATCTCCTCCAGTCCCATCCATGTTGATGTAAAAGTTGGGTGTTCATCCTTTCTGATGGCTGAGTAATATTCCATTGTATATATGGACCACATCTTTATCCATTCGTCTGTTGAAGGGCATCTCGGCTCTTACCACAGTTGGGCTATTGCGGACATTGCTGCTTTGAACATTGGGGAGCATATGGCCCTTCTTTTCACTATATCTGTGTCTTTGGGGTAAATACCCAGGAGTGCAATTGCTGGGTCATAGGGTAGCTCTATTTTTAATTTTTTGAGGAACCTCCACATTGTTTTCCAAAGTGGCTGTGCCAACTTGCATTCCCACCAACAGTGTAAGAGGGTTCCCCTTTCTCCACAACCTCTCCAACATTTGTTGTTTCTTTCCCTGTCCATTTTTGCCATTCGAACTGGTGTAAGGTGGTATCTCAATGTGGTTTTGATTTGAATTTCCCTGATGGCTAATGATGATGAACATTTTTTCACGTGTCCGTTAGCCATTTGTATGTCTTCTTCAGAGAAGTGTCTTTTCATATCTTCTGCCCATTTTTTGACTTGGTTATTTGTTTTTTTGGGTGTTGAGTTTGAGAAGTTCTTTATAGATCTTGGATACCAGCCCTTTATCCGTAGTGTCATTTGCAAATACCTTCTCCCATTCTGTGGGTTGCCTCTTTGTTTTGTTGACTGTTTCCTTTGCTGTGTAGAAGCCTTTTATCTTGATGAAGTCCCAAAAGTTCATTTTTGCTTTTGTTTCACTAGCTTTTGGAGATGTATCTTGAAAGAAGTTGCTGTGGCCGATGTCAAAGAGGTTACTGCCTATGTTCTCCTCTAGGATATTGATGGACTCCTGTCTCACATTGAGGTCTTTCAACCATTTGGAGTCTATTTTTGTGTGTGGTGTAAGGAAATGGCCGAGTTTCATTCTTCTGCATGTGGCTGTCCAATTTTCCCAGCACCATTTATTGAAGAGACTGTCTTTTTTCCATTGTGTGTTTTTTCCTGCTTTGTCAAAGATTATTTGACCAGAGAGTTGAGGGTCCATATCTGGGTTCTCTATTCTGTTCCATTGGTCTATATGTCTGTTTTTGTGCCAGTGCCATGCTGTCTTGGTGATCACAGCTTTGTAATATAGCTTGGAATCGGGCAACGTGATGCCCCCAGCTTTGCTTTTCTTTTTCAACATTTCCTTGGCGATTCGGGGTCTTTTCTGATTCCATACAAATTTTAGGATTGTTTGTTCCAGCACTTTGAAAAATGTCATTGGGATTTTGATCGGGATGGCATTGAAGGTATAGATTGCTCTGGGTAGCATAGACATTTTAACAATGTTTATTCTTCCGATCCATGAGCATGGAATATTTTTCCATCTTTTTGTGTCTTCTTCAATTTCTTTCATGAGTGTTCTGTAGTTCCTAGAGTATAGATCCTTTACCTCTTTGGTTAGGTTTATTCCGAGGTATCTTATGGTTTTTGGTGCAATTGTAAATGGAATCGTTTCTCTAATTTCTCTTTCTACAGTTGAGTTGTTAGTGTATAAGAAAGCAACTGATTTCTGTGCATTGATTTTGTATCCTGCCACATTACTGAATTGCTGTATGAGTTCTAGTAATTTGGGGGTGGAGTCTTTTGGGTTTTCCACATAAAGTATCATGTCGTCTGCGAAAAGAGAGAGTTTGACTTCTTCTTTCCTGATTTGAGTACCTTTTATTTCTTTTTGTTGTCTGATTGCTGTTGCTAGGACTTCTAGTACTATGTTGAACAATAGTGGCGAGAGTGGGCATCCTTGATGTGTTTCTGATCTTAAGGGAAAGGCTCTCAGCTTTTCCCCATTGAGGATGATATTCACTGTGGGTTTTTCATAGATGGATTTTATGAACTTGAGGAATGTTCCCTCTATCCCTATACTCTTCAGAGTTTGAATCAGGAAAGGATGTTGTATTTCGTCAAATGCTTTTTCTGCATCAATTGAGAGGACCATCCAGTGTACAAGTCTTTTGCCTCTGTGGTTTAAGTTTCTTCCTGAGCATTTCATTCTTTTCGATGCTATTGTGAATGGCATTATTTTCTTAATTTCCTTTTGGGATTGTTTGTGGTTGGTCTGCTTTGGTTTCGACTGAGGTGAACTCTGACCGTAGGAGCCACACCACATCCACCTGTTCCAACTGTGGGACCTCATCAGTCTCTTCATCCCTGCCCATCTGTGGGCTTCTGTGCCCATCGTGGGGGCGCAGGAAGGGGGCTGCTCTCTGGGGCCGCAGGAAACTGAGAGGAGTCATGGATTCTGCCTGTACCTCTGCTCTTGAGTGTCCATGTCTTGGTAGGACAAGCAGGAGGGGTCACATCCCCTGTGTCATGTGGGGCTCTACCACCTCCCGGGAGGGAAGCCTGAGGAGGGAGATGAGGGTGCCCTGGAGCCTGGGCTCTTCACAGACACCCACGCCAGAAATGTTTGTTCCTACAGGAGTTTGCTCTTGGAACAGAGGCCTGGGCTGCCACTCAGCCTGAAAGCCAGTGAGTCCGGGCGAAAAGAAGGGGGGACAGGGGGCTGTCCCCTCACCAGGCCACCTTCCTTCCTGGTGGCCCCACCGGGGCTGGATCCCAGTGTGGTCCTGGGGCCCACAAAATGAAAAGTGTGTGATAATAATGCTAAGATACTCTCGCCCTGTGCGTTCTCCTCACATGAGTGTGCGCTGGAGTTTTCTAGAAGCTGCCTGACACAGTATCAGAAGGAATTGAATGTGAAAAGGAGGAGAACCCAGCTATCTTCTACTAGACTCTTGTGTTCTGTTAAAGAGCATTGCAAAAATGTAACCAAGCCCCACTCTTTTCATCAAAATATAGCTATTTTCATAACCATGCTATTTTTGCTAACAAAACGTTATTGTTATTTTTAAAAGGAATTAGATACATCCCTACTTTTAAAAAATTCTCAGCTGTGATTTCTAAATAAGATAGAATTATTCCACATAACAGAAGGCCTTTGGAGTCCTGGGGAATGTTCATGAGTGTACAGGGGTCCTGAACCAAAATGTTGGGGGGACCGCTGCCTGCATCTGGGGGCTTTCGTTTCAACTGTCCTTTGTTTTTTGTTTGTTTGTTTTTTGCTTTCATATTTATTGTCATCAAACATAATGGAAATAGTTTCAAAGTGGTTGATACTAACATTAAATATAGTGAGTACCCTAATTTACTCAACTGTCCTTGGACCACTTTCCCTCTGGCCCTGCAGCGCCTCCATGTGTCTGGGCCGGCTCCTTCCTTTAGCGCCTGGGCAGGATGGCCACACGGGGGCAGGAGAATCTTCCAGGAGCCAGGCTGAGAGGTTCCGCCTGCTGCTCTGGGTTTCTGTCCTGTCTCTGGCTGGCAGTGCACCCTGCCCTGAGCTGGGGAGCCAGGAGAGGCCTGAAAGAGTCACAGGCCCAGGCCAGAGCCTGATCCCAGGGTAGGGGTTGATGCGGTCGGTGAATGAGCCTCGCTTAACATCATGCGTAGCTGAGGCCAGAAGCCAGTTTTCCAGATTCTCAGCCGTACCCTGTAAGGGTTAGTTCTCCTTGCCTTGCCTGCGAGGGGAGGACACCCTGCAATCCTTACTGGAAAGTCGCACCTCGTTACCATGCAGGGAAGGGGGGAGGCGAGACACGGAGCAGAGGAACTCCACGTCCCCTTTATCTCGTTGTGCATGAAGCTGGCAGTAAAGGGGCGTATGTGGATTTCACACAAGCCTAGGGTCTCGTTTCTCATCACCTCTAGCAATGAGAAAGGAAGCCTGTGGCCATGTAACACAGATAATCCCCTCCCCTCCTTTTAGCCTCTCCTCCCCCAACAAACTTTCAGCCGCCTGGCCCGGAGAGCCGGCTCCAGTGTTGGTCAGTACAAAGATCGTGCCATCGAAAATTGCAAGACAAGTCTTCAAGGCCCCAGACTCCTGGCTGCTGCACCATGTTCCTTCCCTCTTACCTGTAATGCCAACCCCACGTTGGTTTTTGTCCTAAGTATTCATCATCATATATAGTCAGCCCAACGATACACAAAAAATCAGCAGTTTTTGCTCACGTAGGGCTTTGAAGGAGTAGGCCAGGGCTGTTCCTGGTTCCACTTTGTGTTAGCTCTGTGACCTCGGGCAAACTGGCCTCACCTTGGCCTCAGTATCTCCCCCGTAAAAAGGGGATGAGGGAGAATGTCATGAGTTTGCTGTGAGGATCGTATGGCTTTTTGTATCTGAAGGGCTTAAATCAGTGCCTCGCTCCTGGTAAGTGCTCAATAAACAGTAACTTGGAAACATTCAGATGTAAACTGCATTTGAAATTCATAACTTTTTCAGATGCCAGAGTCCTAAAGGACCTCAAAAGTCATTGAATTCAATGTTTTCTGAAGTATGTTCAAAATGCTCTCTTCCTTCAAGATGTTCCATGAGAATGGGCTCTGTGGCCAAGCATTACGGGGCACTTAAAGTTCAAGGTCAGATATTAAAGGCTCAGAGAAGTCACAGGGTCAAGAAACTGTTCAACTTTGGTTGTTCCAGCGTTGATCAGACTGATCGACCATAGGACCTTTTCACATGATCCTTTTAACTTCCAGGTTGCTTGTATCAGCACAACACCTCCTAACCATGCAGCAGTCTGTCCTGTGACTCTTCCCGTTAGCGATCATGCAGATTCTGTGGGGACATCCAGCGACGAGGTGCTCTGTCCCCATCCCTGGTAGTAGGTAACAGCGGGGAAGGGTTTGCTGCATGCCGGGTGCCATCATAAGCACTAAGCGTGCATTATCTTTTTTTTTTTTTAAGATTTTATTTATTTGACAGAGTGAGAGAGCACAAGCAGTAGAGGGAGGGAGAAGCAGGCCCCCCACCGAGCAGGGAGCCCGATGTGGGGCTCCATCCCAGGACCCTGGGATCATGACCTGAGCCAAAGGCAGACGCTTAACCATCTGGGCCACCCAGGCGCCCCGCATTATCTTATTTAATTCTTACAGTAACACTACGGGAGCATCCTTATCTCCTTCTGTGTTTGAAGAAACTGAGGTTTAGAAGAGCTAAGTAATCTGCCTGAGGTCACATGGCTAGAAAGCACCAGGATGCAAACTCAGGTCAGCCTGGCTCTGGAATACCCCCCCTCACCCCCCGGTGCTGCTTTACCTGTGACCCATGTCACCTCGATCTGTTGGGAAGTCCTTCCCTGTCTCAAGCTGCCGCCCAATTCCCGTTCCTCCCCTTCCTCCCTGGTGTACACACATCAGTTTCAGTTCTGACATCCTCTGGTCGCCTTTGTTTCTGGAACTTTATCCATCTTGCTCCCTTTTCTCTTGATTTAGGTACTTCAGCAGCCCTTTTGCACTGAGATATTCAAAACCAAACACAATTCTGTCCACTCTACTATCACTTGATAGTTGCACTTGTAGGAAAACACGCATTATCAAAAAACAGAAGAATTTTCCTTTTTTGTACAAGGTTACGGCATAAAAATGTTCAATGCACAATAACAAAATTTTCCCATCAAGTCTTTTGATGACAGCTGTTTTTCATAGCTCCAGTGATATTGCTCTAGAACCTTCAGCCTCACTTGATTACCGGGCTGCAGCTCTGCCCTGCCCCCCACCAAGCACTGGTTTCTCACCAGGCTCACCCTTTCTTTTACCCCTGTGACTCATCATTTGGTAAACAAGGCACAAAGCCGCTAAAATCTAGCTGCTGCGCTCTTAACAGGCTTTCCTCTCCTGGGCAGCTGTGGTCTGCTTATAACCAATAGCAGTGCCTAGTGACGCAAATTTCTTTTTTCTCTTTAATCATCAGAGCCAATTTTAGTTCTGAAAACAGGTGATGTGACCCTTGTTCCAACACCTCTACTTCATTAATTCAACTCAAGGGTGCATTGTTTGGGCGAGCTGTGTTACCCCATAGATCCATATGGAGCTGGTCTGCAACCAAAATTAATTCCCCCGCAATTCTGCCATACGTCTGCAGGTGTATTTTGGAGCCCCCACTGAGGACCGTATGTTACATCTGTTCAAGGTCATCTGATTAGACCTGTGTTGTTGAACCAGCCCACCATGATTGTCTGGGAGGCTGGTGGTAAAGGAGAAGGCTGGTGTCCTCTGTGAAACTGACAGGCATTACCCCTAGATCAGCATTTTCTGGTAGAGTGTTCTATGGTGATGAAATGCGTACAGCTAAGCTGCACACTATGGTACATACCTAGGTGGCCAGTGAACCCCTGAAATAAGGCTAGTGCAACCGAGCAACTGGATTATAAAGCACGTCGAGGAAATTAACAATGACCAATAATCCTGCCATCGGAGATAACTAACATTCATGGTTCAGCACATTGCCTTCATCTTCCTTCTGCGGTGATATCTTTCACATCACTGAGTGTATACGTTCTCTGATATTTGCATCCCGATTTTTTTCATTAACAATATTTCATAAGGGGCGCCTGGGTGGCTCAGTCGTTAAGCGTCTGCCTTCCGCTCAGATCATGATCCCAGGGTCCTGGGATCGAGCCCCACATCGGGCTCCCTGCTCGGCGGGAAGCCTGCTTCTCCTCCCCCCCCACTCCCCCTGCTTGTGTTCCCTCTCTTGCTGTGTCTTTCTCTGTCAAATAAATAAAAATCTAAAAAACTTAAAAAAACAAAAAAACCCCCAGTATTTCATAAGTACTTTCTCTTATAAACAATCTTCCAGAACAGTCTTAAAGGCTATATCATAGTTCATTATATTAATGACTAATAATTTGCACAACCACCCCTACTGCTGTATTTTGGGTCGTGTCTAACTTTTTTGCTATTATAAATAAAGTGATAGTAACATATGTTGGTCCGAAATAGCTTTGTTTATAATTTGCATTGATTCCTGAAGGAGTATTAGTAAGTCTAAGGATATGAACATCATTAAGGTGAATTCTTTCCAGAGAGGACAGGAAGTTCGCCTGGACCACATGCTGGCTTTCTGTGGCCAATGCTTTCCTTCAGAATGTTCCGAGATGGATGCTTCTTCAATTCCAGTTTCCTAGCCTTTTTGAAAATCAGGGTGACTCTCTGTCTCTTCGGTCCTCCAGCAGCACTTCTGGCATTCGAGTTCGCCCACGAGGAGCTCAGCTTGTCACAAGTCCCCTGGTGCCTTCATTCTGTACTGTCCTGCTGTCCTCGGAGCTTCAGTTCCTCTTGCCAGTATGGTTCTTCCATTTTCCACCCTGGTTTCTCTTTCTCCCTAATAGGGAGAGTGGAAGGAGCGTGCAGCAGAGACTGCCAACCGCTGGACAAAATCCAAGTTCTTCTCCAGGTTCTGAGCACACACCTGGACCACATCCCCCAGATCCCCGTGGTCGGGTGGCTGTGTGATTGAGTTCAACCAATGGTGCCTGAGCAGAAGAGCCCGTGCTACCCAGGCCTGGCCCATGAAAACCTGCCCTATGGGATGGCCACATCTCCCAGGGCAACCTCAGAAGTCCCATGATGAAGATGCCCGTGCTTTTGCCAACGAGTGTGCAAAGGAACACCCGGCTGACCCATTCTCCTACCTACCGTTGTGTTTGATGGTGGACCTGCTCTCTTTTCCCCCTTTGGCACCATCTGCCATTTATAACTTTGTTTAGTCCTGCTTGAGCTGTCTTTCCTTTCTTCTTCGATCAGGGGCTCAATCACACCTACCTTTTCTCCAAATATCGTGGGATTCTCTGTCCTAAGTCTCGGCACACACTTGACTGTCCAGTAGGCCCTCCCCCGCTGTCCCAGACTCCTGGATGACCACAATCTTTCTCTCACTTCACCTAACACACAGACGCCCCTGGTTGTGTGGAATTTGTTGTTGTTTTTAAGATTTATTTATTTATTTATTTATTTGACATGGAGAGACACAGCGAGACAGGGAACACAAGCAGGGGGAGTGGGAGAGGGAGAAGCAGGCTTCCCGCTGAGCAGGGAGCCCAATGCGGGGCTCGATCCCAGGACCCTGGGACCATGACCTGAGCCGAAGGATGACGCTCAACGACTGAGCCACCCAGGTGCCCCCAGTTGTGTGGAATTTGTTCTGAAGTGGTGCTCCTCTTCATTTTCTCTGCTTTCTAAGAAATGGAATTGTCACTGTGTCAAGAATTTAGCTGAAATTATCTTGCTGTTTCGATCAAGTGAGAAAAAAACATCAACATGTTTTTTGATGACTGCCTGCTACCACAGGAAGATAGATCTTGTTGAGCAGGAGGGCCATACCCTGGTGAGTCTGATGGCAGAGTGTGACAGGAGGAGTGGTAGAGGAACACAGGACTGCAGAGGAGACAGGATTTGGTGTTCCAGAAGCCATCTGTAACGGAGTTAAGGAAGAGAGGTGGGCAGGGGAGGACAGGGAAAAACTGGACCACCCCATGAGGGGAGTCAGCTGGTAGAAGTCCTCAGAGGATGGGATGGCCAAAGAGCCAACGGTGACCGTGCAACTGTTGGATAGATTCCTCCATTCCCCTAAAGGCTTGGCCCAGCTCTGGACAGGGAGAGCACACAGATGGCAGGACGGCCCACAGACCGACGGGACTTGGCAGCTGCCAGAGCTCGGCGCCGGAGGTGACCGTGTGGATGGGAGCCTCCTCCCACCTTCTGCCCTGGCCAAACTTTTGGGGAGGATTTGGAGTTCCATAGGGAGTGGAGGGGACATGTGAACCTATTTTATTTAGGAAGGCTTCAGCTGACATCTGAGTTATGAAATAAACCTAGCCATTGCTAAAAAAAAAAAATCGTAATATCATAAAATTGAGGATTAAGTAGGTAGTCAGGTATTTGGCACCTCAGAACACTGAGGCCCGAGAGGGTCTGTAATGTAGCTAAGGGACCTGGTGTCATGGGAGAGCTATGCTCTGTTCTCTGGCTCCTAGCCCCTTGTTCTCACTCCGCGTCTGGGAGGAGAGAGCGCTGCTGCTGGGGTAGAAACGGGCCAGATCCTCAGGCCCCTGGGGCTCTTGGACCCTCATGGACTCAGCTCTTCCCTGAGCAGCTCCCATAGGCACTTGCGGGGTTGATGCTTGGAGCCCAGGGGTATGGATGGTTTGAGTGAGGAAGAGGTCTCCCCCCGACACCCCAGGGCGATAGATGTTCCCCAGTGAAGAGAAGCACGTAAGAAACAGATCCAGGAGTAAGTTCATCAGGGTCATAAAGCTATCTTGTCTGAATGTCAGAAACATCCTTCATTTCAGTCAAAGGATTTAGGACCCCAACTGAAAGCCTGGAGACGTTGGGGCCATCCAGGCAGCCTTGGAGGAAGAGAGTTTATCGGACCCACTGTTTTCCTCTGTTCCAGATAAGTGTGCGTGTTGACTGGTGTGGAGAGGGGGAGGTTTCCCGAGTACAAAGTGCCGAGGCACAAACCCTGAGATAAAAAGTCATAAATAGACTGAGGGCCTGACCAGTGCCAGGCTCAGTGTCCTTGGGCTGGTAGGACTCACGGGCCAGGTTCCAGGTCGGGGGGCCGGGGCCAAGCAGCTGCTGTGGAAATTTCCTCGGGCCGTCCACCAGCGCCTGGGAAGCTCTGGGGCTCCTGATGGCAGGGGGTTACGAAAGAGACACAAGACGTGGTCCCAGCTCACAAGGAGCTGGGCCCCTAGAGAAGACGCTCAGGGACGCTCGCCAAGAAAGCAAGTGAACAAGCAGATTGGAAAATCTTAAAGTTGTAAATAGTGTCAAAGCATGGGATTAGTCAAGAAAAGGTCAGTATCCCCTCTCAAGTATTAGAACCCCATTTCACCTTTTAAGGAAAATGTTGAAAATACAAACTTCACATTAAGGTAAAAGTTGACTTTGGGGTGCCTGGCTGGCTCAGTAGGAAGAGCATATGACTCTTGATCTCGGGGTCATGGTTTCAAGCCTCACATTGGGTGTAGACATTACTAAAAAAAAAACAAAAACACAAAAAACTTTAAAACTAAAGCTGATTTTATTAATTTAAGTACTAAAAAGGGTCACAAACAATATATTAATTTTTTTAAAGGAAAAATATTTTACAATTTGTTACCAGTTGCTAGAGTCTGAGATATTCTTAAGAATTTGGGTTAAAATTGCATGATCATTTTTAAAAAGATGTTATTTATTTATTTGTTTGTTTATTTATTTATTTAAGAGAGAAAGAGAGTGTGCACGAGTGGGGAGAGGGGCAGAGGGAGAGTGAGAAAGTCTTAAGCACTGAGCGTAGAGCCTGTTATGTGGCTTTATCTCACGACCGTGAGATCATGACCCAAGCGGAAACCAAGAGTCAGACATCTGCCCAACTGACTGTGCCACCCAGGTGCTCCAAAATCATTTTTAATACAGAAAATTATTAAAAGACATCAGTTTCATGTCTTAGTAATTGTTGCCAAAGGAGGTGTGGGGGGGTTTCCCCTCCCTAGTAAGGTGGCCTGTGTGTGTGCGCGTGTGTGAACCCACAATACTCACTGCGGTGCTGCATTCCCAGTACAAGGGTTAGGATGATGCTTTGGGTGGCAAGTAGGAGAAACCATGAAGATAATTTATTGGTTCACGTGGCTTAAAAGGTAACTGTTAGGGCAAGCTTCCAATATGGTTTAGCCAGGGCTCAACGCCATCTGTCTGATTCTCTCTGCCCTGTCCTCCTTTGTGGACCAGATTCCCTTTAGGCTGGCTTTCCTCCTGGTGCCAGATGCTTGTAAACAGCAGCTCCGTTGGAACTGAACAACTTAGTTGGAATTTCTTGACAATGAGCCTGGAGAGCGTGGGGCTATTGCTTCCCGTAGCCACTGAGCACAAGTCCTGAAATTCATTCTGATTGGACCACCCAGGGCCAACCGCGACGGGCATGACATCCATATGCTGATCGGCTCAGCCTCAAAAAAAACCCTATCCCCTCAACAAGTGGGTTGAGATCGCCTTATTAGACCACAGGGGAGCATGCCTGGAATTGGGTGAGGCCAAGGCCTCTGGCGCTGGTGGTGACTACACAGGAGCAGGACAAGAGGTATGACAAAGACATTCCCAACGGCTACCACATCGTCGTAGCAATTGTTTTAGGATTTTATTTATTGATTTATTTATTTATTCAAGAGAGAGCACGCATGGGCGCACACAAGCAAGGGGAGGGGCAGAGAGAGAGAAGCAGACTCTGTGCAGAGCATGGAGCCCAACACTGGGCTCCATCTCAGGACCTTGAGATCATGAACTGAGCCAAAATTGAGTCAGACGCTCAACTGACTGGCCCACCCAGGTGACCCACAGTTTTTTTTTTTTTTTTTAAATATAGGGGTACTTTCTAGGAACAAGGCAGTATGGGAAATATCAGGTCATGCAGTTTACAATGTATTAGATATAAAAAAGATGAGTTGGCTCCTAACTACAATACACTATTAGATGTAATGTGAAAAAGAGGCATGCACATGCTAAAACAAAGTCCTATAAAAGTTAAAGGAGACTGATTGCATCTGGCTAAAGGGACCAGAGAGGCATCAGTAACATTGGAATTAGGCTTATAGAGCGAGTAGGAGTGTAAGGCTTACAGGTGTGAAATGGAGGGCATGGGAGGCTGGGGAGCAGTAAGAGCAAAGCCCCAGAGGCAGAAAGCCAAGGGGTGTGGCAGCCCAAGTTTGTTGGAGCGCAAGTTCTAGAAGTTGCTGCTATCTTGGGGTCAGGTGAGACCTAAATTGCCCCACAAAGTCAGGGTGCAGGGCGATCTCGTCTTGTATTTTCCCCCCATGAAGAACTGGCTTAGGGACGCCTGGGTGGCTCAGTTGGTTAAGTATCTGCCTTTGGCTCAGGTCATGATTCCAGGGTTCTGGGATCAAGTCCCACATTGGGCTCCCTGCTCAGCAGGGAGCCTGCTTCTCCCTCTCACCCCACCTCGTGCTCTTTCTCATTATCTCTCTCTCTCAAATAAATCAATTCTTAAAAAAAAAACAACAAGAATAAAGAGAACTGGCTTAATTCCCCATTTGCCTGATTAGCAGCAAGTTTAGTCTTTCAAGTCCTGAGGCTTACGCAGCCCATAGTAGGGGCCAAAGTCAGTCTGACCTTCAGATGCAAACGGGGAGCACTGATCTCTAGTCTGGCCGTCAAACGAGTCCCCAGGTCCCTGTGACTCCTCAGGAAGGACAGTTGCCCGGCTGTCACTCTGAGCTTGGTGAGCAGTACCCCTCCCCTGTGGTCCAGAGCGGTGATCTCAGAGCTCTGCCCTTCCGTTAAATTCATAGCTCCCCACTCCCCACCCAGGCACCCACTGCCCCAGGGACTCTAGGTAAGATATACCTCAGGGTATCCCCATGGATGCAGAACTCCTGAGTTTTACCCTTCCCTGGGGTCCATAGCACCGGGAGGCAAGGAGCTTTTCCGTCAGCTGAAACACCCACTGTTATCTGCCCTCGCTCCTACCACTGTCTTCCTGCACACCCTTTCCCCACCGCACACACCCCTGGGGTTCTTGGGGTGGAAGTGACTGTGTGAAATGCTTTCCCATGACCAAGGTGACTGTGTGACATCATCCCTTGCACTGGCACGGAAAAAGAAACTGAAACCCCAAGTTCAGTCACCAGTGGGACATTTTGCCCTCCCCAGACTGGAAGGTTCCCGCCTCTCCATCAGGGATTGCTTGTTTCCCCCAAAGGAGCCAGGCTCTCTGCTCTTGATTGAAAGTTCACACTGACCTTCAACCTCCTTGGTCATTGGCAAAGTGGAGTCTTGCGTGTGCCCTTGGGCTGCCCTCACCTCCAGGCTGGAGTTCTTTTCCTTGTAGGCCTCCTCCCTGCCTTGGGCACACAGATCTTCTCCTTCCTGAACTCCCCCTTCACAGCCCTCCTGTCTCAACCCCGGTTCTGTATGTCTCAGGGTTCGAGTCGCCCACACTCGGTTAGGCTTCGCTCATGGCTTCCAGTTTCCATCATGTTGCTGCTTCTCTAGTCTATGAACTTGGGGCCCAAAGCTAGAAACTACTCTAAATGATTAAAAAAATATTTTTTTAAATATTTATTTATTTGAGAGAGAGAGAGAGATGGATTGCATGAGCGGGGTGGGGGAAGGGACTGAGCAGGGAGCCCAAGTTGGGGCTCGATCATGACCTGAGCCAAAGGCAGATGCTTCACTGACTGAGCTACCTAGGTGCCCCTCTCCCCCCAAAAAAGTTTTAGGAAAGTATCCAGTGGCTGAGGGAGAACAAAGTCAAATACATACTCAGCAACAAAGGATGGCTTCCCACACTAACTCGAGAATTTAAGGACAGGAGAATGAATTACACACCCTTTTTTTGATTCAGAGGATGCTACTTCCCAATTCCTGTCATATAATTAGCTATTTCTCCTTAACAAAATCAACTTAGAACAGTTGCCTGGGGCAAGGTGGGGAGTGATTGGGAAGAGGGCATGGAGGAACATTTTGGAGGGAGAGCAATTGTTCTGCATTTTAATCAGGGTGTTGGTTACATGATACATTCATTTGTACAAACTGGTGACCTATAGTCTTAAGATCTGTGCATTTTACTGTAGTTTAAAAATAGAAAAAAAGTCAAACCAACAATTAGGCTTACTTGGCTAATGTCCATATGCGATGATGTGTTGACAAGAAATTAATCTGAAAAAGAGAAATAATACCCTATTGAGAAGTGGGACGCATGCTGCAAGCATGGGAAGACGTGATTCATGGGTTGGGCTGGGCTGTCTCCAGTCACGGGGAGCTGAGCCTCTTCTGTAATGTGCTTAATTACTTCCAATTGTGCAGTTGGCTAATTACAGTCATTAGTCTTCCCTTCGTTGAACAGGCTTGGGGATTCCTTGAAGTCACTCTCTTAGCAGGACTGGGGTGGATTTTCTCAAGTCTGGTGACCTCCTCAGATTGTGGTGTGTGATGGTGCTTCTCCGGTGCTCCGGAAATGATCTGTTTTCACCATTGGGTGTTTGGGGGGTTGTGTGATTAGTCTTGGAGTCAGTGAATCATGCATGTCAGGCCTCTGGGCACAGCAAGGGCACTTGTGGGCTCTGCCCTGGCACAACACTCTCTGCCCACCAACCCAGCCTCGCCGAGGTCCAAGCTAATCACATTTCGAAAACAGGGTTATTAACTGCAGTACTGTTTGAAATAGCGAAAGGGTAGAGACAGTCCACACATTCATCAGTGGGAGACTAGTTAAAGAAATTATGGTTCGTCCACATAACATAATACTGAAAAAAGAGTGAGGATGCTTCTCTGTGTACAAATTTGGAAAATTTCAGGCTATATTGTTCAACGAAAAAACAACAGAGTGTATATAATATGAATGCATAGAATATGAGTGCATGTGTGTCTTTGCTCATATATATAAAGAAACATTGAGGGGTGCCTGGGCAGCCCAGTTGGCTAAGCCTCCGACTCTTGATTTTGTCTCAGATCATGATCTCTGGGTCGTGAGATCAAGCCCTGCCTCAGGCTCTGCCCTTAGCAGGGAGTCTGTTTCTCCCTCTCCCTCTGGCCCTCCCCATCAGCTCCTGCTGCTCTCTCTCTCAAATGAATAAATAAATCTTTAAAAAGAAACATGGAAAAGAGACAAATGTAAATGTAGTGGTCAATTTGTGTGTGGGGGTGTGGGGGGGGTCATTGGGGTTGGGAATTGGGCAGGAGAGAGAGGGAGCAAGGGAGACTTCACTGAAAACCTTTTAAAAATAGTTTTTAGAAAGTCATGTGAAGGTATTACCTAATGGAAGGTTGGAATACATTAATTCAAATGTTCAAAAGTTTTTCAAAACAGGGAAAAGTTTCAGGGGGAGGAAGACCCTTGTGGTCACCTTAAACCAGCATTTCCCACACTGTGGTTTGTGAAGGTGTCATGAGAAATTCATGGACTCATAGCAGTAATGGAATTTGTTTTAATTACTACTTTCTTATATTCAGTGAATGAAGTAGTTATTAAACACGTGTGTTCAGGGCACCTGGGTGGCTCAGTTGGTTGAGCGACTGCCTTCAGCTCAGGTCATGATCCTGGAGTCCCGGGATCGAGTCCCGCATCGGGCTCCCTGCTCGGCGGTGAGTCTGCTTCTCCCTCTGACCCTCCCCTCTCTCATGTGCTCTCTCTCTCTCTCTCATTCTCGCTCTCTCAAATAAATAAATAAAATCTTAAAAAAAAAACACACATGTGTTCATGTAATGCCACACTCTCTGGGAGCCCTGGGCGTGGGGGGTGAGCACACAGGGAAGCCTGTGGAGAGCAGGGGTGCAGGCCGTGACTCTATTCTTCATGCCTCTCCCTGCTGTGAAACAGCGGCTTCTGCACTGGTGGTTTTGACCATCACACAGTTTTAAGTTGTTTTTATTCTTAGCCACATGTTGTTTAATTTATACCCCAAATGTCCCAGGGATTGGTGAAGATTCTTTGCTTGACTCCACTTTAGTTAGACTCCTGAACCCTCTCCTAGGCCCATCTGTGCACTTCTGTGTAAAATTCAGTTTTAGGGAGGACCCTGCTAAGTCAGGGCTGTGTGTGTGCTCAGGAAAGGCCTGAGGAGGCCTGAAGACATTACTTCTGACTAACCTCAAGGCTCCGCACAAGCAGGGAAGTTAGGTGAAGGTAGTGTCAACCACCGAGGTCAATGTTGAGGGCATGCCCCATCATGCACACAACCTGGGTGATTTGCTGCTTCCAGGCATTCAAGGAAATCTCTGTCTTATTATTAGCTGGCCACTGAGGTAACTGAATAGAGACCTTAGTGGCCACGTACAACAAAATCAGACTTTACAGAATTAGTTTCCAAAAGTTACTACACAAACAACAACAGCTACAATAAGCTGCAGCAGGAACAAAACCCTGGTGGTCGATGAGAGTCTGGTTTCTCGAGATGCCACATTATATTATTTAAAATGTTTGGTGCTTAATAAAAAATTATGAGACAGGCAAAGAAACAAGAAAGTATGGCCCATGTATAGAAAAAAAAAAGCAACCAGTAAGCATAGAGAATGTCCTAGACATTGTGCTTACTAGTCAGACTTGCTTTAAAAAAAATATGTATTATTTATTTATTTATTTTTAAAAGATTTTATTTATTTGAGAGAGAGAGAGTAAGAGAGAGAGAGAGCACACAAGTGGGGGATGAAGGGCAAAGGGAGAGGGAGAAGCAGACTCCCCACTGAGCAGGGAGCCCAACTCGGGGCTCGATCCCAGGACCCTGGGATCATGACTTGAGCTGAAACCAAGAACTGGATGCTCAACTGACTGAGCCACCCAGGTGCCCCTGCTAGCCAGACTTTAAATCAGCTATTTTAAATATATTTAAAGAGCTAAATGAAACCATGAATAAAAGTTTGAGAATGATATCTCCTCCAATAGAGAATATCAGTAAAAAGATAGAAATTATAAAAAATAATCAGATAGTTCTAGAGTTGAGAAAAACAGGAACTAAAATGAAAAATTCACCCCCAGGGCTCCACAGCAGGTTTGAGCAGGCAGGAGAAAGCATCTTGACTTGACGAAAGATCAATTCAGATGATCCACTTTGAAGAGAACAAAGGAAAAAGATTGAAGAAAAATGAACCCAGCCCCAGAAATCTGTGGGATATCATCCAACATACCAACATACATGTAACAGGAGTCCCACAAGGAGAAGAGAGAGAGGAAAGGATCTAAAGAGTATTGGAGGGGCATTTGGGTGGGTCAGCCGATTAAGCGTCTGACTCTTGATTAGGGCTCTGGTCATGATCTCAGGGTCCTGAGATGGAACCTCACATCGGCTCAGTGGGGGGGGTCTGCTTCTCTCCCTCTCCCTCTATTGCTCCCCCACCTCGATCATAAATAAATAAATCTTTTAAAAAAAGAATATTTGAAAAAATAATGGCAGAAAACTTCCCAATTTTAATGAAAAACATTAATCTATATGTCCAAGAAGTGTATCAAACTCCAAATAGAATAAGCTCAGAGATAGGATAAACACCTAGACACATGGTAATTAAACTGTCAAAAGACAAAGACAAAGAACCTTGAAAACAGGAAGGAAGAAGCCACTCATCATGTACAAAGATCTTCAATAAGTTTAACATCTGATTTCTCATCAGAAACCATGGAGGCCGTAGGACTGTGGCATGACCTGTTTAAAGCACTGAAGAAAAGAAATCCTGTCAACTAAACATTTTATATCCAGCAAAACTATCCTTCAAAAATGAAGGACAAATTAAGACCTTGTCAGATGAAAAAGCCCACAGGGCATTCATCACTAGGGCACATCTGCCCTGTAAAAAAATAAATGGTGTCCTTTAGGCTGAAATAAAGGGACAGTAACTCAAATCCACATGAAGGAATAAGGAACCCTGTAAAGGAAACTATATAGGTAAATATGTAAATATATAAGTATAAGCATATTTTTTGTTTGTAACTCTTATTTCTTTGCCTGATTTAAAAACAACCGCATAAAGCAATAATGATAAATCTGTGGGGTGGGCAGACAATGTATAAAAATGTAATTGTATGACAATACCAACACTGGGCCGGGAGGGAGAATGGAGCTATATAGGAGAAAAGTTACTGTGTATTATTGAAATTAAGCTCCTACTAACTTGGACCAGGATGTTTTTTTTTTTTTTAAAGATTTTATTTATTTGACAGAGAGAGCACAAGCAGAGGGAGAGAGAGGGAGAAGCAGGCTCCCTGCTGAGCAAGGAGCCAGATGTGGGACTCGATCCCAGGACCCTGGGATCATGGCCCGGGGCCGAAGGCAGCCGCTTAACCGACTGAGCCACCCAGGCGTCCCTAACTTGGACCAGGATGTTAATTACACCCCAGGGCAACCACCGAGAAGACAGAAGGGCGTGGCCAACTGTGTCACCTGCCAGGGACCGTTTAGACGAGCCCCGAGAACTGACTGCTTGGTCTGGCAGCATGGAGATCCCAGGTGCACCGGTCTGGGGGTCGGCTGGGTAGGGCTGACCAGATGGGTTCAGGCAGAATGGGAGAGAAGGAAGTAGAGAAAATGAATACAGGTAATGCTTCCATGAATTTTGCTGAAAATGGAAGCAGATAGATGGGGATGGGGCAAAGGGCGAGAGGTAGCTCATTGGTTTTGCACGCTGGTGGAAAAAAACTAAGTGCCATCTCTGTGTCATTAGGAAGAATTTTGGAAATCTCAGGGGGATTACTGGAGCATCATGCTTCTCACCCGAATGCCCCAGGCACTGGCGTCTTGGGTTACTGGGTGGTATGCATACACGTTCGCATGTATGCACACACACACTGCAGGATATACTAATATCTAGAGGGCAGGGCGGGAGGCAAGAGAGGCCCCGCGAGCCCCGGCCGGAGCGGAGAGCTGACAGAGGGTTCGTCCCGGGGCACACACTACCCCCCCGCCCTGGCCCGGCACCGCGCCCCCTCCCTCCGCCGTGGTTTCCCAACTAGGGCAAAGAGCAGCGCAGAGGGAAGGGCGGGAGGGGCTTCCCCCGCCCCACCCCGCGAGCGCTGGACGGCCTCCCATTGGCTCCCCTCGCTCCGCCCTCGGTCCCCATTGGCCGCGGCGCGAGCGCACAGGCCGAGCGCGCTGCTCCGCACCGCCCAGCGTGTGGCCAGTCACGGCGGTGCGGCCAATGGGAGCGCCCACGGGGCGGGGCGGGGCCGCGGACGCCGGGAGCCCCGGCGCGGGTGAGTAGGTAAACAGATCCGGGGCTCGTGGGGCACCGGCGCTGTGGTTGGCGAGCGCGCGCGGGCGGCGGGAAGGTGACCGCGGAGCTCCGCTTCCTGCCGCAGGGTAAGGCTGTGGCGCGTCGGCCGCCGCGCGCTCCGGGGGCACAGCCGGGCTCGCCTTCCACCCGCGCGCGCCCCTCCCGCGTCCCGCTCCTGGGCGGCGGCTTCCCCGTGGCAGTTCCGCCCGCCCCGGGCCCAGCTCCGCCCGCCCCGGGCCCAGCTCCGCCCGCCCCGGGCCCAGCTCCGCCCGCCCCGGGCCCAGCTCCGCCCGCTGCGCCTGCCTCCCCGGGGCGCCCGCCCGGCCTCCTCCCCCTCCCGGCTGTCTCAGGGTCTTCGCTCCCAGACCCTCCACGCTGTGTGCAGGGGGTCTGCGTGCCGCTGGCTGCAGGCTCGGGTCACAACTCGGACTCCCGTGGCCCGGCCCCGCTGTCGGGTTTCTTAGGTGGGGGTTTGGGGTGTACTTGGGAAAGGGGGCCCTTCTTGCTCCTTTCATCCGTTAGCTTTTCCTGGGTACGCCTTCATGCTTCTCCAGGCCCTGGGGGCCCTGGGAGAGGTTTGGGCTAAATTGCCTGAGCTGCTGCCTGTCCCTAGTCTCAGCCCCCTACCACACGCAGTCAGCCGGTGGGCCTCGGGGACGGGGAATGCTGCCAGGGCAGGTCTGGGTGCTGGGGCTCTCCACGTGGCTGAGAGGTGCCAGCCTCCTGAAGGGCGAGAGGCTCTCCACTGGCCGGGCACAGCCCGTTGGAATACATGTCGTGCTCACTGGGGCCTTGGGTGTGCGTGACGGAAGACCCAAGAGCCGGGCCTGCAAGTGGTTGCCAGAGGATCCGAGCATGCATGATACCAGCCTGCCAGTTGTCCTGTTGTGATTGGACAGGTCATCCTGGCAGGAGGGCCTTTGTCCTGAGACGAGGGGGTGCTCTAGGTTCACCAGAGCAGCATCGTTAAGACTCTGGCAATGGTTCTGGGTATTTTTTCAGCCTTGCAAATAATGCAGGCAGTGCAGGGTTATTAGAATTTTTGGCCTGACCTTGGGCACCTCAAAGGAAAAGTGACCCAGATGGTGTGAGCACTTCCCTGTGTGTCTCCTGAGACAGGGCTTTCCAGTTTTCAGACTCTTGATGTTTGGGCTGGACAGTTCTTTGCTGTGGGTGGGTGACCCGTGCGTTGTAGGATGTAGAGCAGCATCTGTGGCCTCTGTCTACTAGATGCTGGAAGCAGCCCCCCACCCCAACACCCACACTAGTGTGACAACCAAAAATTTCTCCAGACGTTGCCGAATGTCTCCTAAGTGGCAAAATCGCCTTGGTCTAGAACCATTGAGCTAAGACTCTAAGACGAGTCTTTTTGTGCTGCCAGAAAGGCGTTCTGGGACCTGCCCATGCGCAGTTGAGAGGTTTAGGCAAAGGGTAGTGCTGTGCCCCCATCCTAAACCAGGGATAGAAGCTGTATAGATGGGCTTCCAAAGGGACCCCACCTCCGCACCTGGAGGGACAGGAGAGTGATAGGAGGTAAACTCATGGGCATTTACTTTGCCTGCTGGATGCAGGGCAGTGATTGGCTGGGTCCAGAATGCAAAAGAAGGAGAAGGCTGGTGGTTTCTATCTTTGAGACTTTGCAAGAGGGTTGGGGATATGCATGTGAAATAACTGTGGGACAGTTTTTAAATAGTGACCAAACAAGTTCAAGCTTCCAAACCCTGGCAGAAAGGCCAACTCTGTTATCCACAGGGTGATGCTTTAGTCATCTTCTTGTGTCTTGGGATGTGGAAAGGGGCCGGCCCTGGGTGTGCAGAGTAAGTGGCTGCATTTCAAGCCTATGTGTGGGGATGTCTATCTACACTTGCTGTGTGCCCCTCCATGAGAGCATGCAACACGGGCACATGTATCATTTGTAGAGTGCCTCTATGGTCGGTGGAAGCATCAGTGTCAAAGATGCAGAGAAAGATGCTTTACTTCTGAGTATAGGTTTTGCCTTTAATATAACCTGGAATTTATGTCCCAAGGTTCTAAGTACTGAATCGGTGGGGATGCAGAACAGCTGAAAAACAGTGATTATTGCATAGAGCAGGGAAGAATATCCCAAGCCTCTCCCTCCCATGAATTCTCCTGTCTTGTTCATTGATCCTGTGGGTATGTATCAGGATTTTCCTGTAACATTCCTTGGTCAGTTAGGTGGTCTTCTGGGTGCCCTTTGTTGCCATTAGAAAAGGATCCCGACAGAGAGGTCACTTCTCCTTTCTCAAAAAGAAGTTTAGAGAAGTCCAAACTTGGCAGGATAGTTTTCCGCCAAGAGCCATGGACACTGAGTCATTATCTTTGTCAGTTGAAACAAGAGCTGTGTGCAAAATTAGACAGGAATATTTAGATACAGCGTTGTCTTGATCTGACAGTGGCATCTGGAAATAGTTCGTGCATTCCTGCCGAATAACAGCCAGGAACTTGGAACCAGTGGAAGGGAGAGAGTGGTGTGGGGAGCTCAAGGGCCCGCATCTTCAAGAGTGGCGCCTCTGGGACAGGGGGAGTCTGCAGACCCTGAGACAGGGCCAGGACCCTGGATGCAGGACGTGAGAGGGGGCTTCTGCCCGCACTTTGCAAAGCCGAGTGGTACCCACTGGTCCGTCTGTAAGCATATTGTTCCTTGTGGGGTTCCAGGCTCCTGAGCCCTTGACCTCTTGCTTTGAGGTCAGGGGCCCACAGAGTATTTAAAGTTAGAAATGACCCTGAAAATGTCTTTTTATTCTTCATACTTGGGAGTGATTTATTTTCAGTGGGTGGATGTAGAAAAGATTCACGAGAGAGCCAGGTGTTTTTCGCTCAGATCGGCAAGTCAGGGTATTGTAGAATAGTGACTGTTCTCTTGTCCCAAGAGCCCTAAACTTGTGTTTTTTTTTTTTTTTTTTTTATGTCCTCCTATCCCATCTGGGCTGGGGCAGAGGGGCTACATTTGGTCCAAACCTGGAAAATCCTTGTGTACTCTGAGGGTCAGTGCCCCTCCACATCCTGCCCCTGAGGAAAAGCCCACTCTGGAATTGTAGGCGGATCTGGTTTTTTACTCCTCATTGAACAACTACGGATGGATTGACTGCATCAGGCATGGCATTGGGAATATCGAAATGAACAGCACTTGGGTCCCTGAACTCGGGGAACTTGTAGTAAGGGGGGGGTGCACATTCCACCTCAGGGCCCTCAGTGTGGTTTGTACTAGGGGCTCTGGGTGCAAACTGTGAAGGCTTCTTGGAGGAGTGTTGGGGGGGAGCTCTGAGGATGAGCAGGATTTCAGCAGGAAGAGGCAGGAGTTGGGGGTGGGGGGCGGGGTCAGGTGTCAGTGCTTCAAAGACTCCTTGTGGCAAAGGACCGGGTTTTATTTTTTCCAAGTTTGTTGCAGAGCACTGTGTTTGCAAAGCACAGTAAACATGGCACGGCAATGCTAAATTGCTGTGGAAGTTTCTAGGCGCTCACTCCTGGGGGATGTTAGCAGTCCAGGGACCACCACGTGCTCTGCCCTTAATGGTTTGGGTGAGTTTGGGTGAGGCAGAGCAGTGCTTCCACACATTTTCTCTCAGCACTGGGGTCAGGAGCCAGGAGGGCTTGGCTCCGTACTCCTGGCAATTTTCAGCTGGATTTCTTTCAGGCCAGCTCATGAGTCCAGCTGCAGCCCAGAGGGCCCCCAGAGAGAGACAGAGAGAGTGACAGAGTGAGCGTGAGCTCCCTGCCCTGATAATGTGCATAGTCCGGGCCAGACTATGCAGGACCCACAGGGGGTACAGGCCCTCTGCTGTGGGGACCCAGTGTGGAGCACAAGCTGCTTCTGCTGGAGAAAGGCTGGGAGGAGAGTGCTTGCTGGGGCCGGAAAGATGGGTGCTTTTCCCCGGGAGAGGAGTGCGGGGAGGCTGAGGCCGAGTGGGGGCAAAGGTCTGGTGGCCAGTGGACGTTGCCATGGGAAGGGTGCCACGGTGGGCTGGTGTGTGCTGAGCAGATGGAAGGCGGGTCAGGGTGGCCAGGCAGGGAGCCCAGTGAGGCAGTTTGTGAGAAGTGAGGGTGGCCTGCGTCTCAGGTGGTGGATGGCGGGGCAGGGGGCAGATGGGGAGGTGGAATGTGAGGCATAGATTCAAGAGAATAGAAATCTGTGCAGGTAGAGGGTCTAGATTCAGGGGCTGGTTGGATACTAGGGGCTGAGGTTTCTAGTTTTGGGGAGGAGCTGGTTTGGGGGAAGACGGTGATGTTAGTTCTAGACATGTAGGGGTTGAGGTACCTCTGGGACTCACCTCCTCTTTTTATTAAGATATAATTTGCGTGTGGTAGAGTCACCCTGTCTAGTAGGTGGTTGTGCAGTTTGAGAAACGCATAAGGTCTCGGGGCGCCTGGGTGGCTCGGTTGGGCAGCGGGCTCAGGATTTCAGCTCAGGTCCTGATCTCGGGGTCCTGGGATTGAGCCCCGCATCAGGCTCTGTGGTCAGCATGGAGTCTGCGTGAGATTCTCTCTCTCCCTCTGCACACCCCCTTTCATGTGCATGTGCGTGCTCTCTCTCTCAAATAAGTAAATCTAAAACAAAAACAAAAACAAATGCGTAGGGTCCCATAACCATTACTACAATAGAGGTATCGAAGAGTCCCGTTACAGACACGTTCCCCGTGCCCGTTCACTGGTGGTGTGGGACTTCGAGGGGTGCTGTGGCGTGTGCGGGGAACGGGGTTGGTTCTAGAGCTGCGCCGGCGGTTGAGAGGGTCTGCGTGGGCTGAGAGCAGGGATGGGCGGACCTAGGACATGCCTGGGAATAGGGAGCACCGGTCAGCAGGGGGATTTTTATATTTGGCACAGGAAGGCTGAGAGAGGGTTTGTGGATGTGAGAGGGACCGTTTTCCTGGAAGGAGAGAGTGAAGGCACAGCTGGGTGGGGAGAGTTCCGAGTGGAGGAGGGGGGAGGAGTTGGGATGGGAGGGGTGGGCCGGATCTGAGGGCTCTGAGATGTAGGCTTGAGGGGGTAACACAGCACATTGCCTCTTGGGGGGAGCAAGGAGGCAGCAGTAGAATGAGTGAGGGCCCTCCCCCCACTGGATGGGAGGGGCTGGGTGGGCTGGGGGTGCTTGAAGAGAAAGCCAGGGGGGTGTCCTGTTGTGTCCTCCTGCCTGCCAGGCCCTGCCCCTGCCCGCCACTGAGGAGCTAGCTCTTCCTGGTGGGTGAGTGAATGTGTGTGTGTGAATACGTATGAGTGCATGTGAGTGCAAGTGCGATTGTGAGTCTGTGAGTGTGCCACTTTGAGTGCGAGTGCACAAGCGTGTGCATGTTTGCATGGGTGAGTGCGAGTACATGAGTTGTGTGTGAGTGCAAGGGTGTGAGTGTGAGTACACAGAAGTGCATGGGTATGTGAGTGCAAGAGCAGGTGAGTATGCAAGCATGAGTGTGTGAGAGCGTGAGTGCTTAAGTGTGTGCGCTGGTGGGTGTGCATGTGTGTGAGTACAAGTGTGTGAGTGTGGGCATGAGTATGTGAGTGTGGTGTGAGAGTGTGAGTGCACGAGTGTGTGCACATGTGGGTGGGTGTGAGTGCGAGTACTGAGTGTATGGGGGTGTGAGTATGTGAGTGTGGTGTGAGTGCATGCATGTGTGCACGAGCATGTGTGTGAGTAAGTGTGGCAGAGGGGCAGGGAGGTGGGTTTCCCAGAGGCCTGTGTCCTGAGACCAAGGCTGCCCCCTCTCCCCCCGGGGGAAGCAGGGTCTGTCTCTCCGCAATTGGTCTCTACAGTGCCTGGAAGGGGCAGTGCTCGGTTCTTTAGAGCATCGTTCTTCCCAGACCCTGTGACCTCCCCGTGTTCAGAACAGCCTTGGCCATGCTCCCAGGTCGGCCTCCTGTGCTCCAGGGATGAATGGGTCCTAGTCTCTGGGAGCTGGAGACCATGGTGGGCAGTTACCCCGTTCTGTACAGGAGGAGATGAGGAAGCGCAGGCCCAAGGAAGAGAACAGGTGTGCCCGAGGTCACACGTGGCGGCTGTCCCTTGGCGGGGGGCGCACCATCCACCCTCCCCTGTCCATCTTCCCCTGTCTGCCATCCCCACCCTGCTCCCGTCAGGGGACTAGAGGCCTGGTGATGATGTCCTGCCATCAGCGGGACTGGATGCAAGGTCGTGGGGACTGTTCACACACACACGACTCTTCAGGTGAGGTCCAGAGCCTGTTAGCAAGGGGGATGACACTATGCTGTTTGTGTGGGGTCTCAGGGTGGTCTTGGACAGGACCCCCGATTCTGGGTTCTAGATGTCAGGGCTCCGTCAGTTAGGGAGTACCCTGGGTTCAGTTCTGGAGGTGGCCCCCGTGGGGAAGAGAGAACAGGGTAAGAGAGGTCCCCTCTCCAGGAGCTCACTGCACAGTAAGGGGGACGGGACAGCTACACAGAGTCACACAGACCATCTGGAGGTGACCTCAGGCCATCAAGAGATACGGGAGTTTGGAGAAAGATGAGGGTGGCCACTCTGCACGGTGTACCATTCCATCAGGGTGGGTAGGATTTGGGCAGAGGAAGTGGTATTCCAGGGGGAGGAGGCACATGGAAGTAGGAGAACCTCTGTGTGTGTGTGTGTGTTTGCACACACGTGTGCGCACGTGCACGTGTGCGTGCATCGGGGGAGGTCCATTCTGGCAGAAGCACTGGGGCATGGGGGGGGTTTTGACAGTGTCCCTGCTGATCCTCTTCCCATTTCTGTCCCTGAGTATGGTTGTCCGTCGAGGGTGGTTCCTTGTCTGGGCAAGGTCCCTACTTTAAAAAATACCGGGCTTTGCATACACCTGTGCCAGCATCCCTGTCTGGGCTGTGTGTGGTATTCGGAGGGGCAGCTAATAAAGACTGGTACTGGGTGTTGGTGTGGCGATCTGAGGACCACATACCCAGCATCCCCTTCTGGCTCATGCACACCCCGAGGTGGCCTTCAGTGTGGGGCTCCTGCCTCTTTCTGCCATTTGTGTCTGAGACAAGAACCAAGCCTGGCCCCGAGGGGCTGGGCTTGCTGGTGCTGGGAGTGCAGGTAACTCGGGAGCTTTCCAGAAGGGGCAGTCTGGCCAGATGGCCTTTGAGAACCCTGCCAGCTCCAGAATTTCTATGACTCATGATTTCTGCAACCAGGTGGACACACTTTTCAGGGCATGAACCTTACCGTGTCTCCAGGAGACTGTTGATTTAAAATGTTGATTTACTCCAAATCAAAACCTCAATGAGATACCACCTCACACCCGACAGAATGGCTAAAATTAACAAGTCAGGAAACGACAGATGTTGGCGGGGATGTGGAGAAAGGGGAACCCTCCTACACTGTCGGTGGGAATGCAAGCTGGTGCAGCCGCTCTGGAAAACAATATGGAGGTTCTTCAAAAAGTTGAAAATAGAGCTACTATACGATCCAGCAATTGCACTACTGGGTATTTACCAGAAAGATACAAATGTAGGGATCCGAAGGGGTACGTGCACCCCAATGTTTATAGCAGCGATGTCCACAATAGCCAAACTGCAGAAAGAGCCCAGCTGTCCATCGACAGATGAATGGTTAAAGAAGATGTGGTATATATTTACAATGGAATATTATGCAGCCATCAAAAGGAATGAAATCTTGCCATTTGCAACGACGTGGATGGAACTGGAGGGTACTATGCTGAGTGAAATAAGTTAGTCAGAGAAAGACATGTATCATATGACCTCAGTGATACGAGGAATTCTTAATCTCAGGAAACAAACTGAGGGTTGCTGGAGTGGTGGGGGTGGGAGGGAGGGGGTGGCTGGGTGATAGACATTGGGGAGGGTATGTGCTATGGTGAGCGCTGTGAATTGTGCAAGACTGTTGAATCACAGACCTGTACCTCTGAAGTAAATAATAATATGTTAAAAAAAAAAAAAGAAGAAGAAGATAGCAGGAGGGGAAGAATGAAGGGGGGAATCGGAGGGGGAGACGAACCATGAGAGACGATGGACTCTGAAAAACAAATTGAGGGTTCTAGAGGGGAGGGGTGTGGGGGGATGCGTTAGCCTGGTGATGGGTATTAAGAAGGGCACGTTCTGCGTGGAGCACTGGGTGTTATGCGCAAACAATGAATCATGGAACACTACATCAAAAGCTAATGATGTAATGTATGGTGATTAACGTAACATAATAAAAAATAAATAAAATGTTGATTTACTGACGTGGGGGCAGATTTCTTAGCTGCTCTTCTCTCAGCCTCCTGGGCAGCAAGGAAAGGGCCGGAGCCTGCGGTTAGGCCAGGGTGGAAGGGCCAGCACCCGACGTCTTTGGGACTTTTGGGAGATTTCTCCTCCTTGCTGAGCTCTCTCTCCCCAGTGAACAGGGACGGCACCTGTTGTGGGAGGGCAGGGGAGTCGTGTAAAGTGACAGGCACACAGACGGGACTGTAAATGGTCGCAGCTTGCGACTAATACGATTTCACTGGAATAGTAAACGTGAAATGCAAGTGTTTTGAAAGATGAAGAGGGTGAAAGCTGATGAAAAGCATTTTGAGAGTGGGGGCTCTTCCGTGGACTCAGTGGCACCCAGGCTGTGTATCAGACTCTCAGGAGTGGTTTGGATGTTGAACTGAGCCGTGGAAGGCATGGGGCACGTTGATCCTGAGAGCCGGTGGGACTCTGTCATCGGGAACAGGAGTGTGTTTTGAGCTGGCTCTGGGGTAGTCCAGCCCCAGGCACAGCACCTGACACGTGGTTGGCACCCAGGGCTGTTTGTGGGGTGCCTGAACTAATTATGTTAGAAGAATGATCTGGAAATTATTCTAGAATACAGCCCGCCCCTCTTCCCAACCCAGCGATTTGCCTTTTAATTTTTTTTTAAGATTTTATTTATTTATTTGTCCCCAGAGAGAGAGAGCGAGAGAGCATAAGCAGGGCGAGCGGCAGGCAGAGGGAGAGGCAGGCTCGGGAGCCCGATGTGGGGCTCCATCCCAGGGCCCTGAGCTGAAGGCAGACACACTTAACCGACTGAGCCACCCAGGCGCCCCGTGATTTGCCTTTCAAAAAATGGCCCCTGTATTCGTTTCCTGTGTCTGCTCTGACAAATTACCACAAACCCAGCGGCTTGAAATGCTGCAGATTTACTATTCGACGGTTCTGGAGGTCGGGAGCCCGAGGTGGTACGTCAGCAGGGCCCGTCCTTTCTGGAGGCTCTAGGGCAGAAGTGACCCTGGCTTTCCTGGCCTCCAGGGGGCGGCCTGCCTCCCGGGGCTGTGGTTCCTGCCTCCACCTGCCTGACACCTGCACCTCAGCCTCTGCTTCTGTTATACCTCCTGCCCACCCGGACCTGCCCGCCTCCCTCCCATATGGACCCCGGGATGGGAATTGGGCCCATCTTGATAATCCCATCATCTTAAGGATCTTTGCCTGAATCCCATGTGCAAAGCCCCCTCTGCCACGGTATCTGACATTGTCACTTGTTACAGGGCTCAGGGCGTGGACATGTCTGTGAGGTCATGACCCAGCTTGCCACCTTTCAACACAACCCTTTAAATACTTGATTTCACTTTAAAGGAAACTTCTCGACCACAGCTCCAGGGTCCCCACCCAGGGTCCTGTCCACCTTCCTGGGTGACAGTGCAGTGACAGTAGTCATTCACGTGGTCACGATCAGTCCGGGTGTCGGTGGGGAAGGATTCAGGGGGTCAGAGACGGGAGCCTCCCACAAGGGCTCGGGGTTGGGCTGGAGAGAAGAGGCATGCGTGTGCCGGAGACGTGCAGGGCGGGATCTGGTCGACCTGGAGGATGAGGGCAGCGAGGGAAGACTCCTCGAGAGCTAAGAGTCAGCTCAAGTCCTCGAGTAAATGTGGTGTGTCCGTACATTTCAGGGTGCTTCGCCTCTCCTTCTTAGATTGGACGTCCTAACAGTTTATGCTGTGATCTCCAGGTGAGAATCAGGTTATAGGGTGGTTCAGGAGCAGGCCTGCAGTGGCCGGCTGGTCAGGGCAGAGCTGATTCCCAGGCCCCGAGGCTGCCTCATGTGCACAGGCCTCCCCTGTCTGCAAGTTGGGTGAGGTGCAGTTTAGATGTGCAGAAGCCCAGGGGCGGGCTTGCTTGCTGGGGCTTGGAGCGGTGCTCACTCTGCACCGGTGTGAGTGGAGCCTGGATGGGAGGCCCGGGTCCTCACTGTGACACCTCCAGCCTCAGGCCCAGGAGCTTGGGCATCTCGTGTTGATCCTTTAGACAGCTGGGAGCCATTTGAGCAGGGGGTTGGCATGTTGAAGTGGATTGGGGAAGATTATTCTGGTGGTAGAGTGTGCCATGGCATGCAGAGAGGTCATCATGGGGATCAGAGCCCCCTTCCCGTGCCCCTTCCCCCCCCGCCCCACACTGTCCGTTCCTCCCATAAAATACCAGCGAAAGCTTCCTGTTTTCTCCTCTGGGAGTGGCACTGGCTGTGATAAGGATCACCAATGGGTGTTTCTTTCTAGCCTCCAAGTGGGCCCCTGGCACCACAGCATGAAACAAACTGCACTGGTCCCCGGGAGAGGGTGAGACTGCCGTCCCTGAGTCCGATGTGACACTGTACCCAGCCTGAGCGCTCGGATATAAATAAGTGGGACTGTCTACACTGCTGTCATTCATGCACCCTTTGGTCTCCCCGAGGCTGAACCTCCTTCCAGAGCATCTCTGCGCACAGTGGTGAACGCCTACTGTGTGCCAGTCCCTCGGGGCCCTAAGTGCTGCTGTATGGATTACCTAACCCACTCCTGTGGGGAAACTGAGGCACAAAGAGACACTTTGGTGACTTTAGTTCAGCAGCAAAGTCAGGATTTGAACCCGGGGTGCCTGGCTCCGGAGCATCTTGATGAGATAAACACTGTTTTTAGGTTTTAAGCAGAAAACTTTGGGGAGTTTTTATTTTATTTATTTATTTTTTTAAAAGATTTTATTTATTTGAGAGAGAGAGCACAAGCAGAGGGAGAGACAGGGAGAAGCAGGCTCCCTGCTGAGCAAGGAGCCTGATGTGAGACTTGATCCCAGGACCCTGGGATTATGACCTGGGCCGAAGGCAGCTGCTTAACCGACTGAGCCACCCAGGTGTCCCTGGGGAGTTTTTAGTCAGCAAATGAAATTGCTGTCAGGACCCCGTGCTTGGCAGGTGGGCATTTAAAAGGCCCATTTGTAGTCAGTCCCGTTTGCTCACCAGAAGGAGGAGGGGCCGCTCAGGACCCCCTGTGCCCCCCCTGCCCCCCACCCCCCATGCTCCGGAGCCCTGGGCATCCTTGGGGCGGGGGGAGCTTCTCCTGCTGCTTCTGTGAGCCACCCATCCCCCAGCCTGGTGCCCATCTGGGGGCAACACTCCGGGAAAGCCTGAGACTGTCTTAATCCCCCAGCAGGCGGAGAGTGGAGGCTGACCGTCTAAGGTACCCGAACAGTCTTCAGCTTGTTTTCTCCTCTTAGCTGCTAAATGGCTGTCTGGCTCCTGAGCTGATAGACTCAAGTCCTTCCTGGCTCCAGTTCTTACAAGTAGCTTTGTGACTTTGGCCAAGTTATGGAACCTCTCTGTGCCTTAGTGCCTTCATTTCAAACATGGACATAGTAACAGCACCTAGCTTATAAGAATAATTGAGGGAACACTTAGCTAACAGCCTGGCGGACGATAAAGTCTCAGGAAGTAACAGCAGCTGTGGTTAGTGCCCAGCAGCTTGGAGACATTTGGGGATGCAGTGAAACTCACTGGAGGAGAGTGTCCGAGTGCCTGCTGCCCAGCAAGCCCTTGTGTGTGCTAGCACACGGGTGTGCGTTTCTCACCAGCTCCGAGAAAGAGCCCTCAGGTCTGGAAGCAGCTTCCGAGGGAACAGGACATCCTCAGCCTGGAAGATGCCCTGAGGCCCTGAGGCTGGCTCCTTTCCTCACCATGCATGACTCTCCTGGCAAAGGGGACTTCCTGTTCGACGTGCGGGTTTGGGGGGCTCTGGGGGTGACTGGCAGCTGTGGGGACTGCGGAGCCCTAACGGACGGGAAGGTGACTTTCCAGGTCCGGCTGCGGGTATCGGACGACAGGGGCTGTTTGTCTCTGTCTCTTCCTGGTCCTTCCTCATGTATTCAGTTGCCAGCACATGAGGCTGTTTCTGAAGCCGCTGGCAAGACGCTGGGTGGCCCTCACCGGCCCGAGGCCTGGAGCTCCTGCGAGAGTCCAGTGCTGGCCCCTGGGCATGATTTGGAAGGCCAAGGCGAAGGGCACAGCCACAGAAGTTCATGGATTTGGGTCCCGAGGTTTGAGTCTCTCTGACTTACACGTTCCCTCGGAGTCCCTTTGGGAAACAGTCACCTGGTGTTTCCTTTTACTTAGAGTAGAAGGAAAGAGGCGAAATTTTAAGCACCGTAAAGGAGCTTTTCAGGGCCCATGCAGGCTGGAAATTGAGAACGTTCCAGCCCAAAGTAAAGCTTAGTCTTGGCTGGGAGGGGGCAGAAGGTCACGGGCGCCCCCACCCTGGGGCCTCCGGAAAAGGACATTCAACAGCCCCGTGGGAAGTGACAGTCCTGAGTGGTGGCCCTGTGGCTCCTTGTCTTTAAGCGCATTCATTTCTTTTCTAGCTTCTTGGGGCAGTAACAGGAAAAGAAAGGGCAGGTGGAGGGTTTCCACTGATGGGCCGATCCAGGCTTTGCGGAAGCACAGCACTCTGCTCCCTTTCCCCTTCATCGTCCAGAACAGGGGGTCTCGAGGGTGGGGTTCCAGCGTGAGCAGCGGCAGCACCTGGGAATGTGTGAGTCGGGCGGGTTTCCAGGCCCACCCCAGACCTACAGACCCAGAGCCTGAGGGCGGGCCCAGCAGTCTGGGCTTTCACAAGCCTCCTGGGGGACTCTGCTGCGCACTAAAGCATGGGCAGCCTGCCTCCTGCCAGGCCTCCCAGGGGCCTCTGATTCCGAATCTAGATTAAAGCTGCAAGCAGGTGTGAGCCCGTCCCAGCTTTCTCGAGCCTTCAAGGGAGCAGCTGAGTTCATTCTGTTTCCTGAGTATTTATGACCCGCCTGCTGTGTGTTGAGCACGAAGCTTGGCATTGGAGACACGGGGAGGGGAAGGCAGGTGTGGTCCTTGCCCTGCTCTGGCTGACAGCCCCTTGGGGGAGGAGACAGTGACTCAGGCAGATTTACAGCAGGCACTGCTACACTGGGGGAAGGCCGGGCTGGGGGTGGGGTGGGGTGGGGGGTGCGTGCGTGGGTTTTTGGGGTGGGACGTGTTGGGGGAGGGTGTCCCAGAAGAGGTGGTGTTTGGGCCAGGAGCTGGGCGGTGGGGGAAGAAAGTGTGATCCTCTGCTGAGGCTGGCAGGAGAGCTGGGCTGGCCTGTCTGGGACACGGTGAGTGGAGGGAACAAGGAGAGCAACTGGGGTGTGGGCAGGCGGGGAGGTCAGGTCATGGGAGTCCTTTCAGCCCCTTAGGAACCTCAGAGAGCTCGGGACGTTCAGGAGTGGTTTGGGAGTCGGGGCCGGGGACTAGGGGCAGGCGGGCTAGCTAGGGGCTGGGGAAGTCATCCTGCTGGGAGTGGCCCGGGAGTCCGCAGAGGTGAGGATGGGTTTGAGAGAAGTGGGTGGTGGCCCCATTCCTCAGGATGGGGAGCATGGGGGTGGTGAGGGCCATTTGATGCCGGTGGGACGTGGGGGTGACGTGTGGGGCAAATGGCTGGATGAAGCTTCACACACTCCCCAAGACAAAGAGCTTTCTGTGCAGCTTCCTTTGGGGTCCTTCGCCCAGCCCTCCCGAGGCTTTGGGGCCGCTCAGGAAATAGAGCTACCCGGCTTTGGTCGGACGAGGCTGCTCGGTCACGCCACGATTGAGAGCCACGAAGGGGATCCAACCCTGGCTTGCTGGCCCCTCGAGAGGAGAGATGAGTGACAGATGGTGAGCTCGTGTCCTGAAAGCCCGGGGAAGGTCAGAGAGTGAGGGGTCAGTAGGAGCATTCTTGGAGCTTGGGGACTGTTTTCCAGCCTCTGTCCCTGGGAGTGCTAAGCTGTGTCGATTCCTGTTCTCTCTCTCTCTCTAAGCTCTTTACATCCTTTAAAGCGGTTTAGCATGTTAGGACCAGAAAAGGGGAGCCACCCAAAGCCCTCTCCTA
Organism: Eumetopias jubatus; assembly: GCF_037043125.1. Lineage (NCBI taxonomy): Eukaryota > Metazoa > Chordata > Mammalia > Carnivora > Otariidae > Eumetopias > Eumetopias jubatus. Next base: position 66,212,182 of record NW_028274818.1, on the reverse strand, counting down.
CTGGAGTGGGATGAACTGGAGAGTGATGCACTTAGTTGCATAGACGGCAGCCCTGGTAGAGCTGGACCCCATGTCCCTGCTCCTAGGACTCTTTTCTGGGGGTCCGCGGCCTTCTCTGCACCTGACCCCCGTGTGTCAGCCCCCGTTGGCCTCTGGCTCTCTCCCTGGTGTCTGATCCAGTATAGAAGTGTCTGCATGGCACCACGGCTGTGGGTGCCCAGGGGCCAAGGGTGGGTTCACCAGGGCCTGCAGGGACTAGCCTAGAGCACTGGGAGGAGACCTTCGCGAACAAGCAATGCATCTCTGAATGCCTTTTTGTTTTGGTGCTAGTCCCTAGTAGGCACCCCCAACGGGAGTGCTGCCCCCCCACATCTGTTCGTTCACCCAGCACTTTTGGCTGTCCCCTGGGGCTCACCTACCAAGCAGAGAGCTGGGCGCTCAGTTGCTCTGCTACGTCTGGGCAAGGTCCAAAAACCTGCTCAGTGGCCAGTGGAGTGGAGTGCCATGGGGAGAGGGCTCGAATACTTGTAGATGAATCCTGGTGCAGATGAGGTTTTGTCTTTTAAACAGTTTTAGAGAGAACCATCAGGGGTGTGGGGTGGGGGTGGGAGGGTTAGAGGGAGAGAGAGAGGGAATCCCAAGCAGGCTCCATGCCCATCGTGATGCTCAATGTGGGGCTCGATCCCAGGACCCTGGGATCATGACCTGAGCCGGAGGCAGACGCTTAACCCACTGAGCCACCCAGGCGCCCTGGGGCTTTTGCTTTCTTTCTTTCAGATCATGATGAAACACCCCCTGCTATAGCTGAGTGCCTGGTTCTCGTGCATTCCTGCAGGGGGTTTGCCGCAAATTTCAGGGTAGCTGAATTCTGAGTCCCGTTGGGATTCTGGTACCTCAGATCCGTGACACCCACTTTTTGAAAACCAAAGGGGAGAAAAGTTTTGGAAAGGTAGTGCCTTCTGTCTGTCCTTCCTCTTCCTGATGCCCCTTGAGGGTAGACAGTACCTTTGCAAAAAAAAAAAAAAAAAAAGTCTGGTGTTGATTAGGTGTGAACGGCTGACTTTGCACTGAGTGGAGCAGCGTCAAAGTCGGGGCGGGCCTGGGCATCCATGTGTGAATCTGTTCACAAATGACTGTTGATACGTAGCATCTGTTGATTTGAGGAAAGCAGGTTTTGCCTCAGCGAGCAGGAAGGTGGCATCTCTGTGATGTTATTTCCACCTGGATGGGGCCTGCCTGGCAGAGTAGCTGGCTGGAGTCCCCCTCTTCCCCTCCCTGGTGCCCGCTGGCTGGGGTCAGACTCGTGCCCATCGCGACTTTGCTGGAGACGAGGACGCAGCCGTTTGCAAAGAAAGGCATAACTAATTAGTTTTTTTTTTTTTAAGATTTACTTATTTATTTGGGGGAGGCGAGGGTCGGGGGTAGAGAGAATCCCCAGCAGACTCCCTGCTGAGCGTGGAGCCCGCCATGGGGCTCAGTCAATCCCAGGACCCTGAGATCATGACCTGAGCTGAAACCAAGAGTTGCATGCTTAACTGAGCCACCAGATGCCCCATAGCTAGTTTCCAGTGTGTACTGGTTTTAGATGACTTACCCGTTTGCCACTTTGAAAGTAGTATATGTCAACTAAACGAATCAGGAAAATACTGGAAGAGACCATAGTTACTCATATCTCCCAAATGCAGGAATTAAAAGAAACTTTGGTCAATTTATTTAGCATTTTTTTCTCAGGAAATTTTTTTTTTTAAGATTTTATTTATTTATTTTGACAGAGAGAGAGAGAGAGAGAGACAGACAGCGAGAGCAGGAGCACAAGCAGAGGGAGTGGGAGAGGGAGACGCAGGTTTCCCGCTGAGCAGGGAGCCCAATGCGGGGCTCGATCCCAGGACCCTGGAATCAGGGCCTGAACCGAAGGCAGACAGTTAACGACTGAGCCACCCAGGCGCTCCTCTCAGAAATTTTTTCTAAAGTGTCCTTGTGAAGTGGGTGTAATCCCGTCCCATCTGGGGACGGTGCTCAGTGCTGCCACGCTCAGGAGCTGGGGAGTGAGGACTGGACTCCTTGCAGCGCGCAAGGCTGGAAGTTGGCTTTCCAGTTTGAGCGTCCGTGGATTGGTGCAGTGGGCCAGTGCCGGCAGGGCAGACCGACTGGCCCCACATCACTTCTCAGCTCTGCTCTAGTGACGCTTTCGTTCATGCTTATAACTTGCGTGAGAAATTCAGGGAGAATTAATTTTCAGCCCGGAAACAAAGTCTGAATTAAATAGGTCTCAAGAGGGTCTCAGGAGGGTATCCGTTAGCAGACAAGCTGAGGCTTGGGAATCATCTGAGCCCTGTGGCCTGTGGGAGGCTCCTGCCTTGGTTAGCTGGATTGGACTGAGAGGTGAGTAAGGGGAAGGCCTAACTTGGGGGACCTGGGGACAGTGGGATATGGGGGTTGCCCTGGGGCCACCAGCAAGGGTCCTTTTGAACAGGTATGGCTGGGGCCTGGTCTCCACCCACCCTTGTATGTCCCTAACATCTCCTTCAGAAACCTCTCTCGCTAGGGCCTGTGGGCTGACCGGACGGGGGTGCTGCGTCCTGCATGTCTGTGTGTTGGGGATGGGGCCAGGGGCCTGGGCAGTTTGAGCACCGGCAGCAGCCCTGTGTGAGCTCTGATTATGGGCTGTCTCCTGAGGCCTAGACGTTGGGTCTATGTGGCTCACCCTTGTTTATTGCCATAAAGTCCAGGATCCCAGGTCAGAGCCCATGGTGTGAAATGGCAGTAGGTGATGGGCCCGGCTAGCCCCTCCCCTTCATCTCTTTCAAGGGTATGGTCACCTTCCAGAAAACTCCTTGGCTTTGATGAAGGTGTAGGCAGCCCATTTGTGCCTGAGCGGGGCCCCGTCCCTGTGGGGGTACCTCGAAGCCAGTGGGCCAAGTGTTCGTGGAGGCAGTGTGGTGTGGTGGGCACAGAGCAGGGGAGGGCCGGGATCGCACCCCAGGGCCACCATTCGGGACACCATTCAGGGTCGTTAACAGCTCTGGCTTTGGTTTTCTCCTTTGTGAAGTAGGAGCAATGAGATCCATGTCACCAAGTTGGAGAATGGAGAGCGCCCGGGGTCTGGTGGCGCCTGTGTGTGACTGTGACGGTGAGGGCCTGTGACCGTGGGTTCTCTCTGCTCTCCAGCCTCCTGTGCCTTCGTTCTCCCTGTAAATACGAGTAGCTCAGGGTCCCTGCAGGACTCCCGGGCCGACCCGGGCTGCTCCCCTGTGACGGGCAGGTGGGAGGGAGCCAGCCGTCTTCAGAAGCCCCTGGAGCTGTGGTTGAGGTCTTCAGAGTTGGTGCCTCCCTTCCCTCGTGTGAGGAGAATTCGGAGTCCGCAGGCATCTGTTTGCCCGCAGCCTCCCTGCTGCTGGCCCAGGCCCTGCATCCAGGGTGTACCTGGCCTTCCCGGGCTTCCCCCCACGGCCTCGCCCCAGTTCCTCCCTGCCTTGGCCAGAGTGCCCCCCGGCTGCTTCTCTGGGGCCCCCTGCTGGTTCGTTCTTTCTGTGGGTTTTCTTCAGCCCCAGCATGTCCCTGGGACCCTATCCTGCCCCCTCCCAGCACGCAGTCCCGTATAGGCTGTAGGAGATACTTGGGGGACCGGCCGCACATGCTCCCCTGGGAGGCAGCGCCGGGTACGGTGGCTTTCTGCCTCTTTGGCCCTGACAGACAGGAAGAAACACATTTAACACTGTGAGTAGAGGGAAAAGTACGGGTGCACACAGGGAAAACAAGTTATCAGGAGAGAGTCCCACCCACAGTGTGCTCTGAGGCTTCCCTGGCTGTCCCGCATGCTGCTCCTCTTGGTTTTTGTGCCGGTTTGGATTTCCCAGATGGATGGCACTGGACTGCGGTTTGCAAACCACACGGCTTGGGGACTCGCAGAGCCTGAGGGTGGGGAGGGGCCTCTGCACGCCCCTGGGCCTGTGGGTGTCTGTCAGAGGCCCGCCCAGGTGGAGCAGGGGCAGCTGGGTGGGGACGGGCAGGCCCTGAGGGGCTGGGGTCGTTCGCGTCGGGGCACCCTGGGCCCTAGAGGGAGGTGCTTCTGGAGCGGACGCTCCCTCCCCAACCAAGTTTGGGTCCAGGGAAAAGAGCCCTGAACTGAATCAGGGTGTCTGGCTTCACATCCCCCTTCTACCACTTGGTGGCTGGGAGAGGTCAGGCTACTCGCTTCACTCCTCCACACCTCGGTGTCTCACGGGGTGGCTGTGGGGCCCCCAGCCCCGGCTCCACGGAGCCTTTGGTTCTGCTCCGTGCCTGGGTAGGACAGGGTGGGGGCCACCCAGGGCCGACCTTGAGAGCCCTGGCCCTCCCTCGCTATCCTGTCTCTCACCCAGCCTGTGTCAGGGAGGGTCTGGTGGAAGAACTAGACCTCCCGATGCCTCTACCCAGACCTCGGGGTGGAGTTGCTCTGTGTGAGTGTGGGGCACCCTCCGACCGGCCCGTTCTCTTGCAGCCCTCCAGGATGGCTGCCATGCTGGGGGACGCCATCATGCTGGTCAAAGGCCTTGCCAAGCTGACCCAGGTGGCCGTGGAGACCCACCTGCAACACCTGGGCCTCGGTGGGGAGCTCCTCGTGGCGGCCAGGGCCCTGCAGTCCACAGCTGCAGAGCAGATTGGCTTGGTCTTGGGGAAGGTGCAGGTAAGGAGGCCAGCGGGAGGCGGCGGCAGGAGGGGCTGGGCCGGGGGCGGGGGGGGGGACCTGCTGTCCTTCCAGGTGTGGTGGGGTGCCAGTGTGGGGCTGTAGCCCTGTGACTCGGGTTGTCGCTCAGGAAGCCTCACGGAGCTGGGACAGCCCCCGGGAACTAGTGGCCCAGGCCCCAGTTCACTGGCCCGGGGGCACAGGCCACACTCTGTTGGCCCAGTCCCATCCTGCCCGCCCCCCCGCCCCAGCCCTCCGTTCCTGGGCCTCTACTGAACATGCTCAACAGAGGCCTTTTTAATTTCAGAAATTAAAAAACAAAGCAGCATCCACCTTTGTTCTTAGGGAGGCAGCTGCAGGGAGCCTGTGTTTCCTTCCTTGAAACAGTTTCTTTAAGAGCCTGAGCACCTTCTCCACTGTTTATCTGATTTATCTTTCTGGTCGGGTCGGTTTTGGTACAAACGTGGCAGACGGTACCTGGTGTGTAGGCCGAGCGTGCGTGTGCCCCTGGGCATTACACCGCAGTGTCAAGCTGTCCCTGGGGCCTGCGTGCCCGAGGTCCTTCCTGGTGTGCCAGCCGAGCCAGGGGTGCTGAACTCCCAGCTTCATTTCCGCGGGGCTCCGGGCGTGGGCTGGGGGGCTCCGCTCCTTTCCGGGGAGTGCTGGCGCAGCTTCACCGCCTGCCTCCCTCATCCTCCTGCCCTGTTCCGAGCCCCCGGCCCAGCAGGGGGGTCCAAAGCATGCGTGCATGCAGAGAGGCAGCTGTCAACAGGGTTTGCCACAGCAGAGGGCAGAGCACCGTCTGCCTGGGTGTCACCGTGCGAGCCACCTGCCCCGTTCCTGGGAGCCCGAGGGGTTGGGAAGGGGGCACGGGCACAAGATGCAGATGGTGCCCTGCTAGGAGGCTGTCACCGCCTCCAGGCCTCCGGTCGGGGTTTTAGGATTCCCAACCCCTCCCCTTCTGCTCCCTAAGGGTCTGGTGGTGACACCACCTCACTCTATGCAAATGCCTTTAACTTGTAGAAGTCTCAACCCCATGATGCTGCCCCCAGCCTGGCTGCTGTCCTGGGCATCACCCCTTCTCAGATGGGGAGACTGGTCCTTGACTTCTGAGTGACTCCCAGGTGCCTTCCTGGTGCGGGGCCATCCCCTTCCTGGTGGGTGTCTTGCCTGTGAAACACCAGCGAGTGAGACTGTGCCAGGCCCGGGGGACCTTCTGAGAGGCGAGTGGGGGGACAGGCCAGGGCATCTCCAGCAGGGTCCTCGGAGGGAGGAGGGAGTGTGGGTCCCACCATGAAGGAGGCACTGAGCAGGGTGAGGGGCCTTCGTGTGCTCCTGTTCTTTCTCTAAAACTTAGATCGTTGGGGCCGCCTCCTCTCCGAGGGGATGGACGCCACATAATCCAGAAATGTCTCTCCCTCCAGACCTTCAAGGGCTTCATTCACTTGCTCACTGAGCAGACACTGAGCTTGGGGCCCCTCAGGTCACGCAGGGCCAGGGGGCCATGGCTGGAGTTCTGGGGCAGCAGGAGGCCCCACGGGGGTTCCCATGAGCCCTCCTGGCTTCCCTGGTTCTGGCACGTCCCCGGCACCTGACATGTGCTTGCCAAATTCAAGTGCAGGTCGCTTGTGCGTGGAGCCGAGGTCCAGCAGGGGCCGCAGGACGGCCAGCAGGGCCAGTGGTCTGGGCTCTGCCACTAGCGGCCTGCCAGGCCTTGACCAGTTCTCCCAGCCTCACTGTTCCCTTGATGAAATGACAGTTGATGGCCAGTCTCTTTTTTCCCCTGGAGGGCAAGTCCCTCCTTGGACCCCAAGCTGCAGTGAGGAGGGTGTGCGGCTGCCGCTGGTTTGCAGCACCCCCAGGTGCCCCGTGTGTGGCCCCAAGCCCATCCCTGTGGCCTCAGGAGCAGCACCATTCCCCCAGCCTGTCTGCAGCCCACACAGCTCTATTTCCAGATGAGGTGGCAGAGAGGGAGCAGGAACTGGCTCAAGGTCACTCAGGGTTTGAATGCAGCAGGAACCTGGGCCTGCAGTTTGGGTCTGTGTGGCCGTTACAGAGAAAGCGTGACACTTCCCTCCTGGCCTTTCCCCGTACCCCCAGCTCCCAGGGATGGCAGGCCAGCCCTCATGAGAGCCTCTTAGAGGAACGGCCAGGGGTGAGGTGCTGGCCTGGTGTGGCGGGTCGATCCTGTTGGCAAGTGGCCCTCGCTGGTCTGGTTGGCCTTTTACTTCTCCGAGCCGTCTGCTGGCCTGGCTCACTCCCCAAAGCCCTGATTTACAGATGAGGAACTTGCTGCCTGAAGTGTGGCGGTCACTCCCCTGGGCCTGGCGAGGCTCCCAGCAGGTGCTCTGTGATTGTCCGGCTTCCCTGGAACCCGACGGGGGCCTCTCAGGAGTGGGGCTCCTGGCTTTGGGCTGGGAAGGTGCTCCCCTGCAGATCTGGCTGAAGGCTGCCTTCCTGGTGGAACATGTGGCGCCCTGTGCAGGGGGGCGGGGGTGGACACAGGGAAGAGGCCCAAGCGGGCCTCTTGCTCATCTCATGCTGGCTTTTGCTCCCCACAGGGTCAGGATAAGCGCCAGGAGCCTTACGCCGAGAACTTCGAAGACCCAGAAGCAGAGTTCTCTGGGCCTCAGACTGGGGGGACCCTCACAGATTTCTCTGCAGCCTCCTCCCCTGACCGGTCACCCCCTCCATCCTGGGATCACACTGGCAGTGAGGGCCCGGCTCCTGCCTACGTGACCAGTGGACCCTTTAAGGAAGCTGGGCTCTCAGGCCAGGCCACCTCCCCTCTGGGTACGGTCACTGGGAGGCTCTTTGGAGACCCCAGACACCCACTTTCTGCCACGGGCCTTCCACGAAGGTTCTTCCACCAGGACCAGCCCCCCGTGGGGGGCCTCACCGCAGAGGACATTGAGAAGGCCCGGCAGGCCAAGGCTCGCCCCGAGAGCAAGCCCCACAAGCAGATGGTGCGTCCTGGAGGGCCTGGTGCAGTGGGGTTGGGGTGGCCGCCGCTCCTGGTGGTGCTGGTGTCAGGCCCTCCTCTGGGGACGTTCTCCGGATGCTGTGGTCTGGCGTTTTTGGGGACACAGAGGCCCCCTTTTGGTGGACTAGGCTGCCAGGTGGAGCGGCCACCTTTGGGGGTGGAGCGGGGCTGTGGGGGGCCGCGTGAACCCCTATGGGCTGGTCCTGTCCCCGTTTGCCGATTCTGTGAGGTCTCTCTCCTTGCTCCCTCTAGCTCAGCGAGCATGCTCGGGAGCGGAAGGTGCCAGTCACACGGATCGGGCGGCTGGCCAACTTTGGAGGTAAGGTGGCTGTGTGCGCTCGTACCGCCTCACCTGCCCTGGCCAAGGGGAGCTGGGAGCGCTGTGGGGCCCGCGCGGAGGTGGGAGAGGGCGGGGGCCTGAGGGGTCCCGTGGAGGCCGTCAGCGCCTGCCTGGGCTGCTCCTGACCCTTCTCCCGGGGGGATGATCCAGTGACTGGATTCCACTCCGCCTCTGCTCACCCCCAGGGGTGAGCGTGGCCACACTTGGGGGACCGTGTCTGCGGCACCAGCCTTTTCCTCCTGCTGCTGAGCCCCGCCGCCGGGAGGGGCCGGGCGGTGAGCCGACATTCCTCTCGGGGCTGTTGAGCTCCCAGAGTGGTTTTTGCCCCTGACCGGCTCCGCAGGGACTTGTGGGCTGGACCCCCACAGGCTAGCGGGGTGTTAGTGGAGGGCTCACAAGGTGCTGGGGCCTTGAGTTGCTGTCAGAAAGTCTGTGTGGTTGGGAGCTCTGTCTGTCCTTTTCATTGGAACTTTTGAGTAATTCTGTGTCCAGTACACCTGTGCTGAGTCGAAAGGTAATTTTGGAGTGAAGCCACTCGTACCTGCTTTTATGACCTCATGTTGTCCTTTTCCACTCCCGAGCAAGATGCAGGTCACTGTGTGTGTTTGAGCCATGACCTGCTTGCCTCGCGTTTTGCTCGCGTGGGCTTCTAAGTGTCCCTCCGGTGTACCGGCCGTCATGCACGCTGTGCTCTGCAGCCTCTTCTCCCAGAGATGACATCCTGCTCCTTGTTTGGAGTTGGCTCTGTGCCCCCCCCCCCCCCACCGGAGCCTGGCCCTTGGAGCTGGACCCATGTGTGGGCTCTGACACCGAGTGACAGCTGCCGGGCTTCCCGATGTGCAGAGCCCACTATGTTCATTGGATGGAACTTTCTTGAAGCTTTTGTTCTATCATTGCTGTCTTCAGATTTGGCATCTGCGGCTACTTAGCTGTTCCCGAGTCTGGCTTAAAGTACCTCCCTCTGCATTTTAGGACATAGTTATGGCTTTATTTCATTTTGTGGGCTTGCATTCAACCAGTGCCTCACAGAACATTGTAACTGCCTGGGACGCCACTCCCGGCACGAGTTTGAGAATCTGAGCTCTGGCGGCCTCCGGCGGTCCTTACTCGGCAGGAGCCTGGGCACGTCCCCACTTCTCACAGAGGCTGCTGGGTGGGTGCGTTGATTACTGAAGTGTTGCGTGGAGGCCCTCTCCTCTCCTCGATGAGTTTGAGGCAGGAGCCGTCCCCTCTCGCTCTGTGGTCTCTCTCTCTCTCCAGCCCGCTTCCCGCTGCTCCAGAGGGGGCTCAGCACAGAGGCTTCGCTTGACCCACGGGTTTGGAGTGGAGTAATCCTCTCGGGGTGGGGGCGAGGCTAGTAGAGGGTCTGTTTGGGAAGAGTGGTCAGAAGGAAGGTTGTGGTGGTAAACTGAATTTGACGGAATGCCGGGAATTCCCGGGGAGAGGGGCAGGAACCAGCCCCTCATGGCTGGGGTCGAGGCGGATGAGCAGAGTGGGAGGGGTTATGGGGGAAGGTGTGTGGGGTGCAGGGCTCCCTGCGGGTCAGACGCTGCCTGGTCTGGGGTCAGGGTGAGCAGGTGCTCTGTGCCCTTAGAAGCCTCCGGAGCCCCTGCTCACAGCCGCCCGGGGCCTGGAGCCTGGAGCCATCCTCAGGGCGCGCGCTAGAGGTTCGCCCAGGGCTTGGCAGCTGCTGTGTCGGGCTCTGAAAGGGGAAGGTCTTGGCAGGGAGCAGCCGGGTCTGGGAAGAATGTGCTGTTCTGGCTCCAGATGGGAGTTCTGGGCCTTCAACCTCATCCTGAAATTGTCACGCTGTGCGCTACGGCCCTTCAGCCCGTGTGAAATCAACTTGGTGGGTCAGGACCGGCACTTAAGAAACAAATGGAGTAGAATTGAATAGAAGATCAGAATTGATATCATAGATTCTGAGAATCTTAGAATCTATGGTAGAAAACGGTAAAAACCGTTTTTTTTTTTTTTTTCTCCAGAGCTACAAACATCCTGCTTATGTGTGTTGTTCGCTGTATTGTGAAGGGTGTGGTTTACCGGTGGGTCGTTGTCTAAACAGAGTGAGGTAACACTCCGGCTTTGTTCTTCTAGGATACACTTCTGACCTTTCTTCCCCTCATGGGGGTGCAGTGTGGACTGACAGGTGTAGGGATTTTTTGCAGGGTCGCATGAAGGAAAGGGATTACTCCAGACCGCCTGGGAGGCAGGCTCGCCCTCGAGAAGGTTAGCGGTGGGTGTTCAGCTGGTGGACGTGGAGGGGGTGGGAGTCCCGGGTCCGCTTTGGCTCGGGAGGCCTTATGACTGAGATGTTGTGAGCAGGGCGGTCTGTGGATATTAGGTCCTATTAAGGAGTGATATGAAAGATGGGATCAGAGTCTGGGTTTGGGGTCAGAACTTGGCTTCAGGTCATCAGAGTAGTGGGTTATAATTCCAGCCCGGCTTCCTTGTGATCTTGGGCCCTACTTAGGTTTTCTCTTCTTTAAAATAGGGGCTTCTTTTTTTCTTTTTTCTTTTTTTTTTTTTTTCTAGAACCAATACATTTTTATTTATTCCTTGTACTTTCCCAGGGTAAAGAGAGAAGGGAAAAGGGTCAGCGTATGTGTTACAAACACTAGCAAGTGGGAAAGGAGGTACCCAGCACAGCAGAATCAACCACCCAGTAAACCCTGCTTGGAGGAGGAGTCACTCAAGCCCACGGGGACTCAGTGTCCTGCAGCTCAGAAAGGGGGGGATCGGGGAAAGAGCAGAGTTACAGGCTTTCCTCGCTCCCCTCCACCTGCCCTGTAAATTCAAGATTGCGCACACACAGGTGTGGTTTCTGGTGGTTCGCACGGAGCTGCATTCGTCCGTCTCCTGTTAAACGATCTTGTGGCCACTTTGACACGTTTCTTGCACCTGCGTGGAAATTCCTGAGTGACGTGGATGTACATTCATCTTCCCAGTCTCAGTCCCCCAGCCCTACTTTGTATGTGGAAGGCCCGCCGCCCCGCCCCCCGTTGCTTCTGCTTCTCTCTCCCCTAAGATTAGAGATTAAAGTAGGTTTGATCCATCCCAGTACAAGTGTGTTAGTACGAATCACAGCAAGGAATGGTCTTGACACAGGAGATTAGGAACAGAGGTTGGAGTGTTCTTAGCTGCTTCAGGATTTAAGTGTGTGTATGTGTGGGGGGGGGCTTTTTTGGGGGAGGGGGAATAGGAGAGGGGATGGGAGTCAAGTGTTTAGGACAGAAGATCTGGCCGGAAATAGGGGAGGGGAACCCAAGAGAAAGGGTGCTTCAGGACCCCCACACTTCTAGAGGAGTCACCGAGCTGTGGTCCACGTTCTTTTCCTGGTGCAGAACCTTTTGTCAAAGATGCTCTGGCTATTTTTCTCAATACAAAAAAGTTTATAAACAATAAAACCCCAAAAGAATATGGAGAAGACCAACACATATTCATGAAGTCCTACAAAGCCCCAACGAATACGATCACCGGAGCGGGCAGCGATTTGGGGGAGACAACCCGGGATCAGACGCACGTCACCCGAGGCGCTCTGTTGGGTTTGCCCCCTTCCAGCACAGTTAGGTAGGTTTGTAGGGCTCTCCTGGCATGTGAACGGAACCTCCTTTTCTCCTTTAGCCCCCATGACACTCCTCACTGCCACAGCAGGGCAGGACACTGGCTCTGGGCACCACAGAGAAGCCATGGCGTATGGTCTCTAGAAGCCAATGAGAAAAGCCCAGAATTTACAAAGGTTAAGACACGTTGCCTTTGCCTCAGACACCCATCCCTGGGCAGCGCAAGATGGGTCCAGAGGTATTGTTCTGAAACCTGTCCTTACCCCTCATTTTTATTTATTTTTTTATTTTATTTTATTTTTTGTTATGTTAATCACCATACATTACATCATTAGTTTTTGATGTAGTGTTTCATGATTCATTGTTTGTGTATAACACCCAGTGCTCCACGCAGGACGTGCCCTCCTTAATACCCATCACCAGGCTAACCCATCCCCCCACCCCCCTCCCCTCTAGAACCCTCAGTTTGTGTTTCAGAGTCCACTGACCCCTGCATTTTTTAAAAAATGCACGCACGCACCTGTTGTGCAAGGTGGGCCCAGCCCAGTCTCGAGATGGATGGATCTGGTAGGAGAAGGGAGCCCCGGGCACTGGGATCAGAAGTCCGGAGCGGGAATCCTCTGTTACACATAGAAACGACCCCCAGCCAGTCCTGGCTTCCCATCTGCCCCTTTCCCCGAGTGCAGCCTCGCCTCGCCTTCCTGCATCACCTGTTCTGCTTAGAACACTCTTCCGTCTTCCAAGAGAAGGAGATCAAGTCCTGGGGCAACCCAGTTCACACCTCGTCTCCCACAGAACATGGCAGGTGGTGGGCTTTTAAGAGCTGGCTTTTCGGCCCGAGTGTCCTCTGATAGGCAAAAATGAGGTGGTTGCTTAGAGTCTGCCCTCCACATAGTTGTCCTCCCTGGTGATAAAGCAAGTATTCTGGGACCAACTGGAGCCGCCCACTAGCTCGATCAAGCCCCTGAGAACACCATGCAGGAAGGAGAGCCTTAAGATTAAAATATGCAAAACCACAAAACCGGAATATATTATGGAAAAAAAGTTAAAATGCACAAGATACGTCACTTGCACATAGTGCTGTTGGCCGCCTGGCAAGAGTGGGGCCCAGGTGCGGTGGTCCAAGGGAGCAGAATGGGGGGAGGCCTGCAGTTGTTCCCCCAACACCCCCTCTGCTGCAGCAGCCCCTGGCTTGGGACACTTCTCGGTGGGTTAGGAGATGAGGAAAAACCCTGCCTCAGCCCTGGGAGACTCCCTCCCACACGATGGAGTGGCTCATGGTTTGGGCCCCGTGCGCACACTGAACCACTTTCAGGGGTCTCTCTCTCACCACCGCCTGCAAGTGGCTGGGTTGACCCAGAGCCCAGGGTTGTCGGCTGAGCCTGTGGCCCCTGGTTGGGCGGCCCTGGACAAGAGGGATTTTGCATTGGCTTTGGTGAGGATATTTTGACCTGTGGCTTAATAACGTCTTTCGTCTGCGTTGGGGAATTCTGGTCATTTCTTCCAGTGCTGCTCCTGTACCCTGTTCTCTCCCACGACACATGTTAGGTGTGTCACATGTCCACGGTCCTCTGCGTGTTTCTTGTGTCCTTGTCTGTATTTTCTGTCCGTTTTCCACTTCGTGCTTCAGAGGCGTCGTCTCCCCACGTCCTGTGTGTCTGGAACATGAGGGAGGACTGGAGGATGACCGAAAGGAGACCTTAGCGGATCAGGCCTGCTGCAGAGGAGGCTGATCTCCGAAGGAGCCGATCGCTGCCGCTCGTTCATTGTTGTGGCAGCCGGGCCTCCACCAGGAACCTTACAGTCCTGCCAGGGAGGCAGGAGCGAGGGGGTGCCGAGGGCACCAGGGCGGGAGGACACCGGCTGTGCAGAAGCAGGAAGAAGGAGGGCGACGGGTGGAATGGCTTGCGAAATCTGGTCTAGGGGACAGATGTGACAAGACTGGGCCAGGAGTGACGAGTAGAGCAAACGGACCCTTGGGAACCCTTGTATTTTTAAGAAGGTGAAAAGTTAAGGGACCCTCATTCCCAGAAAAATGCTTTGCTTTAAGAAAATAGTTCACACGGGGCGCCCGGCCGGCTCAGAGGAGTGTCAACTCGATCTCGGGGTCATGGGTTTGAGCCCTGTGTTGGGTGTGGAGCCTGTTTCAAACAAACAAACAAACAAACTTGTGGAAGGGGGAGGGGCGCTGTGGGACTCTTGTCACCCTCCGTCCACTTCAGTTATGATGTGACGCCACTTGTCCACGCGTGTTTCTGCTCCTCCAGGAGGTGCTCTACAAGGGGCGCATGAGTCTGCTTTGCCCCCCGAGGAGCTCTGTGAGGGAAGCCAGGGCAGATACGGTGATGTCCGATTCAGGTGACAAGTAGTGCCTCAGTGGCCTGTTCCCCACGGCCGTGTGCTTGCTTGTGACCGCGCAGGGCCCTGAGCGGAGTCCGAGACTGCAGCAGGGCTCCTTGCTGGGTGTGGGCGAGGGGGCGGCTGACGGCCTGGGGGCACGCAGTCCAGGGAGCTTGGCGCCCCTCTTTCCTGCTCCCCGTGCTGTCTCCTGAGGCCAGGATTCAGGAAGTTTGCTGCAAAGGCAGCGTCCTTGCCCCCCACCCCGTTGTGTGTCCTCTGGCTTAGAAGATGCGTTACGACAGCGAGGGCCCAGAACGGGGCCTGACACACAGTGTGTTGTCCGTAGAAATCCCCGGGGCTGTGGCACAGAAACCCCCGTGAGTCTTGCTCTGTAAACAGCCCAGGGTTTCTGGCGGGTACAGCTACTTCCCACCCGGGGCACCTTTCACCAAGCCTCCTTCCTGACGGCGCTGTTTGTTGGAAGGTGTTTTGTTTTTCCTTTTCTCGGCCTCTGCTGTCGGTCTGGGCCGAAGCCCAGGGTGCTCCAGGGTGGCCTTGTTGGGCTCCGATGACCTCCAGGGGGACTGCAGGGAGGAGGGGCCGAGCTGGGGGCCTGGGAAGCTGGCCCAGGGCTCTCCTGTCTCTGGGGAGAACCCTGCTGCTTCCCCTCCATTTCTTGACTGCAAAAGCTCTGTTCTTGAGAGAAAGGCTAGCAGCCTTCGTGGCAGGGGCCAGCACCTCCTCGCAGTCCAGGACAGAGGCCAGGCTGCTGACGGCCGCCCCGGGGCCACAGAGCTGGCTCTGTGGACGGTTGCTCGTCTGGCAGGACTTGCTGGCCGGCCATGTGGGCCGAGTTGATGGTGGATCCCAGTGCCCTGAGCACTGGGAGGACTGAGGTGGGGCCGAAGAAAATGGGTCACACGTGGAGTGAGCAAGTGGGGCTCCAGGCATCCCCACCAGGCCTCGGGGAGTCTGAGCGGAGGCCTCCGATACCGCCCGGTTCTGGGAGAGGAAGAGCCTGGCTGGGCCTTGTGCTTTCCACTCAACAAGGCTCTGAGAATGGCTGGAAGCTCGCTGGGTGGGGGAGGAGGGCTGGTTTAGTCTTGGTTCACTGGAGTGGGAGCTCCTGAGGTCAAGGTCAGGGCAGCCGGGCTGGCCACAGTGGGGAGCCCAACGGCTGCCGCACCTCCAGCTCCCTGGGAGCTCACAGGCCACCGAAGGAGCCTAAGGCGGTCTTTGTGGAACGTTCTTTTGGTGATCTAATGACAGGTCCTTGCCCTTGGAGAGCTTTGGCCTTGCCCGGCAGCCTAGAAATGGCCAGGGAAGGGTGTGACAGAACTTCTGAGGGGGACGACGGGCAGGGGAGCTGGGGGGCCACCTCTGCTCGCAGTGGCCAGGCTTGTTAACCCGAAGCTTGTCTTTGGACTTGATGCAGGCAGATGCATAGAGACCTTGATGAGGGTCATTGTAGTTTGAAGGTTAACCTTGCTTGTTATCACTTACTTTGCAAAGGCAGATACCGTGCTGGGTGGGGCGGGGTGGGCAGGCAGCAGGGAGTTAATGTTTAATTGGCGCGGCTGCTCTCCGCTGGTCTCAGCTCCGTGCCCAGTGCCTTCTGGAGCTGGTCAGAGCTAAAAGGGGCCTGGACCCCAAATGACCTTGGTGGGCCTGAGGGCCCTTTCAGGTGCCTGGCTTCTTCCGGTGGCTTCCAGAGCTCGGCTCATCCTGCCCTGCGCTGCTTGTATGCGTGAGCGCTTGGAGCATCGCTGGGCCAAACCAGGCCGTGCTCAGTGCGTACACGCTGGATTTTGAAGATTCCGTACAAAACCAAAACAAAACCGTGAAATGCCTCTGATGATTTTTACACACAAGAGGACTTAGTAATATTTTGGATGTGTTAGGTTAAATAAAATACACGATGCGCATTCACTTCGCATGCTTCTTTTTGCCCTTTTTTTTTTTTTTTTTTTTTTTTTACTGTGGCTACTAGAAAACTTACCCTTCTGCACGTGGCTGGCCTGGTGCTTTCTCTGGGCTGTCACCACATTGAATGGGAGCAGTGATGGTCTGCAGCGAGCGCCGGAGCGCTGCCTGGCTCCACTGGGAGCTCGTGCTCTCAGTTGGCCGCTGAGGCCTCACGGTGACCTATGGGGCTGGTGACGCGCGCGCTGCACCCTTGCCTGATGGCAGCTAAGATACATTGCAAAAGCACGTTGTAAGCTTGGGTTACCTTCTTTGGGTTTTTAAAATTATTGTTCTATTATTTGTTGGCTATTATTTTTTGCTAAATAAAATTTTCAATAAATTCAATAGTATTTTTCCATAACAGTAACACATAATCATTGTGCAAAACTGGGAAAATACAGAAGCACATGCTGGTTTCCTCGCCTGTTAAACAGTGTGCCAGGGGGCGCTCACGCCTCTGGGCGTGGGGGCTGCTGCGCCACCCGCCTCCCAGCCCCACGGGCCTTGGCATCTTTGGCATCTTCTGTGGGCCCCTGCTGTCCCTTCTGCTGTGGCCGGTGCGCTCACACACGTGTCCTCCACTCTCTGCTAACGGGTGCCCCCACACCAGCGAGAATCGTGCCTGAAGTAGAGGCAGTAGGTCCTGACCGGGCCCCTGGGCTTTCTGTGTGGCCTCAGTGGCACCTGCTGTGCTCTGTGGGCCTCTCCTGGACAGCTGGGATCGGGCATTTCTGGCCTCTGGACAAAAGAGATATTGATGAACTTTGATTTTGAAGATTGTGAAACAGTTTTTAGATGAGAAATTGTCTGCCGCCCCCGTTGTCCTCAGACCACTGTCCGCACCCTCCAGGCCCTGGTGGGCGGTGAGTCTCCATGGCTTGGACCCGGGACACTGACCTCTGCCTTCACAGACTATTCTGACTCCCACCAGTGACTCCTTTCTGTCACTGTACTGTACGTTCTAGGGGGTGCCCCATGGGGTCAGGATGTCCTCGGCCCATGGACCGTTGCTGCTCCGTGTTCTGTTTGTGCAGGGAAACCGTGTCCCACGCATGCGCATTCTTAGGGCCTTTGCGTGCCCTGCGAGCAAGGGGGCTGGGGGTGGGGTAAGCTTTTCCACGGATGGCGCCACACCTCTGAAAACAGCACGTGTGTCCCTCATCTCTCTCTTCCCCCTTCTTAGGACGTCTGGACTGTCAGCAACGGTCCCTGGGGAGCTGCGGCGGGTGACCTTGTGAGCTGCTCTGGGCCTCACGGATGGAGGGCGGTGGGTAGTCCCCACACCAGCACCCAGCACTCCTTCTCCTCCTTTCAGGTCTGGCCGTGGGTCTAGGCTTTGGGGCACTGGCTGAGGTAGCCAAGAAGAGCCTCCGCCCAGATGACCCTTCAGGTGAGCTGGGCCCTGGGAGGTGGGCCGCTTGGCCCCCAGCCCCTCCATGTTCCTGAAGTGTGGGCCTCCAGGGGCCGTCTCCTGTCCTGTGTTCCATATAAATGGTGCCCCGGAGTCATCTGTGGCCCGAAGGCTGCTCTAGCTGGCCCGCCCAGCCCTTCCCGGCTCCTCCGGTGGCTGGCACACCTGCCCGCTTCTGATTCACTTTTGGCCCTGCGTCTGGCTTGCTCTGCGGGGCTGTTGCGGCCCAGGGCTCCCCACGGAGTGGCGGCTGAGGGGTGTCCGTGCTGCTGGACCAGACCCCTTAGGGCCCTTGGTACCCCTGCCTCCGACACCTGCCCTCTGTCTCTGAGGTGAGCACCATGACTCCTCTGTGCTCTGCCTCCCAGGGGCCGTGAGGTCAGGTCACAACCGTCAGCCCTCCCTAGTCCTGGTGGCCAGGTCAGGGTGGGACCATGGAGAAAGTTCGGCAGACTGGCTGCTCTGAATTTTGTGGTGCTCATGATGCCGTGACGTTGGGTCAGGGGGCAGCTCGGGGTGTAGGGGGCTTTCCCTTCCCTGGAGTCCCGAGAATGGTGCTGGGAGAGCCCTCTGCTCGGTGGATTTCTCCAAATGTATTTGAAGATCTGGGCTGGGTGCCCCCCAGCCCATTCAGGGAACATCATCTCTTTTCTGGGGGGGTTCCCCAGGGAAACCCCACTGTGCTATTGCACTGTGACCCCTGAAGCCCCAGCTGGGGGCCCTGAGGGGAGCCTGCCATACACCTGGATGACCCCTCTTCACCTGCAAGACCCTCCTGTGGGGACGAGGGGCCTCATGGAGAAAGGCCAGTGGCGTGTCCCCACAGGCCAGAGAACAGGGTGCCCAGGGCACATCGAGTGTCCTTGGAAGGGGCTGGAGGACAGAGAGGGTTTAGCGAGGGTATTTTTAGTGTTGGTGCTGAGACACTTTGGGAAACGAAGCCTGGCTTTCTCTGGAATGAGAAGCCAATGTTCTCCGCACCCCCCCACTCTGCCCCCGGAAACTGGCTGCTCCTGGGGCACCTCGGCCAAGCAGAGAAGAGGCAGGACTGGCTCCAAGGTTACAGGTGGTGACCTTCAGCAGGGAAGTGGTGACCCTGGCTGGGGGTCAAGGGGCCTAGGGACCATGGCCTGAGAGCCAGGGTTGGGGGGCCTGGGCAGCCCCGAGGCTACATTCCAGCTCTGAGTGGGCTCTGGCACCCATGGCCTGGAGGATGCTGACCAGCCCAGCCCGCTCGGCCCCAGCAGAGCCTCTCCTGAGTGGGAGGCCTGCCCACCATGGCCCAGCTCCCCCAGGCAGGTCTCAGAACTGGCCATGCCCAGACAGGAGCATGTACCTCTGGGCTGTGGGGAGGGGCTGCCTGGAATGCCTGAGAGGGCCGGGTCCCCAAATCTCAGGAGTGCTGTAGGCAACCCAGGGCTGTGGGGTGGGGGGGATCGCAGGTCTGCCTCCTCAGCCTCCCTCCTCCTCCCTGCCTTTCCACTGAGGCCCAGGGTTTGGGGGGGGGGCAGTGCACAGAGGGGCCCCTGTTCTCTCAGCTCTGGCTCAGGGCAAGGGGGTGATGTGGGGCCCCTTCTCGGCCCAGCTCCCGGGGCAGGTCCGGCCTCACGCAGCTGCCCTTGGGGGGCAGACGATCCGCGGTTGCTCTCGGGGGCTTCTTGTCTGCAAACTGAATGTCCCTGGGGCTTAGTCCCCATGTCCCCCCCCCCACCCCCCATCTGTCAGAGGCCAGGCTGGACGCAGCCCCTGGGGCGGAGTTCCTTCCTGGAGGACGCGGCTCCCCCACTCCGAGTGCTGAGGACAGTGCCAGGCACCGTGGGGACAGCTGTGGGCAGAGATCTAACCAGGCTCACAGGACGGAGTGCAGGGAAAGCAGTGGGTGTCCCAGGGCTGGAAGAGCTGGGGGGAGGGGGTTCCCGACCAGGGTGGACTTGTTACTGGGGCTGGCCTGTGCTGGGGTTGAGGTGAGGGGGCAGACGCCACAGCGGGTCCTGACGTCCTTGTGGCCACGCGGTAGCAGCCCCCCCCCCACATCCTCACCCTGCAGCCTACCACCCCTGGTCGTATTGGACAAAGGTCATCTGCACCCATGAGGTTACTGTACTGTGGGGGCCTCCGTGGGCAGACGGGGAGGCAGACAGCAGCCGGCTGAGTGCTGTCCTTGACCCTGTGCTCTCCTCCCCGGAGAACGGCCCCCTCCTGTGCCAGCTTGCCTTGTAGTGACCTCAGGGGTACAGGTGACCTTTGTCCTGTATGTGGGTGGGAGGGACAGTGACAGCGTCCTCACGTGGGTCCCTCCAGGTCCCTCCCTCCTGGTGCCTGCCCCTTACGTGCTGCTATGGCCTTCTGTGCTGTCCCCATTAGGCCCCAGGGAAGGATACGGAGGGAGGGGCTCCGCGTGTGTAAATGTGTGTGCGTGCATGTGTTGGGGGGCTGCTGGAGTCAGGCCTGGGAGGTCTGGGTGGTCCTGAAGGACGTTCCACAGCACCGGGCAGGTGAGTATGCGGCATGGAGTGTAAGTTGCATTGCTGGTTTTAGGGGCGCTCAGGAGGCTGGAGCCAGTGTGAGGGCTCCTGTTTCTTCACGCTGCACTTGAAAATCCCCCATACCCCTAAGTTCTGTATTGTCCCTGTTTTTATGAGGCTGGAGCCTGGAGGTGATGGGCTGGGGTGCACTCAGGCTCCCTGGTGCCCCGGGCCGAGTGATGAGACAAGCTGTGGTGACCCCACGGGCGCCCATGTGGCCGGGTCGGGTGAGGCCTGCAGACACCCGGGAGGCAACGGGCGGGCACGTGCTGACCTGGCTCCTGCCCGCAGGGAAGAAGGCCGTGCTGGATTCCAGCCCCTTCCTGTCAGAGGCGAATGCGGAGCGCATCGTGCGAACGCTGTGCAAGGTGCGCGGGGCAGCGCTCAAGCTGGGCCAGATGCTCAGCATCCAGGGTGAGTGCATGTTGGGGGCTGGAGCCGTGGGGGCCCCACTCCGGAGGGGACTCGGGGGATGTTCCCCCACCACTGACCCCTCTTGCTTAAGTTCTGGCTCTTGAGCAGCCAGGATGTTTAAAAACATCTTAAGTAGGAGCCCGTGGTGGCTTTTCTTGCTTCGTTGTGGGTGTTTTGGCATCTCTGGAGGTGATCCTAACCTCTCCCAAGTTGGCGAGAGTCCTGCTGCTGCCAGCGCCCCCTACTGCCACGTGTGGGGGCCGGAGGGTGCGGGGGGGGGGGGTGCCGTGGGGGTGGGGAGGTTTGAAGACGAGTCCCCTCCTGGGCGCGCAGCTGGGCTCACGGAGGGCGTAGGATGGAGTTAATCCCCGGGGCAGGCGGGGTGCGTCTGCAGTCCTTTCATGAGCCAGCCCCAAGTGCAGGACCCCTGTGTGGTGACTCCTCGCAAGGACAGTGTCAGAGATGTGTGCCGGGCTCTGCACGGGAGGAGCGTTCTTGAAGCATCCTCCGTGGCCTGAACACACAGCCCCGAGCGAGCAGCAGGTGGCTGAGGCGGCGGCTCTCGGGATTTGTGTGCAGGACGTCACGCTCCTGCCCTTGGTGCGTGGCAGAGCATTTCAGAATGCTGACAACCGCGGGAAACCACCATGTGAGGAAAGCCGGCCGCAGTGGCCTTGTGAGGGGCCGCCATGCTCCAAAGAGAGGCATCAGGAATAGCGTCAGAAGGGGAAAAACTGTTCTCTGTAGGTGATCAGGTTCTGGGTGTTTCTGAGCTCTTACTCCACTTCTGAAATTTGCTGCTTTTATAATCCCAAAAAGCTTTGCTTATTATTTCTAAGAAATCCACCTTCTCAAGTCACTGGTGAGTTAGCAAGCCACAGCACCTGCTGCCCCATGCCGGGGCCCTTGGGCTGCACGGACGCCCCCTGCACCCCGGGGGAGGCTGTCTCCGGCCTCTGTTGTTGGCTGTGTTGCCCCGGGAGTGCGCACAGCCCAGCCCAGGGCCCTCTGTCCTCGCTGGAGCCTTCGTACACAGCCTGGGGGCCGTGGAAGGGGCTGCTCTGCTCCTGACCCATGCGCCTGCCTTCTGAGGGGTAGCCCTCTGCTGACTTCTGGTACCTTCCAGATGATGCTTTCATCAACCCGCACCTGGCCAAGATATTCGAGCGGGTGAGGCAGAGCGCGGACTTCATGCCGCTGAAGCAGATGATGGTGAGCGGACAGGGCCTGGGGGCGGGGGGAGGTCTGGGTCCTCTGCCGCCCCTTCCCCGCCTTGGGCGGCAGCTGTGGCAACCTGTGGGAGGGGGCAGCCTGGGGGTGCATCTCAGGGTGTCCCGGCATACACTATGCTCACGGCCCCTCCCTGGCTCCTCCCACCAGAAAACGCTCAACAGTGACCTTGGACCCGGCTGGCGGGACAAGCTGGAGTACTTCGAGGAACGGCCCTTTGCGGCTGCCTCCATCGGGCAGGTGCACCTGGCTCGCATGAAGGGCGGCCGCGAGGTGGCCATGAAGATCCAGGTAGGCACCCGGTGTGTGCATCTACCCCTGTGGGGGTTGCAGAGGGCTGGGCTCAGGCCCTGCAATGTTGGGGTCTCCTCACCCTACATCCCCGTGCGCCCCCTCTGCAGGGCAGCGCCTGTGTTTGCTCAGCACTGGGCACTGGGAAGTACCTGCTGAGTGAGTGCAGGTAGAACGGCCTCCCTGTGAGCTTGGTCTGGGCGGGGCCAGGGGACAAGTCAGTGTCTGCTCAGGGGGGATGGGGCCCTGACTGCTTGGCGGGGGAGGGGCAGATGGTGGAGAATGAAGTCATGAGGGGACCTGGGAGGTCCTGGCAGCATCAGAGGGTCACATCTGTCACTCGCCCAAGGTATGGGGTCTGGGTGGGACTGGGCTGGGAGAGCAGGGCTCCCTCACAGGGCCCGGCCCTGCCTGCCCGGGACCCCTCTGCTCCCCCTGCAGTACCCCGGTGTGGCCCAGAGCATCAACAGTGACGTCAACAACCTCATGGCCGTGCTGAACATGAGCAACATGCTTCCTGAAGGTCTGAGACTGGCCGCGGGGTCAAGGGCAGGCATGCAGGACAGGCTCTGGGGACCTATGGGGGCCGCCTTGGGGAGCCCCCAGCCCCCGCTGACACCCTCCTCCCTGGCGCAGGCCTGTTCCCTGAGCACCTGATCGATGTGCTGAGGCGGGAGCTGGCCCTGGAGTGTGACTACCAGCGAGAGGCTGCCTGCGCCCGGAAGTTCAGGTAGGGCTTGCGGCCGGCAGCTCCCACACCGGAGACAGAGGGGCTGCTCGAGGCAGCCCCCGGGGTGGGTGAAGGCCCCTGCAGCTCTGAGGGGTGGGTGGTGGCAATTGGGGACTGGGGTTGTGGCCAAGTTTTGTCCCCAGAGTGAGGGTTGGGAGGCTCTGGGGCCAGGGTGTGACTGCCCCAAGCCGCCCGCCAGGGAGCTGCTGAAGGACCACCCCTTCTTCTACGTGCCCGAGATTGTGGACGAGCTGTGCAGCCCCCACGTGCTGACCACAGAGCTGGTGTCCGGCTTCCCCTTGGACCAAGCTGAGGGGCTGAGCCAGGAGATCCGGAACGAGGTGTGTCTGACCCTGGCCTTGGGCCCCGAGGTGCTGCTTCTAGGGATGAAGGGGACAGAGAGGGCTGTTGTGTTCCTCCTGCCAGGGACACCTGGAGTCAAGAGTCCTCGTGTGGGCAGTGGGCGGGGTGGCCAGAAGAGGGGGGAGGGCGGGAGGGGGTTCCCCAGGCCCCAGAGTCGGCCTGGTGCCACCATGACCAGGGCTGCTCCCTGCACCCCTGCCCCCCCAGATCTGCTACAACATCCTGGTCCTGTGCCTGAGAGAGCTGTTCGAGTTCCATTTCATGCAGACAGACCCCAACTGGTCCAACTTCTTCTATGACCCTCAGCTGCACAAGGTGAACCCCTGGGAACTTGACTGGAGAGGGGTCTCTGCAATCGGGGGTTTTGGCCCCTGCTCCACCAGGCTAAACCCCTCCAGTATTGCTCCTTCCCAGGTAGCTCTTCTGGACTTTGGGGCAACTCGGGAATATGACCGATCCTTCACGGACCTCTACATTCAGGTCAGCAGGGGGGGGGGTCGGCCCAGGGGACACTGGGAGGGGGGAGGGTGACGGGGCTGCTGTCCTCCCACCCCCCGGTGACCATGGGTGACGACGAGGCCCGTCGGGCTCACAGGTTGGGGGCTTGGAAGGAGTGAAGGGGACAAGGGTGGGGGGGGCATTGGGGGCTCCCTGGCCCCCGGGAGCGCCTCCTCCCCTGCCGCTCATGGCCCCTCCTGGGTGTCTGCCCAGATCATCAGGGCAGCTGCAGACAGGGACAGGGAGGCGGTGCTGAAGAAGTCCATAGAGATGAAGTTCCTCACCGGCTATGAGGTCAAGGTCAGCTCCCCGCGGCCTTTGGAGCGCCACAGGCCCCACTCGTGGGGAGGGTGGGCAGTGGGCTGCTTTTCCCCCAAACTTTGACTTAAATGAAGTGAGAGGTGTCAGTGCCCTGGAGAACTCTCCTTGGGTCTTCCTTCACCCCTGTTCCCTGGGCGTCCTGGGCGGGGTGGGATGAGGCGTGATTGGAGCCTCTGGGGATGGGTCAGTCAGGAAGCCCATGCAACTCCCTCCCGCCCACCTGTAGATCTGGAGCTGGGGCTTGGTGAGTGTGGGGGGAGGGCACAGCCTGGCCCCCCTTCTGAGGTCTGGGGGCTGGCCGGCAGGGGCCCAGAGCCGGCTCTGCGGCCCTTTAAGTGTGGGGGCACTGGTCTGTGTTCCTGTTCCCTGAACTGTCACCAGAATTCCCCGAGAGAGCAGCCCTTTCCCCTCCTTGCCAGGGGGCAGGTTGGGCGTCCGGGCCACCCTCAGGAGGGGTGCACAGGCCCACAGCCAGGCCTCCAGGCTGTCAGGCTTTGGCTGCCCTGCTGTGCCCGGAGCCCCTGCCCGCCCTGCCTCACGCGAGACTGGGGCACACAGCAGGCTTGCCCCAGCTACTGTCCCTTAATCTCATTAATCATCAGACTCCCCCTTTGAGCCTCCTCCCCTTCAATGCCACCTGGTGGGACAGCTCCGTGCCAGGGCGTGGCCCCACTCACCCTCAGCGCCCCCCCCCCCCCGCCCCAGGCCATGGAGGATGCCCACCTGGACGCCATCCTCATCCTGGGGGAGGCCTTCGCCTCGGAGGAACCCTTCGACTTTGGCACGCAGAGCACCACCGAGAAGATCCACAACCTGATCCCTATCATGTTGAAGCACCGGCTCATCCCGCCCCCCGAGGAGACCTACTCCCTGCACAGGAAGATGGGGGGCTCCTTCCTCATCTGCTCCAAGCTGAAGGCCCGTTTCCCCTGCAAGGCCATGTTTGAGGAGGCTTACAGCAACTACTGCAAGCAGCGGGCGGCACAGCCCACCCCGTGAGCCCCCCGCCCGGCGGTTTCCCTCCTGGGGACCCTAGCGGAGGGGGATGGGACTGCCGAGGGATCCTCACTACCCGAAATATGGAGAAGCCTGAACGTACATATAGGATGAGGCTTGTGTGTTTCTAGAATGAGCTTTGTGTTTTGTGCCCTTTGCGCGAGCCTGTGCTCCGAGCGGTGCTGGCAAAAGCCCTGTTTCACTGGATGAGGTCCTGCCTGCTCTTGGGCTGGGCTGTGCACTGTGGACAAGTGGAAGTTTCTGGACCCGCGGATGGGGTCAGGAGCAGTCCATGCTACAAGTTGGTGTGTGGGGGCCCCTCTTTCCCCCTCCAGGCCCAGAGGCTTTTGTGGAAGGAGATGAATGTGCCAGTGTCACCTGGTTAGATCTGAGGTTAGAACACCACAGGCTGTTCATTTTTGTACAATTCTTGTAATTGTCTGATTTGTTTCAATGTTAAAAAAAACAAAAACCCACCCTCCTAGCATCGTGGTGTGAATTCTTCTATACGTAATAGGCACCGAGCTGATGGCTGATCAGCCCGAGGTCAGTGTTACATCCTAGGCCACCTCCAGATGCACCTGAATGCTCAGCCCAAATCCATCACTGGAGGGGGTGGGGGGAGGGGGAAGCCGCGTGCCCCCCCCTGCACACACCACGCATGCAGAAGAGCCAACGGTGGGGGGGGGCGGTGACCCCTGCCGGCAGGGTCTGCCTGGCTTGCACCCCAGGGGGCCAGGCTGCTGCTGAGGGAAGCCTCCTGGCCTGTGGCTTTTCCCACAGCAAACTGAATTCCTAGGTGTGGACATCTGTGAGCACGGCCGTGGGACCACCCCCCCCCCCCCCCCCGCAGCCCGGTACCGTGACAGGGGCACCAGATGGTGAAGGACAGGCAGACTGCTCCAGGACGGGATGGAGGTCTGGCTGGTCTCGGTGACGGCAGCTAGGGGCCTGGCGCCCAGCACCACCTGCTCTGAGCCCTGTCAGAGCTGTCGCGGCCCTTCTGAAGGCTGTTTTGGTGCATTTTTTAAAACATATATTCTGCATTTATGCACCGCCTTCTGGGACATTCAGGGCGGGCAGGGTATAGGACGAACCGGCTCAGAGCCCACGTGGCTGCTGAAGGTCAGGATCTGGAACGAGGGCAGCCATGCGGCCCGATCTCCCTCCCCGCTCCCCAAGGGCCAGCAAGCTGTGGTGCACGGGCCATGTCGGGGTGGAAGTCGTCGTCTGGGGACGCAGCTGTGCGCATTCGTACCCGCGCTAAGGCCATCTGGGGCAACGACGGCGGCCACAGAGCCCACAGAGTAGAAGTTTTCACTGGCCCTTTATGGAAAGCTGGCCAAGCCTTGCCCTTACCCACTGTGCCAGGTCTCTCTGGAGGGGCAGACGTTACAATGCAGAGACCCGCCAAGAACAGCGAGGAAGGTAAACTGCACTAGAAACGGAACCAGGGAGGGGCCTCAGGATAACGAGGCGCAGCCAGCTTCAGATTTCCTCCGGTAAGAGCCCGCGGGGCTGGCTGTGCGTCCCCAGGTGGGCCGTTCTAACCAAGGCAGGGACAGGAGCAGAGGCACTAACTTGCCCGAAGGATCTGCCGCTGCCCTGCAAACAGCAGGCAGAAAACCAGCCGGCTGCCTGGTTTGTATAGCTGTGACAGCCGGTGGGTGGAGGGGGGTGGGTCTGGCTGCGCAGAGGGTACCCTGCGGGACAGGTGCACACAGAGCAGGCCATGGAAGCCTGCGGCAGGGCCTGGCCTCACCCATGGCCTGACACGTGTTCTGGAAGTGCTAGCCGGAAGAGAACGGAATGTCACCCTTACCTGAGCTACGGGGCGGAACTAGGAAAAGTCCCTGGTTAAACTAATCCCACATCCTTCTGCAGGCTAAGGTGGGCGCCTGGACCAGGAAGGGGACCGGCAGGAAGCAGGATCTAGGAAGACGAGGAGAGTCAGTCACCTTTCCTCCACTGCTCAGACCTTTCAATCAGGGAAAGAAAGACAGGACCGTCAGGTCTAGGCTCCCTGTTTTATTGCAATACATCAAATTCTGGTTAATATTACGTGATACCAACATAAAATATTGGCGAGGAGTCTTGTTACATTTTTGACTATCCCACCTTAAATATTTCTGTGCAAAAGAATCTACACCACTGTCTGGTAGCAGAGAATCGCTTATAAACCTCTCTAAGACATTGAGGGCATAAAACCAAACAAAAGGAAATAGAGGCCAAAGCAGTATCTTCTTCCCCTCCATACACACATTTGCCAGCATTATATTCTAAACAAAAAAAATGCTTACACCTAGGCCATGCAAAACTGTACAATATTACAATGAGAAAAAACCCTAAAAGATTTATAAAATAAATAATAGTACACTATCAAATAAAAAGGTCATTTTGTTTTCATGAAAGTTTCCAGATTTGTTCTCCTCCTTCGCCCCTGTAAGTGACGTGGCTCCTCGTGTGTAGCGCTTGTCCCTGGGAAGGGAGGCAGGCCGGCCCGCTGGGTGGCCGACGGCTCCAGTGGAAGCCAGCCCTCCTACCCAGCCGGACTCTGCCGAGAATCTGGACTTGAGTGATAACTGAAGTCAGAACAATGAAAGAGGTCTAACGGGCGCAATGAACGGTCATGCAGCTTACCTACTAACTCAGGGGCTGGGCCAGGGAGCGGGGGGAGTGGAGGGCCCGACTACTTCCTTGTCTGCCCAGCCTGTGTGACTGCTGCCACGGACGGACAGACTGCCCTGCCGTACCCGGTGTTCAGGGTGCCTGCTGCGCCCTCCCTGGCTCTTCTGGAGTGGGACCCAAGAGCGCACAGAAATGCAGCGGGTCTTTCACGGAAGTCGATGTGGCCACTAACAAAATGACAGGACTCTAACCATAAGGAAGGCAGAGGAATGACAGATTGTTGCTGTAAATATAACAGAATTTCAGATTCTTCCCAGAAGCCTGGGTACGAGAACCATGTGGGAAACTGAACTGAGGGGCCCTTCCAGCTCCAGCCCCAAGCCTTCCAACCGTGCTTCCGGGAACGAGCGGGCTTCGCTGACGTAGGGCTGTGCGTGTGTCCCAGAACTACAAAAGTGAAATCTGCTTTAGTGAGCATTTGACCAGGAGGAAGGCTTTTGTTTTTGGCAATAATATATATTATATATATATATAATTTTATATACCCAGAGCACACAAGACTAGTTAGAATTCAAGGGTAGACAACAAATTGGCTGGACATAGCACCAAAATACCAATACATACAGACTATTCTAGAAATGCCTCACTGATCTGTCATTCCTACTGTGAAATGCGTGCCTACTGCCAGGTGCGATTTTAAAAGGTCCTGCAAGAGAACCGAGCAGGACTTCGGGCAGCAATAACCCCCTCCCTGGTCTTTGCACCTACCTGTGTAGGTTTTCTGTTTCCCTAGAACCCATTCTCTGCCTTTTCAGATCATTCTTCTCAGAAGCTTCTGCTGGTAACTGCTTCGTATCTGAGAGGGGGGTAAGCCCAGGAGAAGGATCGTTATCTTAGGAAGAACCGCCCCCTTAAACTGTTCCCCGTGGCGGCGTTTCTCCCCCAAACTCTTGCCGTCAGGATCGGTCCTATCCGGCACTGCTCTACTACAACTTAAGATTGCTGGGGACTGACCAGAAAGTGCCGGGGGGCAGGTCCCTGGGTCATTACCGCCTTCGGGGGCTCTCTCCTCTGCCCTGCCGTGACGCACCGCAGTGTTGTCCGGACCTCAGGCAGGGTGACACTTGGATCCTAAAAGCATCCTTTAAAAAATAAGCACCAACAGGCAACACAAATTCACACGTAGTTGCCGAAGCTTCAACGAATGGCTCCGTGCGGAGTCCCGTGACTCACAGCGGGGAAGGAGGAGGGCAGAGGCGAGGGGCCGGGGGCGGGGAGGGGTCAGGAGTACAGGAGGCAGCTGGCGGCAGGCCCTCAGCGGCTGCTGGCGGGTGGCTTCTCTCCCCTCAGGGGAACGCCAAGTTCATGGATGGGGCTACCGGGTCACAGGGCAGGGACCAAACTCAAAAGTCTGAGCCTGGGCATCCGGACGTACAGGGGCATCTCACACAACACTTCTTTCCCCAAAGCAGAACGACGGAGAGGGGCCCGGCCAGCATGCGCGTGCGCAGGCGGCCCCCGCGGGCCCTCTCTCCCCTCACCGAGCCTCGGGCGCCTTCTCAGAGCACCGGCCGGACGCCCCGGGGCGGCCACGGAGCTCGGACACTGCCACTCGGACTCCACGCTCGCCGAAGCTGAGAGAGAGGAGGAACTCTCGTCGCTAGTTCTCAAAGAAATTTAGATAAAAATGAAGAGAGCCAGATTCTCTTTACTTCCATGAGATATTTTTATTTCTTTCTCTGCTCATGTGCTTAACTGAGGAACTAACTGTGAAGGACTCCAGCCCTCCGGGGTGCGCACTCGCTTCCCGGTGTTGGTGGGAACAGCAGGAGTGCCGCCGGGGCACCTGCCTGGCAGGCCCTACGCTTCTGTTTTCTCCCGGGGGCGGGGAAGAGTATTTGGTTAAGGCTGTGCAAGTCCTTGCATTTGAGGTTTTCTATTATTTGGTAATTAAACTCTGGGGCTTCTCTGAGGGGGGCCCTGGCCAAGAATACCTCGTGGCAATGCAGGGAGGAACAGGGTTAG
Source organism: Eumetopias jubatus (assembly GCF_037043125.1). Lineage (NCBI taxonomy): Eukaryota > Metazoa > Chordata > Mammalia > Carnivora > Otariidae > Eumetopias > Eumetopias jubatus. The sequence goes on along the minus strand of NW_028274818.1, from coordinate 66,182,893 downwards.
CCCAGGAGGAAAGCACGTCTAGGAACCTTTTTAGGGACCTTCAGAAGCCATGACACCGCTTGCGTGCTTTCAAAGGAAGGACTCAGGAGGTGACGAGACCACATTTCTACATTCATCTGCAGAAGATACCAAAATACAGTAAAACTGAGGAGTGTGGTTCGAATTCTACCACTAGCGAAAGATCTGGAAGTAAATTTGCCTGTTCACGCTGCTGCTGAAGAGGCGTCCTGGGCTGGGTCTGGTGCTTGGGCCTGAGTCGAGAGCGGTCAGACCGGGTTTCGAAATGTTTTCCTGCAGCCCCTGGGGACCGTGGCTGCGACCGGAGAGGGAACTCTGACTCTTTGCACTGTCTACCAAGGTCTAGAATGTCAGCTTGAGGCCTTCCTACCCTTTAAATTACTTAGCTGGAAAACAGACGAGAAACAACACATTTCTTTAAATTAAATGATCTCTCTCTTATATAGGAATCCATCTTTTGCTGAATACAAGATGCTTTTTACTATATACATTCAGTATTTAACCTCTACATTTGTGTACTTATTTAAAATCTGTATTGTAGTAAAATATGCACTGTTTTAGTGAATAAGGATTTACTGGCAACGATCAGGTCGACATTGGCTGTGGGTGCTGGAGGAGGGCGGGGGGCCGGCGGGGGGACCCATGTGCTGCCCGGGGCGCTGAGACTCTGCCGTGGAAAACCAGTCTGCCTGACGTTCTTCCTGCGCATGTCTGCGAGGTCTGTCTACTCGAGCTACCTTCAGGGAGGGGGACACGATGATGGGAAGCAACTCTAAGTGTATGAAATGGAATCGATATTCATCGAAGCTGCTCAGTGGAAGTCTGCCTTGATGGTGGTGGTTATTAAGTCGAGGGGGCGCAGGGGATGTGGGGGGCATGGGGCTGTAGGTGCAATCGTCCGCGTCCCTGAGCCCCCACCCTGCTCCTGCCGCCGGCCCTGGGCCTTCCAGGCAGGGGCGGGGGACGGATGTGGAGACAGGGCAGTGGAGGGGGCTGAGAGGGAGAAGCTGCTCTGGCGTCCACTCCGAGCACCGAAGCCGCTCACGGGTCCCAGCTCCCGCGGTCGGTGCTCTCCAAGGAGAGGCTCTTGGTCTTCCGGGGCGACACTGGGCTGGGCGGGCTGCTTAGGTTGGAGCTGTTGGAAGCTGTGGAGTGCCTTGGGGAATCTGAGTCCTGTGGGGCCCCGAGAAGACATTAATGAGAAGAAGAGGTGCAGGAGGCTCCCCATAGGCGACCCGCGGCCACCTGAGCAAGTAAGCTGGTGTGACTGGTCTACTGTCAGTAATGAAGCCCCTTTGCTGAGGCCAGTAAAGGGCACAGAATACGGCACATGTTCAGTCCTTTCTGCAGGCCTTTAGAAATGTGGGTCCCTGTCACACAAAAGCTGTTAGAACATCTGTGCAAAACTGCAGAGTGTAGCCCAGGAGACCAGCCATATCAGCCCCCCCAACCTTGCTCCCGGCTGAGCAGGCCCGAGTCCCGACCCCTGGCTGCAGCTGAGGCCACTCTCGAGGTGGTGGCATCACTTTGGTAAGTGCACGAGTCCTTTTAACACAGGACTTCAGACGTGACGTCACTGCGGCCCACACCCCACTCACCTCTCCGTCAAAGTCCCTGGCTGGGGCGTCACTTCCCTGGTCCATGCCTCCGGAAGACAAGGAGCCCTCTGACGGGGAAGGCATGGGCTGCCACTTTGCATTGTAGCTTCCTCCAGAGAATTCTCTCTTTAATGCACTGCCGTTCTGTGCAGAGGACCCTACAGGACAGCATTCCGGTGAGGCTTTGCATGCGGATGGACAAGGGGACAGCCCTGTAGAAAGTGTGTGGACTGGGGAGATCCTGGGGTAGCCGCTGAGGGGTAGCATTCTCGAGGCCACTGGCCTCTGCACCCATCACTTTACTGCTCGATAATTTGCATGAAAAGCAAAGGGACACGAGAGAAGCATTTTCACGAGAGAAGCCTGGGATACAAAAGTGAGGTGAGTTTCTTTAAAATCACATTCTAGTTTGGTCTCAGAGCTGAAGCACCTGAAGGAGGGACCAGCAACATTCAGAGGGAGAAGGATGACAAAAAACCCTTGGAAATACTGGGGAATTGTTCGTACCTATTTAAAACTCTCAGTATTCCTTTTTATTCTTTAGTTTTTGCTTGAAACACATTTTAATCTTGCCGAGCTTCCATATTCAGACCACGGGTCTAAAGAGACTGCCGAGGTTTTTTCATATAAGATACAGACTGTGACTGTTTCCATTTGTTGCTGCTTGAACAAATCCCAATTTAGTGTTTTTACACTAAGAATTCAGTAATAGTGCCAAAAGATGACTGTGTTGAGCACCTCAAGTACCTCATGACCATGAAAATATGAGTCCTCATCTGTGCCGGAACAGGAACCTGCCTGGAGAGGCCCCGTGCTCGGAGACTCCTGGCTGACTTCCCTCTGGGGCCCTCGGCTGCAGGCGGCCAGCGTGTCACCGTAATGACTCCCGTGCCGGCCCCCAGCGCTGTGTGCACACCGTGCACCGTGTCGTGCAGCTTACCCAACTGTGGCAGAACTTCAGCGGTCCCAGTTCAAGCCTCTTGTGAGGATTCTGGAATGCACCTCAGGCTGGGAACCAGGGGTTCCTCTTCCTGCCTCCCCGGGAACCTGCCCCCCCAGCGCCCTGTCTGCCTTTTGCAGGCTTCTCTCACTAGACACACACTGCTCCTCACGGTTGCCATGAAGATGCGCCTTACTTTTCTGAGGGGGCTCTTCTGGGTCCTTGGATCACAGCCTTACTGACGGCGTAGCTCATCCTAATTCCATGCTTGCTTCAGTGCCACACAAGCTGTGTTTTATTTTTGTGTAAATTTTGTTACTCTGAATAAAAAATCCACACCGCCAGAGGCTTCTGTTGCTCTGCTTATTAACTGCGTGACCTGGAGCATGTTCTTTTACCGTTCTGAGTCTCGGTCTCCATCTGTAGACACAAGAATAACTTCTCCCTTACAGGAATTTTCTGGGAACAACAGCCCTGGGTACATGGAGAACACAGTGTGACCCGTAGGCACACAGTGGGGCCTGCGCAGGGCTGCACCCCGTTTACCTCCCTTCTAGCGCCATTTATAGAATGGAAGAAATTAATGCCACCTCAGTGATTCACACTTTTAAGAATGAACTTTGGGAATGTTCCTTTCAAAGAAAAGTTATACTCGACCACTCCAGTCTTAACACATTAAAGCAGGGCTATTTTGTTTGACCAGCAAAAGGGACCTGGGGACAGTCTGAGGACTGTGGTCCCAGCTGAGGCCACACACTCGGGCATGGCCTCTTCTAAAGAGCACTGGCTTGAGTGGTGAGGTGTCTGACTCTCCCTGACCTCAGGAGAGGCAAGGCTCCCCAGTGAGCCGGCCGCTGACAGGACTGGGTCTTCCTCTTTGGGGGGAGCAGGACGGAGCCATGTGGGAATATCTGTGTGGCTCTGACTTCACGTCATGAAGCCATGTCGAGTTCGGCTCTGGAAGATCTGTGCTTCTGGTTGTGGAGACGGACACCAGGGCCCCTATTACTTCTTGTGCCTCTCTTGGCTGGCTGTCCTTCTGGAACCTTCTCACATGAGCTGGACTCTTCTGAAAGCCAGCAGGAGGCACTTGACACAGCAGATGCCCCTTGGGATTCCTGGAAGGGCCTTCCTCTTACCAAGGACCTCAAGGAGGCCACACCTGCCGGTTCCTGCAGACCTGGTGGGTCAGCAGGGACAAAGGCCCCTCACCATGGCCCTCCTGGGGAGGTGGCCACCTCAGCCCTGTGCATACCTGCATTACAGGTCCCATCTTTACCTGCCGTTCCATAAAACCAAAGTCCTGAAAACTGAAAGTGTTTTTTTCAGCTTGATATAAACTCATGCGGTGGGAAACCTAATCTGAGCTAATCAGAGGCTGACTACAGAGCTTATTTTAATATCACATTTATTTAGGGGTGCCTGGGTGGCTCAGTCATTGAGCGTCTGCCTTAGGCTCAGGTCATGATCCCAGGGTCCTGGGATCGAGCCCCACATCGGGCTCCCTGCTCGGCGGGAAGCCTGCTTCTCCCTCTCCCACTCCCCCTGCTTGTGTTCCCTCTCTCACTGTGTCTCTCTCTGTCAAATAAATAAATAAAATCTTTAAAAAAAAAAAGATTACATTTATTTATATATAGTGTGACCAGTCATGAATTTGGCTGTATAAACATTGATCTGTTTGTGGGTGCTTTCCGGATCTTGCTGGAATGTAACACATTATATGGTAGATTCCTTTCTTATATATATTTAAAATCTGAATTCTGAAAACAAATGAAAACAACATCTGGCCCCAAGGTTTTGGAGAAGGGATTATAGACTTAACTGTTAATGCTGTAATACTCTCTCTGCATCTCAAGTCTTGAGAACTTATAGCAAGTTATAGTGTAAATCCATTATCTTATGTAGCCACCATTAATAAGAAGAAAATAAAATGGTTATCACTTTTCCAACTGGCTGGATTTTTCACTGTGGTCAGGGCCATACCTGGGGCGGCGATGCTCTCAGGAGGCAACGACACAGGGGTCGAAGGTTGACACTGAAAGCCCCATGCACGCGGGCCTCCTCCCAATTCTGTGCTCACACCTGCTCCGTTGCTCCCACCCCGGCCCTTGGGTCTGAGTGCTGCAGAGCACACTGCATGAGGGGCGGGGAGTCCCCCGGAAATGAGGTTATACAAAATCTGCTGCTTCCATCTGTCTGCCTCTCTGGCCACCTGCTCTGGGGGAAGCAGCCACCACGGCACGAAGATGCTCAGGGAACATAGGGACACGCCCACACTGGTGAGGAACACAGGCCTCCAACCACAGCCGCGTGAGAGGCTGCCGGCTCACACTCCAGCCACAGCTACGGGGAGCCTGAGATGAGCCAGCCAGCTCAGCCGCTCCCAGATCCCTCACCCTCAGAAACAGAGATAATCAATGATCATTGTTCCTTTTTTCTTTTTTTTTAGAGAGGGAGAAAAAGAATCCCAAGCAGGCTCCACACTGAGCGCAGAGCCTGACGCAGGGCTTGATTCCACAACCCTGAGATCATGATCTGAGCCGAAATCAAGAGTCAGATGCTCAACTGACTGAGACACCCAGGTGCTCCTGATCATTCGTTTTTTTTTTTTTTTAAAGATTTTATTTATTTATTTGATAGAGAGAGGGACAGAGGGAGAGAGAGTGAGCACAAGCAGAGTGGCAGGCAGAGGCAGAGGGAGAAGCAGGCTCCCCGTGGAGCAGGGAGCCCGATGCGGGACTCGATCCAGGACCCTGAGATCATGACCTGAGCCAAAGGCAGATGCTTCACTGACTGAGCCACCTAGGTGCCCCCGGATCATTGTTTCGATCCAAGTTTCAGAGTACCGTGTTCTTCACAAGAGGTAACTACTATAGCATCACCCATCTCTGTAGCGCCAGGGCCTAGAAGCGACAGCCGGCGCAGAGCAGGGCTGACTCCAACGTCTGCTTGTTGTCGCGGGAACAACAAGCCCCATCTGCAGCAAGGACATCCATTCCGATAGCTAGCACTCAAGAACAGGAGACAACAGATGCGTTTTCTAACTGAGTGACTTCATGTGAAACTGAAGCGCGATCTGTGTCCCCTGGAGACCAGCTGTGGGCGTGAAGAGAGGTCCTGTTAAGATTATGATGGATGCATCTGCACTTCCGAGGGCACCCTCTACTCACAACCTCCAAGCTCTAGGCTGATGCCATGCTGCTTTTGAGAAAGTGACAGAAAAGCAGGCCTTGGCTACAGGTGATCTTCCCCCAGTCAGAAGCCACGATGACTGTCTGACATAGCTCACTGCTTGTGGATCCAGGAACTACCAAAGATCTCTGAATTCAATAAGACTTAACTGCTAATTGCTGCAATCAGTCCAATGCTGCTTCTGTCCACTCCTCTCATTCTGAGGCAGGCAGCTGTTAGCATCCCTGCACTTTTACTCAGGCAAACAGTGCACTCCCCCCTCCCCGCCCCACCCAGTCACTCCCAGCTGCAGCAGCGCAGAAGCCCAGCATGGGGCAGAGTTTTCTCTCCCCAGGGCCCCTGAGCGCAGGGTTCTGTGCAGAGTATAAGACAAGAGATGCTGAGGTTCAGGGTGAAAGGAAAGAGGCTGGCAATAAAGACGGTGGGTGAGCCACCCGAAAGCAGGTGCTTGGTCACAGAAGATTGTACCCTCTGGGCCCCAGCAGAAGACTCGATGTCTACTGGATGTTCACCGGATGAATGACGAACATCATCCCGCTTCTGTGGCACAGGTTACGATCCTGAACTTTTCTCATGCTCTGCCGGCCCTTCGAGAACCCTGGCTCCCCCTGCTCCAGCAGGAGAACGAGGGTCACCTGGAACTCTTCCCTCTCCCTCCCCACCCACAACTAACTACCCGCCAGGCCTTACTGTTTTCACCCCAAAGCGTCTCCCCTCTTCCCTCCTCTGCCGCCATCCCCCGGGCCCATCACCCCTGCCAGCCACTCTGACAGCCCCACCAGGATGCACGCTCCACTCTTGTCCTGTGTCCAGTCCCCATCTGGCAGTTGGAAGGATAGTTTTAAAAATGTAAATTGGAGAAAGGTCCTTCCCTACTTCACATTCTTGAGGCTTCCTGTTGCATTTCTAATAAAATAAAATGTCTCAGCTTGCTCTGCACGTCCCTGCTTGGTCTGACCCCTGCCTACCTCTTGTGCTTTATTTCTTGGGTCACTCCCTGACCACTACCAGGTAGCCACACAAGCCTTCTCTCAATTCTTCAAACAGGACTCAAACACGGCTTCCCCATTAGGGGCACATGACCTTCCTAATTCCTCTCAGTGTGACTTTGTCCCCAACGGCCACCCCTTGTTACTGTGACGGTGCCCTATTTATTTCCTTTGGTGCCTCCATCATCAACTTGTGGTATGAAATGTCTGTCTCCCAGGTGGACCATGAACTTGAAAGGACCCCGTGATTGTTTTCTTCACAAGTGCATGTGTGCTTACTAGACACTGCCCAGAAGCATGCATGCGTGGGAGAGGTTGGGGGGGGTGGTCCTGGGCTCCCAGGGACAGCACTTACTCGCTGACAGGCCGCTGCTGGCGCTCATGGAGCGGCCGGGCTCAGGGCGGGATTTGGTGATGGATGGAATACTGACTGAGCCACTGAACACCGCCCGACTTTCCTGGGGCCGAGGGTTCTGAAAACAAAACACAAAGAGAAACTCTTCAGCCAGAGAGAAAGTGATTTTCTGCAGAGATGTCTACTTCTCACTTCAGTTTCAACAAATAAATTATCTTGACCAGAGTGATACAGAGCAAGGAACAGACTGCATAACCCCTCCTGCCCCAAATTTTGAAACCCTAATAGAAGTAAACCTCAACCCAATCAAGGGTAAGTGCTCCTCCTTGTACTTAATTAAATAGTTATCAACAAATAAGAATTCTCTTTGTTGTGAAAACAGTAAGTAAAAGTTAATGGTTAGAAGTAACAGCGAAGTGCAGAATTACATGGACATTTGCAGATAACGGAAACAAAGCTTCCATTTCCTATGAGACGTCCACTAGGATGACTCCACTAGTTGAATATAAGCCCACTTGGAGGCAAGTCAGTGAAGAGTGTATTTTTCTCCAGTAAATGTTGCACTGTGTGACACTGGATGCGTGTTCACACCCCCGCTACCTAGGCTGGTGGAGCAGGTGCTGTGGGTCCCAGAAGGCATGTCTGGAACTGCCACAGCTTTGCGGGGGCAGGGGGTGGTGGTGATCTCACTCGGCAACACTGGCTTGAGAAGTTTTCCATCACGTTATGGAATGGTTTTGGGGTTTCAGGTAGAAAAATGGGCCACTGAGTACTTTGAAAGTCACACAGGGCTCGAGAGGAGGCTTGGAGGACGAGCTGTCTGAACTTGGCTGAGAACAGAAAGCACTTGGCTGCCTCAATGGACCCAAATGTTTGAGACCAGAAGGAGGGGCTACTGATGCCTGAGAGAACTAACAACGGTCCTAGGTGGGCAGTTAGGAAAACACGTGTTAATATCGCATGAAGAACTCCAAATTCTCCATTCTGAAGAGCCACGCCAGCCGAGAGTCAGCCGGCTGGCCGCAGATCCAACCGCTGCTATTTTGGTTCACATACCAACTCTGCAAAGTCCATTTAATTCTTAGTGTGTTATTTGTTCAAAGCAAATGCTTTCCCTTTTTTCCTCTAAGAAAACAAAACAATTAAAACAGAAACAGTGCCAGCATTTTAACAGTCACGCATAGAGAAGCAACCTCTGAGACACCAGTGACATGCACACAGTGCAGCAGAGGAAAGATCAAAAGAGATGGGAAGGTCAGTTTCAACCTTTAAATTTTTACTGTTTCTGCTGTAAACCTTATGATACCTTGGAGATGTCCTTCCCTACAGAAGAAACCTACCCTAGAATAAATGGCATAAATGAAACCTGTAAAAATATACCAGTTGTTTAGTAACAACGAATGCTGAAGTAATAAAAGACTGACTCACACAAGACACGTTTTGTGAGGAAAAACCCCACAAAGACAGTTTACCATTCATTCAGCTGGAGTTCAGCTTCCATCTAAAGTGACAGGAAACCAGCTTTGCTGGTCTTTTCCATGCACAAATACACTTTGGATTAGGGGAAAACTTTCACTGACGACAGTGTTTCTAACTAGCAGAGGACTGACTTACAGAACATCTCTGTCGTCTTTCATGGGAAAAATTCTTGACCAATTAATTTCTACAACATTCCTTTGGAATCCACTCCCTGCAATCTGTTACCAAGCAAACTAAAGCTTATTTTTATTATCGTTAATCTTATTTTGTCAAATAAGACATTTAAATGACATTATATAAGACATTTAAATGACATTATATAGTTTAATGTCAATGCCATTTCAAACATTATAATTTAGGATACCTTTATAATACAAACAAAAATACAAAAATAAACTTCTTACCCTTTAGTTAGTTTTCTGGACAAATAAATAATTGGTGCTACTACTTCGCTAAGTCAGAGGCTGCTGTGGGACATGGCTCTGCAGGACAGAATCCAACTATCTTATTTGCAAAATGAACTTGAGAAAAGGTTCCTGAGGAGTTAGCTAAGTGTGCATTTCTTGATGGAAGTATGGATAATCTGCTAATGGCCACCAGCTCTCTGGCCACCACAAGGCCCCTGGTTACAGCCTTGTCAGGTTGAACCGAAGGGGCCGCCAGCAGAGGCCACAGTCCTTCCGAAAGCAGCCTCTTTGTGTTAGTTCTCTCTGATTTAGGTGTTATATCTTGGATCCTGGCTGGAATTAAAGGCCTATCAGTACCTCAAAGACTAGTGAGATTATCTTCTTTTTCTCACTTTTCCTGTGACTCATTAATACTATTATAATTTTTACCTGGGAGGTTTTTTGTGGCTTTTCAAAAAGGGGTTTATTGTACAAAGTAGGCCTGTGGCTAGGCCCTACCACAGACTTGAACGTCACTAAATGAAAAAAATTTTCTCTGAATTGAACCGGTTCTAGGCTAATGAGCTATAAAAAAAATGGAGAAATTCTGGGATTCCTTTTTGTTTGTTTAAATAGAATAAAGACCCACGCAGGGGCTATTTTTAATGATGGTCTCTGGAAAGGGAAAATCATGATGGGAAAATCTATGAAACATAAAAATACCTCCAACAGTGTTCAAAAACTAAAAGTGAAATCCTCCCCCGTCTTCACGTTTTTCCTCAAAAGAAGAAACGAACTTGAACTTGAAGAGGAGGAGGAGGAAGAACAGAGGTTTAGCAAAAGAGAAGCAGGCCGAAGGCACACACTCACAAAATGCGCCCCCCCAACCCCAAGCAGAGTTACTTATCAAGCCAGCTACAGGAGGTCCGCACATGGTTAGTGGAAGTTAACCCCTGACTCAGCTGTTCATACCCTCAGAGTCATAAAGCTTGGTGTACCAGGGACAGAGCGCAGAGACGGGGAATACTCGGGGTTTATGGAATCAGGAGAGAGAAATTTTTCAGCAGAATTAACAGTCATGTGATAGATGTGCTCAAAGTTGATCGGAGAGGAGATCAGGCCGGAGTGATGATGAGGGGATGGATAAGGGAAGCCTGGCTAACGAAACGACAGAAAGAACAGAAGTCGTGAGGTCATGAGAAAGGATCCACTGGTCATATGTGACATTTCACAGCATGCATGCAGCAGAAATGACATATCTCACATCAGAACTGAGTCCTTTAGGAAATACTTTCAGGCCTTAGAGAGTTAAATTTTGTAATCCTCCTGCCAGTAACCTAAACAGCTGATGTGCAAAAGATCATTTGCTTTAAAAATTATTCTTTTTTATTACTTGCATCAAGTGAGCAGAAACTGGACTTTTGGAGCTGCAAGGAGACTTTCAGAGTTTGGTTCAGGATTTTCTTATGTGATAGAATCAGAATATGGCAGAATCATACAAACAACAATAAGGACAGAAAGAGCAAGAACGTGAAAGAGCTGCAATCCCACAGCCAGCCTCTTGCTAGAAGTGCTATGAAACTTCCTGTAGAAACCGGAAACCATTTCCTGGGATGTACAGACTCTGACGTGTGTTTGGTTTTACTGATCTTATTTCCCTCTGACAAGAGCAATGAGGGAGTGAGGAAGACCTTAATTACTGGCGTGACTTTCAGCAGCCCAAACCTGTCTCTACTTAGACACCCAAAGGACAGGTTTGTTTTTAACAAGGGAAAAAAATCTTCCCTTCCATGTCTGGGTGTATTAAAACATAAAGTAACATAATACTAAAGATACAGAAAAGCTTTTCAAACGGAGAACTCTGGTTTTTCAGGTACAATGACTTCTGAGTAATCTGGGAGCCATCACTCAGCACCGAGCCACCGTCTCTGAGGGGCATTTTCGAGGTTCAGGCCCAGAGAGCGGCCACAGGGTTCAGGAGCTGGAGGGAAGGACTTGCGGGGAGAAGGCACGCAGAACATACGCCCTCCTGAGCTGGGATGGCCGGCTTTGCTTAACAAAACCTGGCAACTTATGGAGACTGAAACAAAAGCGCTTCTATAAGATATTGTTTAAAGTTTGGAGATGTGAGTGAACCCAGTGCTTTCCAAGGTTATTTCCAAAAAGAAAAAACTAATTGATGTCCATGTAACTTTGACTTGAAGAAGCAATATTACTTCGTGGAGCTCAAAGGGGCCACCGACCTAGAAACATGGTCTTCACGAACAATTCTAGGGATGGGTAAAAGGCTAAAAGAAATATCATGGGCCAAAAATAAATCTTCTGGAGGTAAACTATTATTATTCTTGTATTCAACTGGAGAAAAATCTGCCCTTTGTTGCCAGCACCCACTATGAAAAAAAGCAAACGACAACCAGGATTCGAGAAGCTAAGGCAGTTATGTACTTCCAAGTCCCACATGCCACTTCTACTGACTGCTAATACCCTCCCGGCATAGTGACAAATGCGTGAAGGGCTCCCATCGAACCCAGGACTCCCTCATCCTGATGATCTCTTGCACATTCGTGAGGCAAACAATCCTCTATCAGTATCATTTTGGTACACGGAAGAACTTCTAAAGATATCCAATAAACTCTCTAAGCTCCTAAGTATTTCCCAGGAAAGCAGTACTGATATGAGTAAGTTAAAACATAAAAATGTCTGGGGTACATGCTGCTCTTTGCACGGATGATAACATGGAGCTTTGGGGTTTGAAAGCCCTTCTGACACATGTTAACGATAGATGAATTTAACTCATCTTAATTTTTAGAAATCGTTCATTAAACACAGATAATTCCATTTCAGCGGAAAGGACATATTAAAACCTGGGAACATATTAAAATATCACAAGCTTTTCAATAAACATATATACACACAGGTACACACATGTATATTACTAATTTTTTTCAGACGTGCATATACTAATGTGTTGTTTACCAGTGCCTACCCCAAAACAAGCACGGGTCTGGGTGGACAGTATATAAAAAATACTGGTTAGGTGGTGCAGTGGGTGCTGATAAACAGCCCCAGCTTGAACATCCCTTGCTAGTAAAGAGAAGAAGGCCAGGTGAAACTAAAATTAAGGTGAAGAAACAGGTTTCAAAAATGTACACCAACTTCTTGTCCTGGAAATACAAAAGTGCTTACAAGGTAAGAAAGGACTGGCAGAAACATTAAAAACTGGACTGCATTCTAGGGCAGAGGGGCACGTGTGTCAATGACGGAAAGAGCCAATGAGGCAGTCATGGGTTAGCAACATCAGTGACAAGAAATGCTAAAAATCAAGAGGTCTAATGGGGACAAGTGGTTGCACAGAAGGCCAGGTACCATGCAGTCAGGTGGGGAAAGAATCTTTAGGAAATGCTGTCTGAGCTTGTTTAGCTCAGTAATTAAGACCAGACCTTATTTTGAATAAAAAAGTAAATAAAAGATTTCTTTTACTTTAAGTGGTGGGAGGGTAAAGGAAGAAAAAGTGGAGTGAGGAGGGATGCCCTGATACAAAAGTCCTCACGATGTTTGAAGTCTGACATTTCTTTTCACTGTGCTCATTCATCAGGGTGTGTGATGACCAAGTCTTATGTGTATGAAGGTCTGAAAGAATTCTGGAACATTAGCAAATTGGTTTGTCACCTGATGGCAGAAGACTACCAAGCAGAGGAATATTTTATGAAACCCTGAAACTATTTCACCTGAAGGAAAATACCGTAATTTCTGGGAGAGAGTAGAATATATAGAAAAATTTTCTATAATTCTTCTGTTGTGGGAATATGTAAGATAAAAACTATGTATATTCTTTTTTTTAAGATTTTATTTATTTATTCATAAGAGACAGAGAGAAAGAGAGGCAGAGGGAGAAGCAGGCTCCCTGATGAGCAGGGAGCCCAATGCAGGACTCAATCCCAGGACTCTGGGATCATGACATGAGCCGAAGGCAGATGCTTAAAAATCTGAGCCACCCAGGCACCCTGCATATTCTTTTTTTATGCACCAAAATGAAGCACAAGTGAAAGAAATTTTAATTTAAAAAGTATAATACATATTAAAAACTTGTTAACTACTAAAATAATTTTATATTTGTTGATGTATTGCTTTGCAACATATGCATGTTTGAAATCTGCATCCCTCCATCTCTCCAAAATCTTAAAACTTTCACTAAAATGGTACATTAGCCCTTGAGCTATCAAGTATAAGCTATAACATGTATTCACATTTCCAATGCTTATCAAAATGTAAAAATCCTCTCTAAAATGACAGAGGGTTTAGACTGTATGGTTATGTCATGTTTACTTGAGAATAAAGGAAAACCAGCCTGAGAACTTTAAACACATGCTCAGGATGAGCAAACAGTGGAGAGAAATCTGAAATTTCATTCATTCCCAGGCAAAAGGTGAAAAACCAGTGTAAGTTTTAATATGACAGGTAAGTGTAACAGTTTATTATTTAATATGTTTAGTCTTAGATTTTTTACTTAGTTTAATTACTATTTTGAACACTTTATTTATAATTTATCCAGCACAGCTAATAAAAATCCCCATTCCAAGAGGATAAATGGCTACTGTTAAATGATTTGAACTCCCTAAAGGAGGGGACAGCACTATAACTAGGTCATCATAATGCCCCGGTGATAACAGTAAAAGCATTGTATTGGTTCATAAACAGGGTCAACTGGTTAATCGGGGTATTTCCAGTGAGGAACTCAGACTCAATGACTGATTTTTTTTGTTCTTCCCGTGAAACAAATGCAGGACTACCTTCAAAAGCTTAATTTTATTATTTTAAAAAACCTGACTGCACATAAAACTATATGTTACCTGGCATTTTTTTCTGTCAGCGATAGACCCTTGTCTCTTCTACGACAGCAGGATAGTGCTGGTGGTGGTAGTGGGGTGAGAGGATAGGCTCCCTCAGAAAGAGCTCTGGGTCCAGATTCACAAACCTACCGCTACCACCCGTGACCAAAGAGGTCCTGTGAAAGTTTCAACAATTTGCTGAGGTATTGTGATACTGGAATGTTAAAGGTAAACAGAGCCTGGAAAATTAGCTAATTCCACCAATATTCTTCATCTCAACATAATGGGTCCAAGAATTCAATCTTCATGTGAAAAACAAGTTTTCCTATGTTGTCAATTTTTGTGTGCAAGACGGACAGGGCAACATGTTTGCAACTGGGGAGAGGAAGAAGGTTTGCTTGCCCAACCAGGTAAGAGGTGTGGCCATTAATGACCAACCTAACGTGGTTCTCTGGGGGTAAAAAGGGCCAAATATCTGTACTGAATTGCTAAAACATAGTGAAATGTTGGTGATTTCATGAGCAAGTTCTGAGTCTCGGTACAGATCCCCTTCAAATCTGGAAGTGTATTCCACCACCAACAGTAAGTCTGGATACGGGACAAGTTTATGGGGTGTGCAACTAAGTAAGAACTGGATCTGTCTGGTTTCTCATAGATGCCCAAATGTTGTGTTTTTCTCATCAGGGATATATCATCACTCATCTTACACATATTATGATGTATGGACACAAACATCTCGTCATCATACTAACATCTCTTCTTAAGCCTACATATGGATTTAGGCACACATGTATGCTTTCTCCCTCTCTGCCCCACTCGTAACCCCGTTCCCATTCTCCCTTCATTTCTCTTACCATTGGCAGGTCTTTTAGGATCTGTATCCCATCTCCTGGGCCCATGTGTGCTATGTGGTTGAAATTAGTTGGGTTAGAAATTAATTTATTTCTCATTTCTGGATCTCGCAGCATCTCTCTGTAAGATAAAACACCTGCTTAGACACTTTTTCTGTGATTGACCTAGATAATTTTAGAAAAAAATGAGCATCCTTTATTCACAAAAATAAAACTGTGAAATCATGTTTAATAAGGATAGAATTAACTATAAAATATACTCCATTAAAACTTTACTTAGAAACTTCTGTTTTAAATAAAAGATCTTGAGCATTTTGTGGGAAAATAGGCTTCTCTTAGCACTTACATATCAAAGCTGTATTTTACAGATAGTTCTGACCAATTTATGTGTCTTTTAAAATAACTGATAACACTTTAGTGATGTTTTTATATGTGCCCGGAAATACTATAAACCTTTGGGCTCTTTGCTCATGAGAGGTAACCCGAAGTTCTAAAGCCTGAACAGATGTACCACATGCAGGCATGTGCTGTTTATATTATTATACAAAGGCCCATAGTCTAAAAATTGTAAGCATTTCATATACACAGAGCAATGAATTACAATATGATACTTTAATCCAGTGCATACTCACACTTTGGAGAGTATGAATTAAAACTACACTGAACAGTACATTCATGATTGCAGTTTTGACACCATAGACGGGTGACAGATTTTCAGAGCTCATATCTGCCTTCCGAGTCAAATACCAGCATCACGACCATGAAGCCTCAGCTTCATACCCACCTCCTCTGCTGCATCCTCTCCTCTTCTGGGACCC
Source organism: Eumetopias jubatus (assembly GCF_037043125.1). NCBI lineage: Eukaryota > Metazoa > Chordata > Mammalia > Carnivora > Otariidae > Eumetopias > Eumetopias jubatus. The sequence goes on along the minus strand of NW_028274818.1, from coordinate 66,167,438 downwards.
TAAAGGAGAAGCGCCGTTTGTTGTTGATGTTTCTAACCATCTGCTTCCGACTATTGTCCGATGTTTCAGGAACCACCAGTTCATCCCCTTCTGTTAGAAAAAATACCAAGAACGGTGATGTTCTTTAAAGCACAAAAATGCTTTTTATCTGTTAATCTCTAAGACAGTACCAACATTCACCAGTTGTACAAACTACGCAATTCTCATTTTTAAACGTTGTGCGTTGATACTCACAGCAAATAATGATTTAAACCAGGACATACGTAAACAGGTATATGTGAAAGTTAAACATAGCTTACAAAGTACAGTTTCACTTTAATTTGATTATAAACATAAACTGGCACAATTTTAGTGGAAGACAAGAAAAATGCAGTTGCCTGGGGGGTCCTGTCACTTTGCTCCCTCCCCCTGCAATCTCTCTGCACTGTCTTCCCTCACCTTCCAGGCACTGGGTCCAATGCTCCTCCTGTTAGGCTGTGCAGCACTCAGGTATAAACGGGAAATTATTCGTGTAAATGATAACTAAAAGTATTTTGACATAATAAAACATGTCCTTTGCAAGATCCAGTCTGCCAGATGTGCACTAAGGACAAAACCTTGTGTTCCCACCAGCTTCCTTTACTAAAGGTAAGACTCTGTTGCTATTTCTACTCTTCCGAACTTGGAGAGGAGATGATACTTAATCATGCATCCGGTTTCAATTTTAATACCTAGAAGTAAACAAAACTGTCCGCCAAGGGCTCCCCAGACCTGTTGAAATTTGTGAACATACTCTAGGAATAAAATAGGCAGCTGTATTCACACATGATGGATGCCATTCTCTAAATAAGGAATAGGAGAAAAGCCAATCTGCAGAATTTTTAACAGCCACAAAGCTGAAGTGAGAAAAAGGAGATGAGCGGAAGCCTGCAAGGCAAGCCAGGGCAGATGATTAGTGGAAAAGCAACACTCTCCTTGGATGGGAATAATGTAGCTTCGTGTGAAACAGTTTTGGAATTTGAGAATCATGAGGGCAGGGCAGGTCTGGGTGAGTGATGGTGGAGTGGGAGATGTGGGACAGTCAGAAGGCTGCAGCAACACTTTGAGCCCCTGAGAGATGAAGGACAGAGCAAGACAGAGAAAAAGAAAGGGCCTCTGGGGAATGGGGCCCCTTCCTTTTCCCGAGGACAAGACACCTATGCTGAAATTCTGTCGGGTATTCCCTCGCCAAGCTCCGCCTCCACCGCCAGCTCAGAGCAGAAAGATGCGAGTTCGGGGAACGCAAGTGGACAGAGGCTTCATCCTACGGACACGACCTAGGACACGGACATATTGCATGATCATCACGGCCACACACAGTGAGAAGAGGGTGGAGCCAATCCTATACCAATATTTGGACTTCCTCTAAGAGACAGATACAAAATTAACCACAGGCCCTTAGAGGTGAGAGGTGTAAAGCTCAAGTGTCATTAGCTTCATGGTGGATCCATCACTGACTGGGAATCATTTCTAAATTCTGACTCTCCCTTTGGAAGTCCTCTCCTACAGCCACCAGTCCGTCAACCCAGAGACCTCCAGAACGCCAAGAGCACATGCCAGACATCAAATGTGAAGGCAAGCAGCGACTGTGGACATGGCCCTCGTCCTCTCTGGATTCCCGTCCCGGGGCTCTCACTCCCCGCTCCCAATTCTGGTGCTCCTGGGACCCTCCTATCCATTCTCCTTCCCCCGAGCTGATATGAACACTTCTGAAGTTCAAAGCCCTATATGTTGTCGGAAGATGTATTCTCAAAGTCCCCAGTCAGAACTCTGGATGAGTTTTCACAATTTTAGCACCACAAACCTGGGTTAGATTTTGCGGTATCAGTAATACAGAAGACACAGAAGACGTGTCCTACAGCGATACTTTCTCCACTTAAGTCAGTACTCCACAAAAAAATAACACGGTAGGTCAGCAACAAATATATTGTGTATACAGCTGCGCAAGATTAAACAGAATGACTTTTTAGGCAGACATTTATCTTAACAGACTGAGGATAGGATGACAGTAGCCAAGATCACAGACTTTGGAGTAAGATAAACCTGAGTTTAAATCTGGTCTCTGCCACTTATTTATTATCCTCAGGCAGTCAGCTTAGAGAGAACATTTCCATTGAAGCTATCCTATTAATGTATATTTTCTTACCTGCCATCTTATTTTTGAAATATATTAATCTAATTGTCTCCAGCCCTAAAAGGTTTAGTGATCCTTCACTGTTTAAGGGTCGAACCTAAAATAAAAAAAATAAATAAATAAAATTAGTATTTCAATAAAACCTTCAAATGAAATCATAAAACTTCTGGCCTATTTAGAAAGCACACACTATTGAGACCTTCCATCTATCCTTCCTCTTCAAAATATAGCTCCCTCAGAAAATCAACAAAAGTTAACATTAATTCTGATGGGAATTATAAAATTATCTAATTTGAACAAAAAAGTTACAATGACAAAGTTTTGAAGGAAGACTATTCAGGAGGAAAAAAGCAGAAATACATTTAAATCTTAAATTTGACTTTTTAAAGCCATTAGTGACTAAATCATTATACTAAGAAGATATCAATGCAGCTGCTTTATGAATGTGATTAGAACTATATGTCCACATATGACAGAGATGAAACTGTGTACCACTCAGGGGGGCTGTCAGTAAACGGTGACAAAGCAACTCCTCATATACATGGAACAGATGGAGTCCCTACCTCACACCACAGATCACACACCAACTCTACAGGGATTAAAGACATAAATACAACAGGCACAACTTTAAAACTTTTGGAATAAAGGTCCTATTATCTTTATGACCTTGAGTTAGGAAAGTTTCCTAACAGAAAAAAGATAAGAATGATACACATATAACGACATTAAAATTGGTAACAATAACCCCTGAAAGTAGTAATACACTCATGTTAACTAACTTAAATTTAAATTTAAATAAATTTAAATGAAATCTAAAATAAAATTTATAACAAGTTTTCAGCAAAATAAATTAATTTATGGTTATTAAAATAAATGCTAAGCAAATTAACAAAGCAAAGCAAATGCTGAGCAAAATACACAATCAAAATGGATAGGTCACAAATGGAGAAGATTTACCCCACCCCTTACTAACTCAATATTTACAATATATAAAGAATTTCAATAAATTAATAAAAAAAGAAGCCAGTCAAATAGAAAAGTGAGCAAAAAGCATGACTAGGTTTTCACAGAAGAAGAAATAAGAATGAACACATAAACAAAAGTAAGATGAAAGACATACAAAGATTAGGGACATGCAAATTCATGCTTCGATGAGATAGAATTTTACAACCATTGATAATGGTTATAAAACTATGAATTCTGAAAATGGCAAGGTCAGAGAAGATGTGGGTCTGCAGGAACTCCTCTGCACTGCTGGGGGGAGTATGAACCGGTACAATGACTCTGGAAAGTAATGACACTATCCTATAAAGGTGAACCCTTGCTTTCCCTGTGCCCCATCAATTCCACTCCTAGACGTGAGATATAAAGAAACTCCTGCACATGCACCCAAAGACACAGGCATCAGTGTTCAGAGTAGCAAAACCTGGAAAATAATTCAAAGTCTGCCAATCAGAGAATGGAGAAATGAACTGTGATTTATTCACTCAAGAGAGTATTTTATAGTAGTGAAAAGCAATGAGCTACACATAGCATGTGTAACAACAAGGGTGAATCTTGGGACTACGCATGAAGAAAGCAAGGCAGATGACACACATGTAACATTTTCATAAAGCTCAAAAGCAAGCAAAACTCAACAGTACAAAATGAAACAACTGTTTAAGAATATTTAAATATGCAGCCCTTCCCAAATCTGTATTTTAAGAAAAGCAAAGCAACGATACCTACAACATTCCCTCTCTGGGGAGGGGCAGGGGTATGGGATAAGGGAAAAGGACACAGGTAGAGGCAGTGATATTGGTCATGTTCTGGCCCTAAAGTTAGGAGGTGGGTTCATGAGTCAGCGGTTAATTATTATACTTCATAAAGGTCACATTCTTTCATATACATTATAAAATTCACATGATAAAAATAAAACAGAAAACTAAACATAATCAACCCAAATATACAAACCAGAGGGCCATATTTTAGGTTCTATACATAACGTGGGAGTATTTACAAGAGTTTTCATTGCTGATGTCCTTTAAGATTGGGGCAGACTTCGAAACAGGACGTTGGCTACTTTCTGGTACCTATTCCTCTACACCCTGCCCCCTAAACAATGATATAAGCTACATATATCTGTATGAAACTATTAGTCTTCTCTTATGCAAAACAGTCATTGTATACCTATAAAATTTCCTTCTGTTATCATAGGGAGATATTAAAGGGAAAATCATGTTTTATTAGGAATTTATAAAACCTTTTTGTTTTAATCATGAGACGCTTAAACAGTTTTGGTTCTAAGTTTAACCACCTTTCTAACGTGTGAGAGCTGTCTCAGGATTAGAGCCTGCATCCCGTAGTGTGAAAAGCAGTTACAAAAAAGAAATGACAGCATTCTCCTCCCTCAGAGCTCCTGAAGAGAAGACGACACTGGCATTTTAGGCTGGGTATAGATTCTAGTTGCTCGTTATGACAATCCTCCTATTGATACAGTGAAACTAAATGTGATAAAAAGAGTATGGTGTTGAATTACCTACAAAATTAACCAGCTTGACTTTTGTTGTCCTCTTAGCTAAACCCCAAATTACCGACTACCAGAAAATGCCCGAATAGTGAAAAATAGCCAACTATTAGTGTTTGATTACACTCATTAGTGTGCTTAGCCCATATTTTCACATGAAATTACCTTTTTGAGTGGGAGAGTCTGAATCCATTCCATAGAGTTCACGTCGAAGATATCAACCGCGTTTTCACTATACACCGAGAGATACGGTGCATTGTAACCTGCAAGAAGAGAAGGAGGGAACAGTGGCTAATTACTTCTAACTTGTAAACCCCAAACATTTTGCAAGATCTATGCTAAATAACTGTAGAGCAGAATCCCACCCAAAACCTACTGTGTTCATGTAGTAGCCACTTCAAAACATTTTTGAGGCAGACAAAACATTAAGTCATAAATGAGCAGAGGACATGCCGTGGGTCAGACAGCCACTTTAATACATAAGGATTCTGTGAACACAGATGGCGGAATATTCCCTTCTCCAATACAAGTTCTATAAAGGGATGTCATTACATTTTTTTTAAAAGTATTTGATTCCTAAACCAGTTAAGATATGGACAGCACAACAACTTACAAAGCAATCTTTAGGTGAGACCTGCCATCACATCTATGAACATAGGATCACGCACCTGACACAGGCACGTGAGTGGGGTAAATGCTCAAAGCCGCTTACTGGAAGAATGAACAGCGAAAGACAGTGACACGAGCAAGGAGAGATGAGATGATTGACCTAAGCTGACATCATGTATTACATCCCTGGCCGAGCTATTCATAAGAGCTAGATATTCTGATTCCATATCAGAAGTAATACTTGGAATTATTACCTGACCAGGTTACCAAACAGTCCTTATTCTACACAGGATACCACAGGTAAGAGTACGTGTTTTAGAAGAAACGAAACTTTAAGAATAGTTAGGTTTGGGTGGGTAGGATTACAAGTATTTTTCTTTCTTTTTTTTAATCTAGATTTTCTAACTTTTCTGTAATAAGCATGTATGGCCTTCCCAACTCTTCTCCCACTAAACCTTTACACTCAGCTGTATCCCGCCCATCACTCCTCCCACCCGGTTCCAGTGGAAGAGATTTCACGCCTCTGGCCCCAAATCCTTCCCCCTGTGTTCTGAATTCCATCCTCTCTGGCCTCCGTGAGTATCTTACTCTATTTCCTGTATTTACCACACAGTCAACCTTTCCCTAGTTCCCCAGTTCAGCATTCAAGCATGTTCAAGTATCTTCCACTAAAAACAAAGCACATGGGGTCAGACACTCCTCCCACGGGCCTCTCCACAACTTGGTACTTATGCTACAGAGCACTTAGAATCCAATGCAACTTCTCGCTTGTCATGAATCTTCCCTACTTCCCACTCTGCACCAGCAGGGGAAAATTGCCTATTGAGCTGGGCTCTCTATCTTGTCCTAGTGAGATGGCATGTAATGAGTATCCAATAATTTATTAATGTCTTAATATTTCTTGAAAGAGTGCAACAGGCAATCTCAAATATCTATCTAGATAAAAATATAAAACAGAGAAACACTTCTTACAGATGCTGCATTATACCTTTACATACCTGATTAAATAATTCACTTAGTAACTACTTCTCCAGAGTAAGTCTCATGAGCTGTTAATGCTCACAAGCACTGTTTGGGGGGACCATGAAGATAACTGTTTAGAGTTACTTCAAAATACAACATGGGTTAAAAATCCACAAGTAAAATATTCCATAGAAAGATTAGCTTCAACTAGGTACAAGGTAATGTCAAGCCTGCTGGCCGAGGCCTAACTATGGTAGTTACTTCACATAATTAAACAACATAATTGATGCTTAGGCAAAACCTTAAGGGTGACTTTAAAGAACCACCTGTTATTAATAGTCAATATATTTAGGAGATGAGGTAGAAGGAAAAGGAAAGAAACAAAAAGGTAAAACAGCCAAAATAAGAGACTCTTACAACAAAAGGAAGGATTTGCCGGCCACATCAGTTCCTGCTGTCTCGATCTCCGGCCCTGGCAGTCAGTGTATATCCCGATGCTGTTAAAACACAGCAGATACTCTTTACTGGAGATCTCAACTGCGCAGATGGCATCCATCGGCTGATGTGCAATAAATGATAGTGTGTGGTCATTTGAATGGAGCATGCTGTACGGACTTCCTTCCCCATTCAAGGGGTATCTGAGGAATCCAGACTGGAATCCCACGCAGAGTTGTTCACTGAAGATCGCCATCCATTGCACATTATATGGCACTTGAATTTCCTTAAATTTTCTGTGACGGGTCTTGCTCTGAAATAGTTCATAACAGAGGACCTGCCTTTTCATAGCCACACACAGGCATGTGAGAGCTCCGTGGCACACTTTGCCAGAAGTTATGGACTGACACCCTTTAGTTTCTGCCAGTTTATAAAAATCAGTCTCTCGTCCGTCCAAAGCTGACATGGGAAAAAGTCGCACGTGACGATTTCGTCCTGAGATCACAGCAACAAGCTGATCATTTGGAATGAGTTCAATCTGATGTATCTTCTTATTGTCACCAACTCTAATAATTTCTATGCAAAGAAATGATAATAAATCAAATGCAGAATGTTTTATTTATTAATTGTATCCCAATTATACTCAAAATGGTATGTCAACTTATAATAAAGACACAGATACACACAGAAGAATAAGAAATCCAAATCATGTGGAGAAAGAGGAAGATAATTATACCCATCATAAGGCAACTGCACACATCTACCGTGAGGTGTTAAATTCAGCACCACAATTTCCGGCAACCAAGGCAAAGGATCCCTGTGTGATAAAGCATGCCACATCTGTAGGGAAATCCTTTTTACTGGCACTAAATTCTTAGGAACTTTGCCATGGTGCTCCTATTTTAAGGTATGTTTCACTGAAGGTATTTCTTTTCTTTTTTCTTTTTTTCCCCCTAGGGAGAGAGAGTGCACACATGCATGTGCAAGCGAGGGGGAGGGGGAGAGGGAGAGAGAATCTCAAGCAGGCTCCAGGCTCAGGGACTCCTCTTCAAGCACTAACAGAGCAATGAACAAATCAAGCTGTATCTTTCACATCCATCTTTAGGCATGCAACCTGAGTTTGTGTGCAGAGCTGTTAAATGAATGACAAAAGAAACACAACACATTCTTGCAAGTTTAAGACCTCAGGAGGATTAAAGAATATTAAAAGGTATCTTGATTTATAAACACATCAAATTAGGTGTGGAAAATTTCAATTACAGAATACATAAGAGCAAATCGTGCTCTTCTTAGAATTTAGAATCTAGAGTTTAGATTTGTCTAACAATATCTGGTTGAAAGTTACTCTGCAATAATTTCTTTCTTTTTTTTTTTTAAAGATTTTATTTTTTTATTTGACAGAGAGAGACACAGCAAGAGAGGAAACACAAGCAGGGGGAGTGGGAGAGGGAGAAGCAGGCTTCCTGCGGAGCAGGGAGCCTGATGTGGGGCTTGATCCCAGGACCCTGGGATCATGACCTGAGCCGAAGGCAGACGCTTAACGACTGAGCCACCCAGGCACCCCACTCTGCAATAATTAACTTTTCTCTTACCATCTTTGGTGACGTGAACAACAAACAACCCTTCTTCATTGCCCAGCGCTATCCTTTCGTGATCTACGGAAGACATAAATATGAAACACTGTTAATAGGTAAAACTATGTAAAACTAATAGAACAAAACAGATAATAAAGAAATTTGGTGCAAAAAACTGAAATAAGTAACTTAAAATAGCAATAACAATTTGTACTATTAAATCTCCTTTCAGATTACAGTGGTAAATGTTACCTCATGTCTTTTTAAATGGAACAGTCATTAGAAAGTATATCCATTCTTACAAAAAGAAGTAAATGTTTATTCAATAAAGGGTGAAAAAAATTAAAAACCTAGTTTGTTAAGCACCCTGGGTCTAGTTCTATTTCTTGTTTTGGGAGGGAAAAATTGTGGAAGGCACTTGAACCCTACTCACTAACTTTTCATTATCGACTAGAAAGTAACAAAAGAGTTGGATGTGTACCTAACAGGACAAAAATGTAAACCTCCAGACACAGACACCACCATTTCTTGAGGGCATTTGATATGCAAGGGTGACCCGTGTCACATGTCCCACTTTCCTGAAACCTCCCCATCACTTCTGCAAGGTAACTGGAACCTGCATCTTACCTAGGAAACTTATGCTTTAAGAAGTTAAACAACTTGTTCTAAGTCACACAGCAGAAAATAGATCGTTAATAGGTTAATCTTCAGCACCGTTGCTTTTTCAGAAGAAAACACACTTGGAAAGTGTACTTATTATCATTTACTGGAAAACATAGCTCTCAATGGCCTCGCTCACTCAGTAGGCACTTCCTGTGCATCCAGGGCACAACACACACCATGCTGGACCCTGGGGGTTCCCAGCTGCAAGCCAGCCCTGCTCACATGGTAGGTTAGTCAACAACTGTGGTAACATGGTCAACGGGGCAAGTCCGTACCTATGATTGCAGCTGCCTGGGTTGTTTTAATGAGGGGCAGAGTGCTGTCATAAGCCTCCTTGGGAACATAGACTGAGCGGTCTCTGAATTTGCTTTTCTTCAAAATCTTGTGCAGCTCACTGAGCATGCCCACCCACTTGTTCCTCTCGCTCTCGCTCTCCGCGAGCATCAGGACCGAACACCTGCTGTCAGACGCCGAGAGCTGGGAAGCAGTGACCTAGGACAGTTGAATCAGCCTATGTTAGAAAACAGATACCCTCCACACTGGTTTCATGCTGATGCTAGTTGACCAGACTCTGGCCAACAAAATGAGCACTCATCAGATGACACCTTTACCAGAGGTCAACTCTCCTAATCAGGAGAATAACTAGTCTTCGCATTAGAATTCATGACAAAGCAGAGGTAGCATATACCGCTATCTATCTATCTAGATACCATTTTATTTATTTATTTATTTTTAAAAGATTATTTGACAGACAGAGACACAGCGAGAGAGGGAACACAAGCAGGGGGAGCGGGAGAGGGAGAAGCAGGCTTCCCACGGACCAGGGAGCCTGATATGGGGCTCGATCCCAGGACCCTGGGATCATGACCTGAGCTGAAGGCAGATGCTTAATGACTGAGCCACCCAGGCGCCCCTAGATACCATTTTAAATGTTAGTAACCATTTTTTAATTTTCTTTGCTATAAAATGCCAGAATGCCATCGAGAAATGCATGACCCATACTCATACATCAACAGCAGCTGACATTTACTGAGCAATCTCTGAGCAGTGATCGGAGCATGTTACAAGTATGAGACGGGTATTGCTATCATATCCTGATTTTACATATGAAAATACTCTGGCACAGAGACTCACGGTCTCCAAGGATGTCCCACCAGACTGGGATCCTGGGTCCATGTTCAGAAGCACTACACCAAACCGATTTTCAACTTGTTTTAAAAAGTCAGCAATAACACTCCGTTACTTCATAACATAACTCACGTTATTTTAGAGAAGATCAGATCACTTGAGTTGGTATTTACATGAAGATTTATCACTATACAAATAGCACTTACAATCAGAACAGACTTAAACTTTATATATATGGATCCCTTCTTAAAGGCAGCAGTGACCATAAAATCCCACTATGTGAATCAGCTTTAGGCAAATGGGCCTCCTTAGGCTCCCTTCTTGACCCTTCTTAGATACAAGATTCATAGACACTCAGCATATGGGCATAACATTAGGGCAGTGGGCTTTTTTTTTTTTAAACATCTATTGTCTTAATTTACCAATTCAAGATCGCCCTGTGGTAGGGCAGACAGCCTCCAAAGATGGCTACCAACAATTCTTTCTATGGAATTCTATTTTTCTCATCAAGCTCTGGAGTCTACTTCCTCTCCCCTTAAATCCAGGCTGGCCTCGTGACATGCTCTGACCAACAGAATGCATGGGAGTTATGCCTGTTTTGGCCTGGTCCTTAAAATAGAGGCCTGGCAGCTTCTTTTGTTCTTGTGGAGGCCAGCCCTGTAGAGCTCAGCCGATGACTGAATGAGAGACCACATGGAGAAAGTTCACAAAGAGAGCAGAGATCGCCCAGCCTGACAGCCAGCAGCAAGGCCCCAGATATGGAAGCAAGGTTATTCTGGATATTCCAGCCCCAAATGAGCCGAATGTAGCCACAGGAGTGACCCTACTCAACCCCACTCCAACTGGATAGCTGACCCACAGTATGGTAAAAAATAAATCATTACTGGTTTAAGCCACTAAGTTTTGGAGTAGTTATTACAAAGCAATGAAATAAAACATTAATTTTTTAAATGAGATTTTAAAAAGAAACCTCTATTTTTCAAAAACTTGAGAAACCTCACACTCAATTTTCCATGTGGTATATTTATTTGGAATGTGAATTGTGGCTCAAAAGTATCACCCAACATGAAACTATTTTAGAAGCCAAATATTCACGCTTTCTACGGGTCTTTTACTGATGAAATATTTACTTAGCACTAATTGTCTATACATTCAAGTACTGGATGATACAAAACACATTAAGGAATATAGGATTTAATATTTCCTAGTAAGTTTATGATCTATATACAGAGACAAAATATATATTCACTAAGAACACATAATTCAGGGATCAAATTACAGCACACATACTCACTCTGAATATGCAGGGTATATCTTTTCGACTTGCATGAATAACATCAGAAGCCAAGACTGAACTCACAGAAAATTCTTCATCCCTGAAGGAAAAACGCAACATTAAAAGTCAGTGTATGTGGGTATGTATGTTGTATTTGGTGTGCATCCAAATAACACACATGGGACAATCCTCAAAACTTCACTGCACAAAACATCCAAATTGAATTTAAAAAAATTGATTTTTTCGCCATTGTAATTGATGGTGCCCAGAGCAATTTATAAGGGGTAACTTAGCAGTGGCAATTACACAGGGCTGGCAATGACTGCTGCCTCCAGCTGCAAGGCCAGTACCCATACATGCAGATGAGGGATCAGAACCCTCCAGAACAACACACCTTCTTGCCTCCCACAACACAGCTCACAAGCCCGTAACATAGCATATCTGACATTTCACTCTTCCGTCAACATCTGAAACAGAAATCCTCCACAATAATTTACTCCTTGTGACTTCCTAATTCTTAGTGCCATCATTCTCTTGGTCTTGAAGACTTGACGCCTTAGTCTCGTCTCTGCTTCCTCTCCCTGTCTTTTTCTATAGCAATTCCCTGAGCAGGCTCTGTCAGACTTTCATTGCTAATGTTTCCTGCACCTGTCTCCTCATACTCTGTATCTGGGGGAAGAGGATGTGTCTAAGGTGCTGGCATGAAATGCCAGTGTGCGCCATGGCTGGAAATGCTTGTTCTGAGTGCTGGAGAAAGAGCTGGAGGGAGGCCTGTGTGGGAGTCATCAGCACAGAGGTGACAGCTAAAGCTCTGGGGGCTCATAAATCACCCCAAGGGAGTACAGGAGTTACAAGAAGAGGTAAAGGAGAGCACTCCACGGGGCAGGGGAAGGGCCTGAAGAGTGAGACCAGAAATATTCAAGAGGTGGACTCATTCAAATGTTTCCCGGCTCATTACATACTCTAAGAACCTATCTGATTCTGGGATTTTTTTCCTCGCACTGGATTTACGATTCATACCTTCAGGTGACAAGACCACATATTAGGCCTTCGTCACCCTAGCCATCTTTATGCTGGTCTTTTGGATTCAAACATTAGCTTCTTTTCCCTAAGCCCGAACCCCAACTCACTCACTCAACACACATCAACAAATCCTATAACAACACCTTGCTTCCTGGTTTTAATTATATTACTCTGGCAATATTAGTAAATTCGATTATTAATATGAAATCAGATTTAAATTAAAATATGGCAATGTAATTAGATGAAAAACCAGACACTTTTTTATTCCTATGTCACAAAGACACAAATATTTTCACTTTGGAAAGCTTACCTCATGTCAATCACCTGACTGACCACGACACTGGGCTGAGATGCTTTTCCTTCCGCAACATCGTACAGGAAGAGTTTAAAGTCACAAACCACAGCCAATGCTCTTTGCCATCCTTTCTTCACTCCAGCTGGCTTTGGGATCTTCGGGAAACAGAAACAACTCAAACTAAAATGTCAGTCACAGCCCCCTTAGTTACCTATGTAACTGCACGATGGAAACCTAAAGATAATGTACACATGTCCTAAGTCTGCCGCTCTGGGGGGTGGGTCAAGTGCAGATGGAACACACAGATCACTGATAATATGAGAAACTGTAAGAATACATTCTTCAAATATTGTATGACTTTTTATTCTGAAAAATTTTTAAATGGTACCATTTTAACTTTCACTAATAATTCATTAAAATAACATTCATGGATTTCTTTCTTAGTAGCATAAAAGTCAAATTTGGGAGTATGATGAAATGTAGCTTACACTTTAAATGTTATTCAGGATTACAAGTAAGAATACCCCCTGATAACATCTCATACGTCATAGGCATACACTGCATCTCCAGGAAGACCAGGTGCCAAAGACTCCTTTAGGGAGATTCCAACATCTGTTCGTTACAAGATAGGGACAGTACAGAAAACTGTAAGACATTTTGGAATTTATTTCCAAGCAAAGGCCAGGTTTTTGTTTTCAAATCACTCTGGATGAAATAAAATTATTAGATGAATTTTATTCGCCTACTTTTCTGGCAAGGAGTATGTTTGTAAGGCGACTGGACTTTATTTTCAGTCCTTAATCAACCTCAAAAGATTAATCTAAACCCAACCTAATCAGACTTACCCTGACATGACCTTCATATGCTGTTCCTATTCCCTTCTGCGGATCTATCCCCAGAGGCCCTTTTGTCTGCTCAGGCGGGACTGGACAAGCAGTTGGAGCTTTGTTTACACAAGTTATATGACATGAAAATCCACACACTTTTGAAGGGGGGGGAAAAACAATGGTCAATAAAAATTCACTTTTACAAAAAGATAATTCACTGAGCACTCATTACATACAAGGGGCTATATATAGTAGATGAACGCTTATCTGTGGCTTTGTTTCAAAGAACTGTTTTGTCATTTGGGGAGCCGATTCATTTGCTTACTAATAAGAATTTCAATGAGAAATTGTAAAGATTTTTATTACTGTAATATTGTTTTGTGTTAACATTAGTAATCAAGAGCAGCCAATACACAGAAAAAAAAAATCTAAGCTTGTGAATACAACAGTTGATTTAAACTTGGCATTCCAAAAAGTAGTTTCTAGAGTTCTAACTCTTCATCTCACTGCAACTTGGTTATCTGCCCTGAAAGTTTCTCTTGCCAGGGTCACTAATGGACATGAAATTACCTGACATCTTTGCAGTGTCTGGCAAACTTTACCAATCCCTCTTTTTGAAAATGAAATTGTTTAATGATTAAAAAGGTATAAATCACGGGTAAACTTTAGGATTTGTTAATATCATCATAGATACTTCAGCTATGACTAAGATCATAACAATGGTCAAGTTTATTGAGTACATTTCTCTGTAACAATCTAAGAGAGGTACAGCTACTCCTATTTATTATGGACTTGCCCTGGGTCACAGGACTCCTAAGTGGCATTGCTAGAATTCAAACCCAGGCAGTCGGGCCCAGAGCCCGCCCTACCAACAATGCTACCATGATACCTCTACCTGATACACGTATGATGAACTTGAGACTCCAAGAAACAGGATAAACAAAAATAAATGTATAAGTTTCACTGAGACTTGGTTGGTGATAATTAAAATATTTAGGGGGTGCCTGGGTGGCTCAGTTGGTTAAGCCTCCAACTCAGGTCATGATCTCAGGGTCATGGGATTGAGCCCCATACTGGGCTCTGCACTCAGCAGGGAGTCTGCTTGAGATTCTCTCTCACCCTCTGTCCCTCCCTCCACTCACTCTCTCTCTCTAAAATAAACAAATAAAATCTTTAAAAAAAAAGTTAAAATATTTAAAACAAACAAACTTGTTGGAAGGGGCTGCAAACTAAGGATATCCATTTAGACAATTTCTACTCTAAGGGTCAGTCCTGGAGAATATTTGGGAAAGATTAAGAGAGGTCCTGAAGGGATACCATCAGGGAATGCATGCACACGGGAAAATGTATCATACACCACTGATAGGCATTATGAAACCACCAGAGGGACAAGATGAACTAGTACTGACTGTCAAAACTACCAAACTTCTGTAAGACATCTTGTTCACTTTTAAGTAGAGTGTCTAACAAGTTATAATTTGTTTTACTAATTAGGCAAAAATCTCACCTCCAAACAGCAGAGGAAGCAACAAAATAATTGTCCTATACAGGATCTAACTTCAATCAACCAGGAAGAAATTAAAATGATAGGAATCTTTGGAGGCTGTAACCACATTACCATAACATTTATGAAAGACCTTATGAAAGGTCTAACGTGTCCCCACAGTATACAGGGCAGGGTACTAAGGGTCTTTAGGAAAGGGGTGCCTGGGTGGCTCAGTCGTTGGGCATCTGCCTTCGGCTCAGGTCATGGTCCCAGGTCCTGAGATCGAGCCCTGCATCGGGCTCCCTGCTCCACGGGAAGCCTGCTTCTCCCTTTCCCCCTCCCCCTGCTTGTGTTCCCTCTCTTGCTGTGTCTCCCTCTATCAAATAAATAAATAAAATCTTAAAAAAAAAAACTTTAAAAAAGGAAAAGGGTCTTCAGGAAAGAAACACACAATCTCATGATGTAAGACTCTAGAAAGGGGTTGAGGAGATCTCAAAAACCCCTACCATGTAATTGCAAATGATTCTGATGCATAAGAAATGATAAGGAACCTAACACCAGGTAGCTATCCGGGATTCTTTCTGATAAACAGATTTTAAAATGACATTTATTTTTTATTTGTATTTTATTCTTTTAAAGATTTATTTATTTTAGAGCTGGGGGAGGGGTAGAGGGAGAGAGAGAGAATCCTGAAGCAGACTCCCCACTGAGCATGGAGCCCGATGCAGGGCTTGATCCCATGACCCTGAGATCATGACCTGAGCCAAAAACCAAGAGTTGGATGCTTAACCGATTGAGCCATCCAGATGCCCCTAAAAGTGACACTTATAAGTACTGGCTAAATCCAAAATGGGACAAGGCTTAAAAACTGTACAAATTCTCTCCTTTGGCTTCCATCACACCTTCCCGGTCAATGACACAGGCTGTTCCTTTTTCAGATTACTTTGCTGTCTTTACCTTTCACCTCCCCTGAGCTGTTTCCTAAGGCTCTGTCCTCATACTTGCTCTCTTTTCACTCTGCGTGTTTCCTGGAAAACGCCATTCCCCTTCATCACTCTGTATGCTCACAACTCTCAAATCTACTTTTCAACCCTAGACCATTTGCTTTGGCTCTAAACCCATGCATCTACACGACTAGCTGAGACGATGCAATCTGGGGCTTCTACTTTGGCTGTGAGAGCTAATCAGACATAGAATGCACTGCCTTAAGATGCCATTAACAGCCCCTTGATTCAAAGCGACCAAATACAAATTACAAGCACATTCTACAAGGGGAATGCCTGCTTCTGATGTGCACTGATGACCTTCCCTGCAAAGTCCCTTCCAACCCTAAAGGCTAAGAAATGGAAACTCATATTAGAATTTGAACTAGCAACTATTTTATCTTTCTCATAAGACAGATTAGTAAATGATACATAAGGCATTGTTACAGTGATAAATTTCATTTGATTAAAAAAAGCATATTCCCAAACTATTCCCAAACAGTATATCCCATTATAATTAAGTCATTTTCATTTCAGAAGTCTTAGGAAAAATAAAGTAGTGCCCAAATATACTTTGTTTTCTGTTCAAATGACCCCTGATCTCTCATCTCTCAGAATGTGAGCTCCTTGAGGGCAGGCTCTCAGCCTTCTCCCCATCCCCGACTACATCACGGTGTCTAGAAGTACAGGACAGGCATTCCATGAACGCACGATGGATGATAAGTCAATGAGCGGTAGGGAAAATCCGCTGATATGAATACTGGGAATAAAATATCTTTCTGAGGCAAAGTGGCAGACACTTAATATTTCTGAAAAGATACTGAACTGCCTACTTCTGAAGAATGATTTCTCTTATTAGAGAAATTAAGCAAGGTGAAAGTTAAATGAACAGACTCAAGGATAATTTTTATGTCTTCTGTCGCTCAGCTTAATGCTTTCCCAGAACCACAAATTCACCCGAATAATGAAACAAAGATGAATGAGCCAACTGACAGAGGTCTCCCCTGAAAAATGTTTCTAAGGGCCGTCTAGTTTCTCCCCTGTTCAACATGTAGCAAGGTGCTTGCTTTATTATCTGTACTCCTGTTATCAGAAAAAAGCAGAACAAGCACTTACATATTGTTTAAGGGGAATACAGCTACGTGATTACAGTTAGGGAGCCAACGCTAGGACTCTAACGTCACACTGTCCTGCCATTTTGTTCTTACCTTCACAGGAACAGCCCTGTCTTATCAAACCCACCATCAGAGAGGTGCACTGGTGACATCTGGTAGGGGCAGTGAAAGATTTGACAAAAAACTGATGGGTCTTGCGCTGCAAAACAAAGGGACAAAAAACATACACCAATGATTAAAAACATCAATTAAAGGATTTCTGTAATGTTAATCTCTGGGTGCCACATGATCTACTAGGATGTTTTCTAAATAGAAGTGGAATGAATTATTTTCATTTCTCACATCTTTCTGTAATTTATGCTCTCTGCATATTTTTATTAGGCAATATAGAGCTACGTTAAGCTAAAAATAATGTAAGAAGTTATATGGTAATTGTTCTTGAATGCCATTTGAGAAGTTATGAACTGTAGCTTTTTATTTTTGCTCACAGATTTTGATTCAGGATTTTTAGAAATTCTTCAAATTATTCTTCAGCAAAGAGTTAAGTGAACTGCTACATATTTGTACCTCTACAAATAGAGAAATTTAATATGCTTTTATACCTTCTTAGGAAGAACAAAGAGTAACTGAAAATTCTTGTCCTGGCTATAAATCAAGTAATTTTATTTTCTGGGACCAAGAACAAAGAATATGCTTAATGAATCTGTTTCCTCCTATGGAAGCAGGTGGTATTACCCTTGAATAGACAAACATACACCCGTATTATTCTAGAGACAGAAGGCAGCCTGAAACTTCTTGTTGCAAACCCAGTAAAGTTCTCTAAGTCTTGTCTGTCCTATCTGGTGGTAAGTCCATGTAGACTGCAGCTCTCCAGGATATCCTCTCCTTTCCAAATTAACTCTTAGAATGTTTTAATAATAAATGATTTGTATTAACTGTTCTTCTACTCCACTGTGTGAGCCTAGGGACAAATTACTTAACTTCTCTGTGTCTTACTTTCCTCTTTCTATAAAATAGGATGAATAATAGTATCTACTTCATGGGGTGGTTAAATGAGTATGTGAACATAAAAAAAGCCTTCCGAACAGTGCTGACAGAGTAAGCATTCAGAACATAGTTACTTTTGAAAACAAATTTGGCTAATTACTTATTTTATATGTGTGATTGATTTAAACTAGTAAGAACTCTATTCTATTCCAATAATATGTGAATTCTGATGACATGCTGTTATGAAGTACTAGTAGTATTTTAGTTGAGACTATCTTATAATAAAAAGCTAAAAGGACTGTTCAGGGGTGCCTGGGTGGCTCAGTCAATTAAACGTCTGACTCTTGATTTTGGCTCAGCTCATGATCTCAGGGTCGTGAGACTGAGCCCCACGTCAGGCTCTGTACTCAGCATGGAGTCTGCTTGAGATTCTCTCCCTCTCCCTTTGCCCCCCACCAAAATAAATAAAATCTTAAAAAAAAACTAAAGGGACTATTCAAAGCTTTAAAATTTAAGTTAAAAATAAATTCTGCTCTTCTCAATTGGGATATATGATTTACACCCCACAAAAGCTTCAAAGCAGCACTAGGATCTGACTCTACTGCATCTAGAACAGAGACCACCCTCAGACTAACTAAAATTGCTCCCGTATGGCCTGAGCCCTGACCAACGAGGGGACATTGTGCCAGTACTCCACATGCGTCATCTCATTTAATGGAGGCAATACCCCTGTAAAGACAGGTAATATTTCCTCATGTAGATAAAGGAGATGAGACTCAGTTACTTATGGATATACAATTCATTGTGGAGTTAAAATTCTAGCCCACGTCTGTCTGATTCTGCCATCTCTCAGAGTTTGATCATTTAGAAACATGTAGAATATGCTCCTTAAAAAAAAACCCAAAACTACACAAGGCATGGTTAGGTCAAGACTAGGGGCCTCCATGCCTGTGATAAAAATACAAGTACCTAATTTGTTAATATCATATAAAATCCTGCTCAGTATTTCTCTTGTGTACCAGATTTTACTCTTATTTTTTGCTCTTTGAGGACTATCCAGGGTAAATTTTTTAGCATTTTTTCGATTGTTCAAAATTATGGCAAAAGATGCAAAGTTAGTTTACTGCTTTGCTCTGGAGGCTTTTATCACAACAAGAGAACTGATCAACTGCTTAAGGGAGGTAACTTCCTTCTTTCTTCTAAGGGATAACTGACAGGTCTGGAATATCAGTAATAATAATGGTAGCCACAACAAACGTTAACAGTAATTCTTGACAATACCCAAGAAATTGTTGACAAATGTATTATATACTTTTATTCCCTCCCAGAGATCTACTCAGGATGTCATAATTTTAACTGAGTATGCTGGGAAAGAAAAATGCTTTTGCAGAGCATGATTTAACTGACTAGCCAACCAACTGGTAGGTGCTGATTAAACCGTGGGAAGGGG
Organism: Eumetopias jubatus; assembly: GCF_037043125.1. Lineage (NCBI taxonomy): Eukaryota > Metazoa > Chordata > Mammalia > Carnivora > Otariidae > Eumetopias > Eumetopias jubatus. Next base: position 66,147,966 of record NW_028274818.1, on the reverse strand, counting down.
TGAGAGGTACTACTAAAGAGTAAGGGGTCCATGTTTTGCTGATGTCAACAAAGGACAGTATAAAATAGAACATAATTAAAGATCATGATTCTGCTGGCACTGACCTCTAGGCAAAACACTGTAGGATTTTGGATTTGTTTTTGGTGTAGGAGAGAGGAACAGTAACAGAAAGATACTTGGATCCACTCCTAGGGTCCAGATTACCTGGCTTCTGACTTTTCTAAGATCCCCTTTCTGCCTCCGGGTCAGTATTTGGTTTCTAATACTTCCCCCAAGGGTAGTTTGAGGAGGAGAAAAAGAAGAAGAAAAGTCTAGGAAAAGGAGCATTAAACCTAAAGCATGGACCCAAATTAGAGTTTTAGATTATGTGACAGTTTGGAGTAAACTGAGAATTAACTATAAATTCAACATTTAAAGAGGTGGACAGAAAGAAGGGCTCTTCTCTATTCTAATTTTGTCCGTGTTGTGGACTTCAAGCTATCACTGGAGAAGGTAAAAGGTCTTTAACAGAAGCTGTGAGAGCACAGCGGAACCAATTACGACCCCTGGTAAAAGCTTAAAACCTCACTGGTGATAAGAATTTTACCACTGATAAATGACAAGAAGTCTTTACCTCATATAAACATTTCTTTTAAACTAAATTTTTAGAAATGCTTCTTCTTTTAAACTTTCAATTATTTTGATATAATTGTAGATTCGCTCCATCTTTTTAAGATGTTTTTAAAGGTGTTTTGTTATTTTTTTTTTTTTTAAGATTTTATTTATTTGACAGAGAGAGACAGAGAGTAGAAACAGGAGAAGCGGCAGGGAGAGGGAGAAAAAGGCTCCTGCTGAGCAGAGAGCCCAACAAGGGGCTCAATCCCAGGACCCTGAGATCATGACCTGAGTTGAAGGCAGACACTTAACTGCCCAAGCATCCCCCTGTAGATTCATTCCATCTTTTAAAAAACATGAAGTAAATTTTATTTTCGGGGAGGAAACTTAGGTACACAAAACTGAGTTAACATTTAGTCCATGAAATATCATCACAGAGCTTGGTGGAGGCCCCACTCTGGTTTTATTTTGTCTTACTGCTTTTTCCATTCATCCCTGATGATTCACTCTCCATCCTTCCCCATGAGATCTGGCACCCAGTCTAACAGAATTTATACAGGTCCTTGGGTATGTATATATCCCTGTAAATTAGATAGTTTGAGTGTGTTTCTAGGGTATGTGAGTACCCAGGAGCACACATCAGCCACACGTTACCCATCTTTCCCCCATTTCCAACTCCCTGGTACCCTTTGTAGCAATAAATGTCTGTCCACTCCACAATGCCATGTTGCTCTCCAGAATGGCTGTATCTGTTTATACTTCCACTACCTGTGTGTGAAGCTGCCTGTTTCTTCATGTCCTTGATGTTACCTTACTTAATTTTTGACAATCTGGTGAGTATAAAGTGATAATTTTTAAATTATTCATTTTTTACTAATGAGGTTGGACATTTCTTCACATGCTTGTTGACCATCAGGATTTCATTTTCCGGGAATTACTTATTCATGTCATCTGCCAGTTTTTCAACTGGATTTCTAATCTTTTCCGTATAGAGTTGTAAGAGTTTCTTAATATTCCAGAAATTAATCCCTTATTGGTGTTAAACATTGCAAATATCTTTCACTAAGAGGCACCACCTATTAATCCACATTAACAAAGCTTTCACTGGACAAGCATCTTTAATTGTGATGTAACAGAGTCCAGCAATATTTTCACCTTATGCTTATGATCTGAGATTTTATTTTCATTGCCTAATCACAAAGAATTTCCCATTTTCTATGTATGTTTTCAATTTTAACTCAAACACACAGTTTAAAAAGTAAAACAGTATCACAATGCTTATAATAAAAACTGAAGTACTCCTCTGCTCCAAGTTATCCTTCCCAGAGGCAAGTTCTTTCAGCTCTTCTAGCTGTTTGCCTCTTTCTGCGTCTCCACATTTCTGCGGGGGGTGGGGGGAAGCCTATACTGCTATTTCCTGATTGGAGGCATTATACTGACTTCCTATTACGGAAGAGGAGGACTCGGCACTGTTATACCAGCTACTCCCTTCATGTTCTCAGTATTGTTAGACCACAGTCTGGGGATAAATTTTACATTTGGAATTATAATTCAGTGATTTGAGAAGTATATTATAGTTTTATCTTTCTTGTGTAATCTTTTGATTTTTCTGAAATTAGTGATGCCATCCCTCTTTTAAACTTAATTTTCTAGTGTCTCAATAATTATCCCCAGATCCTCCAAAAGAACGGCAAAATCCCCTCGAATCAATCTACCAGGTGATTAAACAATGAGGAAGGAAGCCTTCAGGACTCCTCTACCCTGTGTTTACTGACCTGAAGATGTCTCTCCTGGAGCCCTCTGCTTCCCTGCTCCACTTTCTCTAAATAAATCTGTATGCGATTCTCTCTCCTATGGACCCTATGCCTTTCTCTTTCTTCATCTCCTCCTTTGTTTTGGTGGAAATAATTTCTTAGTAGTTTACTTAGAAAGCAGAGCATAGGTGATAACACTTTTAGAAGATCTTCAGTTTCTGAAAATGCTATTATTTCCCCCTAAACTGATTAAACATTTGACAGGGAATCAAAAATTCTAGCTCACATTTTACCAATTGTCCTTTCCATTTTGCTGTTGAGCATGATGCCATTTCAATCCCTAATCATTTGAATGTGATGTGTTTTTTTCTAAATATTTATTTATTTGAGAGAGAGAAAGGCTGAGCAAGCAGGGGCAGGGGCAGGGGCAGAGGGACAGAGAAACTCAAGCAGACTCCCTGTTGAGCACTGAGCCCAACACAGGGCTTGATCTCATGACCCTGAGATCATTACCTGAGCTGAACCCAAGAGTCGGGCGCTTAACTGACTGAGCCACCCAGGTGCCCCTGATGTTTTATCTCTTTGGTGGTTTACAAAAGTCCTCTATATTCTCGATATCTTGAAACACTGCAGAGTGACGTGGGCAGGAGGAGGTATTTGTTATCTGTACACTGTGATGGGAACTGTTGGGACTCTGCAGTCTGGTAATGTCCTTCAGTTGCCAAAAGCATCTGTATTAAATACTGTACAATTTCCTTCCTTTTCTTTTTTTCTGTTATATTACCAGAACTTCTTTTTTTTTGGATATTGATTTCTCACATTTTCTCTATTTTCTATCTATCCTTTCGCAACAAGTTCTAAGAGATTTCCTCAAATTTATGTCCCAACTCATCTAATGAATTTTTTTTTAAAGATTTATTTATTTTTTAGCAGAGAGAAAGACAGCAAGAGAGGGAACACAGAAGGGAGAGTGGGAGAGGGAGAAGCAGGCTTCCTGCTGAGCAGGGAGCCCAATGTGGGACTCAATCCCAGGACCCTGGGATCATGACCTGAGCTGAAGGCAGATGCTTAATGACTGAGCCACCCAGGCGCCCATCTCTGATGAATTTTTAAATGCTTGTCCTATTTTTAACTTTCAAAGGACTCTTCTGGTTTTTCTGGTTATTCCTTTTTGTTTCCTTCTGCTTTGGCATTGCCTCTTTTTCCTTCAATGAAAGTAGGAAATCTTTTTCTGTTTGTTTGGATCTCTTCTTTTTGCTAGAGGATTTCCTGAAATGTCTCCTGATTCTCGGGAATTTGTTCACATTTAAGTGTGAGTCAATAGAAAAGCTGATTGGAAGGTTTTTTGGTTTATATTGTGTGTGTGTGTATGTGTGAGACCCAGCCATCTCAACTGCCATTATCTGTCTTTTCTGGGTCATTCAATTTCTTCAGAGACTCCACTGAAATCCTCCCAGGAGGGAAGGGAAGGAGGAGGCCATAAACCCAACTGCCAACATTCTGGGAGCTAAGCAGGAGAAGGGAGTTTGGAGCCTTACCTTCAGCTGGCGGACTTCTTTAAGATCTCACTACCCCTAGTTCAACACCTCCCCTCTCTCACCAACCACTGAGCCTGGTGTCCTTCAATTTGTGCTCTCTGGTTCGGTTATTCCACGAAGTAAACATATTGCTGAGTTGGGGGTAAGCTGTCTGGTTTTGAGAGATGTTATAACAGTGCTTTCTGTGGACTTTGAACCCAATTCATTCTAGACTTCCTTTTTCACTCCTGCTCCTTGAGGTGTTGGGTACCTTATCACTCTGGTTGATCTGAGGCCTGTCCTCAATGTATCTCTCAGGAAGGGCTTTTCGGGACAACACTCCTTGACTTCTTGCATGTTCTTAATACTTCTCTGTGGCTTTTACTTTTGAAGGATGCTTTACTCTCCTTAAAAACTCTAAAATTCTTAAAAATCTTTGACATTTCAAACTCATCAAATTGTTATAACTACGTGCAGTTTTTTTGTATATCAATTATACCTCAAAGTAGTCAAAAACAAAGTCACAAAGGGGAAAAAGCCTGGATTCACACTTTCCTAGGGCATTTTAAAAGTTATTCAGTTGTTTTATGGCATAGTGTTGCTATTGAAAAGTCTGATGAAAATTTCAACTCTTTTCTTCCCCCTTGAGTGACTTATTACACTTTTGTCCAATTTTTTTTTCTTTATAGGCCAAGAGTTTACTAGAATGTGTTTTCTTTTGTCAGAGTTGATTTTCTCGGCTATGCTGGGTGCCTCTGTAGGATGAGTTTCAAGTCTGATTTTAGGAAATTTTCTTGACCACAGATTTTAGTATTTTCTGTTCCTTTTGTGTTCTCTATCAGAGACTCCTATTATATAAACACTGGCCTTTCCTTGTTGTTCTTTTCTGTCCATCACTTTTCTCAAATCCTTTTTAGTCTTTCCTCTTTTCTTTTAAAAAAGATTTATTCATTCATTTGGGGGGGGGAGAGCGCATAGGAGAGTGGGGGGAGGAGCAGAGGAAGAGGGAGAGGGAATCCTTAAGCTGACTCTGCGCTGAGCATGGAGCCCAACATGGGGCTTGATGCCATGATCAAGAGGTGGACACTTAACTGACTGAGCCACCCAGGCATCCCTTCTCATTTCTTGATTTAAAAAATTTTTTTTCCATTTTTCTATTTATGTAAGTGATCTGTTGAGTTTATTTACTCCCAAATTCCTTATAGGTCAGTCTGTATCCTTGCAGTCGTATTTCATCTTAATTTCTAATTCTTTCCCTGGATTTCTGTCACCTCTCTTCAAATCTTGCTTTCTCCAACACTCTCATTTCTAAGGTTTGCTATTTGTAATTTTTGTTGTTTCACAGCTTCTATCATTTTATTTTCTTCTGAAATATTGATTGTAGTTTTTTTGGTTTCATATTTATGTCTTTCTGGCACACTTTCAGTTTTTAAGATACATTATTCTCTTTTTGTGTGTGTGAGATTTGACTGAACATTTTCCTCATTTTTAAGTGAAATGACTTTTCCTGTACTTCTATGAGGGAGGGGTAGGCCAGGGTAATTTTCCCAGCTCCATGCCTTTGCATAAAATGGTTTTTTTTTTTAAAGATTTTATTCATTTGACAGAGAGAGACACAGCGAGAGAGGGAACACAAGCAGGGGAAGTATGAAAGGGAGAAGCAGGCTTCCAGCAGAGCACAGAGCCCAAGGCAGAGCTCAACCCCAGGACCCCGGGACCATGACCCGAGCCGAAGGCAGATGCCCAGTGACTGAGCCACCCAGGTGCCCCAGCATAAAATGATTTTTTAAAAATGACCTCATGCTTTCTGAGCTCTTCCTCCCCTGTTCTTAATCATCTGGACTTTCTCTTTCCTTTCCGGTCTCGCTCAATTCTGAACCCATTCCCGGCTGACCCTCCTTAGGCTGGGGTTGTGATCTGGAAGGGCGTTCTGACCATCAAGTTTCAAGGGCTTACAACTGCAGCACTGTTGCATCTTCCTACCATCTTGCCTTCCTTGCTCTCACCTGTAGGATGGAACTTGCAAAATCCTCTTGGTTTCTTCTGTTCTCGAGATGCCCAGCAGTGCATACTTGTGCTCTGGAGGTTTTCTGGCTCTGGGATTATCATGAATCCCTCTTTTTCTAGCACAGTGTTAATACCATGGCAGGAAGGAGGGGGCAGAGGGGGTCTTATAGATGACTTTTTTTTCCCCCTATCAGTTTGTATTTTGGAGTTTGTGGGAAAAATCTCATCTATTGTTCAGGTCTCATCTGTAGCATTTTTGTTTGTTTGTTTTTTTAAGCTTTGATACCTATCCAGTTGGTTTGTCTGTTTTTATGGAGAGATTCAGTGAGATTCAAAAACCATACTCCCACTGAGATCAAGTTCCCAGAATCCTCTACCCTCTACTCACTGGATTCTAGAGACTCACCGACATATATTTGTCATTAAAATGTTTTTAGATTGTATTTATTAATTAATTTATTCATTTTTAAGATTTTATTTGACAGCAAGAGAGGGCACATAAGCAGGGGGAGTGGGAGAGGGAGAAGGAGGCTCCCTGATGTGGGGCTCAATCCCCAGGACCCTTGGGATCATGACCTGAGCCACCCAGGCGCCCCTAGATTGTATTTAAAAAGGTGGTACTGATTCACATTTCCACCTATAATGTGTCACAGTATCTTACTGATAACAAGGATATGTACGCCACAAATGTAAAGAGGTAGTTCATTATTACTTTAATCTGCTTTTCTCCAACTTCTTGTAAGTGTGACCATCTTTTCACTCTCAGTCATTTTAAGTTTTCATTGGCCTATTCCTGGCTTTTGGCCAGTTAACTACTGCATATTCATCCCCTTGTTTATAAAAGCTCTTGGTGCATGCAGATATTAACCCTCTGTCCTCTGCCCAGCATTTTCTCTACTATATTGTTTGTTTGAGGGGTGTGAATTAAAATCTCCAATCTGTCTCTAACCTGCTCCTCCCAGGTTCTTAGTTCTTGCTTTATATAGGTTAGGGCTTCTTTATAAGTCCCATACACATTCATGATAATTATTTTCTTTATCTATTATTCCCTTTACTAGCATACAATGTCCTCTTTTGTGCCATTTGGTGTTTTACACCTTAAACTCCCTATTACAGTATGTATCTGTGACCTCTGTTTTCCTTTATTTTCTTCCCTTCCATCCACCTTTGCTTTCAGCCATGTGGCTTTCTCACTGGCTCTCATGGTAGGCTCACTCTGGGGAGCCAGCCGCCATGTAGGAAGACTGAGGGTGTCATTTGGGCAGACCTGAGCATTGGCTGCCTGTCATGGGAGTGAGCCATCCTGGACACACAGCGCAGCTGAACCTCCTCCACACATCTGTAGCCTCAGCTCACAGCTAACCACTCCCACATGGCAGACCCTCTGTGAGAGCTCCCACTGGAGCCCTTCTTAAACTCATACCCACGAAACTGTGAGCATAATAAAAATGTTTTCTAAGACATTGGGATTTGAGACAATTTATGGCAGTTAAGAGCACCAGGTCCCCATGTTTTCCTTTCTCCTTTTTCTCTTTCTTGCCTCAGTTCAATGAATACCATTTCCTTCTGCAGGTATGAAAATTACATATTTTATATGCTAGTCTTCTATTGATTCCTTTCAACCATTAAGATTCAAACTGGTGCTTACTTTCCTTATCAAGTTACCAATATTTATTTAAATATTTATATGCTACTAATATGTCAGGTACTGTTCTAAGGTGTTTACAAATATTAAGCTTCTTTAAACTCCAAAGAATCCAGGTGAAATGGATACTATGATTGTATTCATTTCTGATGAGGAAATGGAAGCAGGGAAAGGTAACTTGCTCAAGTTCACACAGCTAATTAATGATGGAGCTGTGACTCTAATTTAGGAGGCCCTGTTAGGAACCCACCAATATAACTACCATGCTTTGCTGTCTCTGCAGCTTCTCCCCAGATGAGACAAATGCCCAAGCATGCTCACCTCACCCGATTCTTACACTTACCTCCACTGTGTTTGTATTTAGATTAATTCTGATCTGCTTTAAATATGTATTTCCTTTCTCTTTGATTTTTGTAGAGTGAGGGTGCTTGCTTTTACAGACTACAGTAAAGTCCTCTGAGATACCTAGCCACCCTATTTCCCAAATCTCTCACAGTGGCCTTGTGGCTTTATATCTCTTTTTGATGGAGAATTTCCTCCGAGAATATGTTTTTCTTCCAGTTTTATTGAAATATAACTGACATATAATGTATTAGTTTAAAATATACACCATCATGGCTTGATACATGTATATAATGCAAAATGATTACCAAATAAGTTAACATCCATCACCTCTTATAGTTATAATTTTTTTCTTGAAGGGAGAATGTTTAAGATCTACTCTCTAAGCAAGTTTCAAATATACAATACAGTGTTGTTAACTATAGTCACCATGTATTCCATTCGTCTGCAGAACTTACTTATCTTGTAACTGGAAGTCTGTACCTTTTCCCTCATCTCCCAACCCCACCTCTGATAACCAACATGTTCTCCATTTCTATGAGTTCAAATTTTTAAAATTCTACATATAAGTGAGATCATATAGTATTTGTCTCTTATTTCATTTAACATAATGCCCTCAAAGTCCATCCATGTTATCACAAATTACAAGATTTTCCTTTCTTATGATCATATGATATTCCAGTGTGTGTGTGTGTGTGTGTGTGTGTGTGTGTGTGTGTGTACGCACATTTTCTTTATCCATTCATCTGTCAATGGACACTTAGATTATTCCCACGTTTTGACTATTGTAAATAATGCTGCACTGAACGTGGGGGTACATATATCTCTTTGAGATAGTGATTTTGTTTCCTTCAGATATATACCCAGAAGTGGAGTTGTTGGACCATATGGTAGTTCTATTTTTAATTGTGTGAGGAACCTCCATACTATTTTCCACAGTGGCTGCACCAATTTACACTCCCACCCACAGTGCACAACCCTTTTCTCCACATCCTCACTAACACTTGGTATCTCTTTGTCTTTTGGATGGCAGCCATTCTAATGGGTACAAGGTGATTATCTCATTGTGGTTTTGATTTGCATTTCCCTGATGATTAGTGATGTCGAGCACCATTTTATGTATCTTTGGCAATTTTTTTGGATGTCTTCTTTGGAAAAATGTCTACTCTGGTCCTCTGCCCATCTTTTAATTGGATTATGTGGTTGTTTTTTGTTTTGTTTGGGTTTTTTTGTTTTGTTTTGGCTACTGAGTTCTAGGAGTTCTTTTATATTTTGGATATTAACCCCTTACCAGATATATGACTTACAAATATTTTCTCTTATTCCATAGGTTGCCTTTTCACTTTGCTAATGGTTTTCTTTGCTGTGCAGAAACTTTTTACTTTGATGTAATTCCACTTACTCATTTTTGCTTTTGTTTCATTGTCTTTGTTTTGATATCAAATCCAAAAAAATCATTCCTAAGACCAATGTCAAGGAGATTACCCAATGTTTTCTTCTAGGAGTTTTATGGCTTCAGGTCTTATGTTCAAGTCTTCAATCTGTTTGAGTTGATTTTTGTGTATGGTGTGAGATAGTGGTCCAGTTTCATTCTTTTGCATGTGGATATCTAGTTTTCCCAGCGCTAATTATTGAAGAGACTGTCCTTTCCCCATAGTATATTTTTGATGCCTTTGTCATAAATTAAGTGATCATATATATATATGTTCAATAAACAGGTATATGCATATTATTTTTGGGATCTCTATTCTGTTCCATTGATCTATGTGTCTGTTTTTATGCCAATACCATACTGTTTTGGTTACTATGGCTTTGTAATACAGTTTGAAATTAGGAAGTGTGATGCCTCCAGCTTTTTCTTTCTCAAGATTGCTTTGGCTCTTTGAGGGGACTTTTATGGTTCCATACAAATTTTAGCATTGTTTTTTCTATTTCTGTGAAAAATGCTGTTGGAATTTTGATAGGGACTGCATTGAATCTATAGATTGCTTCATGTAGTATAGACATTTTGACAATATTAATTCTTCTAATCTGTGAACATATAATACATTTCCATTTATTTGTATCTTAATTTCTTTCATCAGTGTCTTATTAGAGTTTTCAGTGTATAGATCTTCCACCTCCTTGATTAAACTTATTCCTAGGTATTTTATTCCTTTCAATGCAACTGTAAATGGGATTGTTATCTTAATTTCCCTTTCTGATAGTATGTTCTTAGTGTATAAAAGAGTATTTCCAGAGAAGTTTTTTTTTTTTTTAAATAAAACTTACTAAGTTCTTGTATACATGAAAATATTTTTAACTCACTCATAATTAAGTGATACTATGGCTTGGTTAAAATTTAGGGTTCAAAGTTCTTTTTTCTTCAACATATTGAACACTTAACTGTTTTCTTGCATTTAGTGTTGCCATTGAGAAGTCTGGTATCAATTTAATTTTTCTTCACAGATGATTTACTCTTTGTCTTTGAAAGTTTTTAGGATTTTCTCTTGATCTATGATATCCTTAAATTTTACTATAATGTGTCTAAGTGTAAGTTTTTAAAAATTATTCTCCTTAGCACATAATGATGTATTTCAATATGAAGTTTTTCATCTTTAATTACTGGGAAATAGTAAGTGATTATTTCTTCAAGTGCTTCTGTTTTCTTCTTTCCCCTTCCAAGTCCTACTACAGAGATACTGAAACTATTTCTGTCATATGTCTTATATCATCCATGTCATCTTCCACCACATTAACTTGTTCTTCTCTTACATCTAGTTTGCTCATTCTATTAAAGCCATCTGCTGAGTTCTTCATTCCAGCAGTTATATTTTCACATGAAGCACTTGCAAATTATTTTTCTTCATAGGTGCCTTATCCCACACCATGTTACCAAGAGACTTCCTTTTTAAAAAAATCTCTTTCAGATACTTACTGTGCCTATTTTAAATTAATATTCTGGTCTCAGAATTTTGCTATATCTAGCATAGGTTATTCAGCTTGTTTTTCTTTTACACCAGTTATACTTCTGTATATTTTATTAGCTTTTCAGATCCATCAACCTGTCTCTCACTCTGTGGTTTATCCAAGGTTTCTGTTCTGAGGAGGGAGATCATTTGTTTTCCAATTTTTAGAATTTCTTTGTAGGAGCTTGAGATATAAGCAACTAAATCTTCATGTTCTACCATAATCAATATTCAGTGATAGTTATGTTGAATAGAATGAAAAAATAGTAATTCACCTGAATTTTTCACTAAATGTTTCTCTTTTTCAGTGGTTTGTCAACTTCAATCTTAGATTCTTCTGAGTGGCCTCAACTTAATATCTTCTTTACAATGCATCCTCTAAGCACTACTCGTTACAATAGTAGACTTCAAAACACTGAATTTAGGAAGATGAAAACAAGGAAACCACAAAAAAGAGAGCAAGCATAGAAGCAATAATTTCTATTCATTGGAAATATCCATTTATTTTACTACCTACATGAACTAACTATGCCAGATAAGTAAGTAATGCCAATCTGTGTTTTCTAGAACCCCAAACCATCTCAAGTTATGGTGCAATTATGTGTTTAGTTGCTAATTGTATATCTAACATTAATAGATATTTTTTAAAAGAAAATACTTAGACATGTACAGATCTACATGCAAATATTGGCTCCGTAGCTTACTATTTGTGTGACATTTGGAAAGTTAATTTCTTTAAGCCTTAGTTTTCTGCTCTATGGAGACATATTAGACACCGCCACACACTGTAGTAAGAATTGAATTAGAAACTTTTAGACATATGATAGAATAATAGTGACAGAAATAATGATAGAGTAGATAGATACTGTCTGGGGCATAGTCCTATTCAGGAAATTGTAGATATGATTATGAAGCTGCTCTTTATATTATTTTTTGATTGATAATTTAAGAAGTCTTCTAAAATGTTTAATCCCATAAATATTTATGTAAGTATTTCTAGAATAATGTTAAGGCTATTTTCCTGTAGATATAAAAATAAAAGTATAACCCCAAAGAACCAGCAAAACACAAACCCAGCATTCTTCTGAACTTTGCAGGTCTGTAGCCTTTCTCCTGAATCAAATATGCATTTGAGTGCACGCTAATGCTGTGCTTATGGTATATTTAAGTTGCATATTCCTCCACTACTATGTATTCCATGTTTTATATTTTAAAATGGGGGGGGCGGCGCCTGGGTGGCTCAGTTGGTTAAGCGGCTGCCTTCGGCTCAGGTCATGATCCCAGCATCCTGGGATCGAGCCCTGCATCAGGCTCCTTGCTCCACAGGAAGCCTGCTTCTCCCTCTCCCACTGCCCCTGCTTGTGTTCCCTCTCTTGCTGTGTCTCTCTGTCAAATAAATAAATAAAATCTTTAAAAAAAAATAAAATGGGAACAATTAATAATGAAAAATTGTTTGGAATTTTGAAAAAATTGGTTTATCAATGATTTTATTTCTCCTTCAATTTGTTAGTGCCCAAAACTGATTTGAAAAAACCTTAAGAGCATAAAGCAAAAGGAGAATATACTTTAAAAACAGTAATCTTTCAAAAGCCCAGAAATTATAAAAAAGAAAAGGCATAAAACTTCCAACTTGTCAAGCTTTTCCGCTAATAAATAAAACCAACCAAACCAAACCATGTACTTCAATATAGCCGTTCCATCTTCAATTTTTATAATTTTTTAGATTGAAATTATTAAAAAAATAGAAAAAAGGAAGAAAAACAAAACAAAACAAACTTTATGGCACTCTTCCTACCTTTCTTAGTGGTGGTTATTTCCAGTCATATAACATTAATTTTCTTTCCAAGCTTTTATGTTTGCAATTTTGAGGAAACCAACAGCAAAAATCACAGCAAATACAAAAAGTAGAAGAAATCCTTATTTGTATTTTTTTTTTTCAGAACACATCATGCTTATATCTAGATTGAGTACCTTAGCTGGAAAGCCAGTTGAACCAGGACATCCCTTTTTCCTTAAGGTTGGTGTGTGAACTGGAGGAGGAGTACTGTCTACAATCTGAATCCAGGAGCAAAAAAGGAAATAAATGTCATGAAACACTCCATCTATTTCACACATCACTAAAAATAAATCAAAGTAAATAAAGCCAAGCAAGACATCAATAAGGCAAAAAATATCTCAATGAAGCTAAAATTCTCATAGTGTTGATAATTTAAATTTCAGCCTGCAATGTCTACAAATGAAATAGTTGCTCAATTAGCAGAAAAAAAAATTTGTCTGGAAATTTAAAAAGAAATGATTCAGAAAAGAGAATCCACAGAAGAAAACAAAAACGTCACAGCATACAGCCTACATAAAAATGAGGATATTAATTTTCAACTTCATCTGAAAATGCACATTAATTATTAAAAGTATCTGATTTTTAAAAAAGGATTTAAAATAAAAATATTTAGAAGATTCTTTTGACTCCTAACTTCTATACACAGAATGTATGTTACACATATGGAACACAATTCAGTGGATTTGTGTGTGTGTCTGTGTGTGTATGTAGAAAGAGAGGGAGAGAGACATTGATTAGTGGGATTTTGTGCAGAAATCAATTTCCAAAGAAGGGAGTTAGACTATTTAGTATTATTGGAATTCAGAACCTAACATACAAATTCAAAAGTTAAAAGCCATATCTTTATAAGACATTAATGTAAGATATTTCTTTCAATGAAAGGAACCAGTGATTTTACTGGAAAAGAGACATCACTTGATTAGCAAAGTATTAAAAAAAATGCACAAAGAATTACTTCGTTTTAGGATGCTAAGCAAGCAAACAAGATGAAAAAACTAGCTTTGAATAAAGTTATAGAATAGTCTAAAATATTAAGAGAAAAATAAATGATCTCTCTTTGCCTTTGTTACTATATAAACAGAGTATTTTCTATGCCCTATAACCTTAAAATGCAATTGAATTGGGCTTCTCAGAGTTTTCTGCTTGTGAGTTTACTTCTAATTTAAATTTACCTTTAAATAGCTTGAAAAAGTTTTGAACCCAATTATAAACTAATGTTTAAAAATGTAAACATGAGAAATTAAAGAGAGGAACACTGAAAACCTATATAAAAATTTATAAAAAGCAATAGGAAACAAAATTGACATTATAATTTACACAGAAAGCCCAAGAGAAGTTTAGAAAAAAAGGAGTGAAGTAAGGGTGTTGGATACAAGATCAACAGAATTCATGAAGACCATAAGAATATATATTTGGAAAAGATTCCATTCACTGCAGTAACAAAAACTTTAAGGTACCTAGGAACAAATGTAACAAGCAATATGAAGTAAATTCATAAAGAAATTAACAAAACTTTACTGAAAGATATAAAAGAATATCTAAATGATAATATGTATACCCTGTTCATAGATGGAAAGACCCAATCACAAAGATGTCAATTCTCCTCAGATAAATCTATGAAATTCAATGCAATTTCAATCAAAGGCTCCACATGGAACCTGACAAACTGATTCTAAAAGTCATATGTAAAACTAAAGGGTCAAAAGGAAAAGGAAAAAGAATAAGGTGGGTGGGAGTGGCTGATTATACCAGGTGAATTATTTTAGGGTTACAGTAATTAAGACAATGTGATATCGATACAGGAATAGACAAAAAGAACAACAGAAGAGAAAAAAGAACCCCCAAACAGACCCATATATATAAGGCAGAGATTGTTTTACAAATCAATGGGGGAAATATAGTAGAGTTGGCTGTTCATATGAGAAAAATAGATTTAGAACCCCATTTCACATAATATGTAACAATAAATTTCAGTTTAAGGTCCTAAACAGGCAAAATAAAAAATTTTAAACTTTTAGAAAAAAGTATGGAAGAAAAATTTTAAATGCTGCATAGGGAAGAACTGCTTTAAGAATACATAAAAAACATAAGTCATAAAGGAAATGATTGATATATATAAGCCTACTTTAAAATAAACACTGTAGCAAGACAAAAAGACACCAAATAAAATTTTAAAATAAGCTATGGACTGGAAGAAAAGATTTGCAGTGCATATAGCCAGCTAAGGATTAGTATCCAGATTACATAAAGAACACTTACAAAAAATAGGAAAAATAATTCAGTAGAACAACAGACAAAAGACATAAACAGGCAAACCACCAGTGGTCAATAAACATAAAAAGATGCTGAATTAACACTTGAGATCAGAGAAATGCAAATTAAAAACAAAAATGCCACTCCATACCCATCAAATTGGCAAAAGTTAATGTCTGACAGTACCAAGGGTTGGTGAGGATGTGGGAAAATGGGGAACTCTCACATATTGCTGGTGGGAGTGAAAGTTGGTCCAACCACTGTAGAAAATAATTTGGCAAAATCTAGTTAAAGTTGAAAATGCATATACCACACAACCCAATAATTCAGCTTCCAGGTATATATATGCTAAACAAACTGCACATTTGCAAAAGCAGATAGCTACTAGGATGTTCACTTCAGCACTGACTGTAATAACAAAAATCGGAAACAACCTAAATATCTAACAATAGGAGAGTGCATAAATGGGGTATATTCATAAAATGAAATATTATGTAACAGTTATAATGAATCAACTAAATGGACGCATATCTGCATGAGTCAAGCTCAGAAGCATATGCTGAATGAAAGAAGTTACAGAAAGATAAAGCTTTATGTTTGTGTAAAACATAAATATAAAACAAACATTCTCATATATTGTTTATGGATACAAATGAAGTGAAATTTAAAACGAAGGAAGAGGATGCGCATCAATTTCAGGGTCTTTAGATATGTCTGAGTAAGGAGAGAGGGGAATGGTATAGGGAAGGGTGTTTCAATTCTCTGGAATATATTCTTTCTTTGAAAACAAATTTGAAAAGGACAGGGCAAAATGTTCACATCTGTTAAATCTGTGGATGGTGGTTACATGTGTGTTTATTATCCTCTGTATGCTTGAGATATTTCAGCATTAAACATGTATAAGCTCGAAATATTGAAGCAATGATTAAAAAAAAAAAAAGCAGAGATGCATCAACTTAACCAGTCTGAGGTAGTCTGTCACAAGGTTGTAAAAAATCAAGTCAGAATCTAACTACAAATCACACTTCACTTCAGACAGCTTTCCAGAGCAGACTGCTTCCCTTGAACACGAGACACAGCTCTAGAGAGAATATGGGAAACAAAGGGGCTCTGTCAGAACTGCAAGCTGAGTGAAGAATCCAAATTGCATCTCGAGGCAGGAGAGCTTCACCGAGGCATGACATATCCTTCTCACTCGTTGAGGAAATGACCTCTGTTGAGAAAACTGGCTGACTGGCTGAAACCACTGACTTAACATGAGGTACAAAACAACACTGTTTTTGTATTATTAAAAGGCATGACATAGTTGAATGCCTCTTGCGGACTGAGCAGTTAGAATAAACTATTCAGTGGCCAGCAGTGGCAATTTTCATTTTAAGCTGTACTTATGAAGTAACAGTTGTGTAGGTCTTATTATATTTACTGGATGAATTAAAATACGAGAATGGCACCTGACACTGCCATGTGCCTACCAAGTTTATATCTGACAATTCCAAAATTGAGATAACCCTGCCCTCTGCTCCACATAGTCCTTTACTTAAAATAAAGGCTACCTTTATAAGTAAATAAGTATCTGTCTATTTTAGGTTGAATCTGTGGGGGGCAACTTGTGACTTTTGTTTTAGAGTCATATTTACGTTATCAGTCAAATGCAATCATCTCCAATAGATTGTGACTTATTATGTAATATATTTGATTAAAAGAAGAGTCAGATTTCACTTGTTTTTGCGATTCCCTCTTTCCTGACACAAGTGAAAAGTTGGGAAGCAAGACTGCTCCAATGAGGCACCTTAACTGGCTCAGCTTCACTAGATGTGGAAGGAGATGTGGACCTTGACTGGATGTTAACCTTGACGTTCGGATTCCGTACATATGTGTTCTCAACGGGATCGGTCTAGGAAGATAAGTCGGGAGAAACAAAAACCCAAGAAATCACTTTCAAACAATGTGCAGCTCTTAGCAAATTTCTGTAAGGCATAATCATGATAACATTTCTTGAGAAGAGGAAAACAAACTTCGGTTTGAATATTCACCTTTGGGATGTGTCATCACACAAAAGCATAACCGCTAGCTTTAATGTAAACAAAGATAAAGACAACAGTTAACAAAATGCTCCCATCTTCACTGCCGGTCTCTGACTTTGAGCACTGGTCTCCACTACATGTTCTTGACTTGTATTCCACAAATGAAATCATACGTGTGAATTAAGTGCAGAGTACTTAACAGAGTATGTGCTGCAGATCAGAGATAATTTTGTCCTTCATAAGAAGGAAATTTGGTCATCTACTAAGCATTACTTGAAAGTAAAAGAAACTAATTTATCAGTTTTGTGTCGGCTGAGGGCAACACTACTTTTTTATTCTGCAGCAGTAGAAATACCAGCACTTATATTCAGTTGCATCCTTTTAACCAAGTATTTTTAGAAACTCAAAATGCTTGGGGTTAAAACTTAGCATTAAAGACCTTATGGAGCATACCAATCGAGGATATATTCAGTTTGGCAGTTTTTGAAATTACCAGGATTGCATTTTTGAAATGAAGGGCAATGAAAGCAATTTTGAAAAGAGGTTGGGGAATTTGTTTCAACTGTATTGTACAGCAAGAACAATGCTTAGATCAGAAGCTACAATTCAATAAAATGAACAATCAGCTTAAGGATTTTAAATAGGTACTTAAAATATTTTTTCTTTTCCTTTACTATTATTATGGTTACTCTTTTAGGGACAGGCTAGTGGGCTGGCTAACCCTGCCGGAGTCCTCTGCTGGGCACAGGCAGGTTTTCTGGCAAACCAAAAGGCAAGACTTTGGTGGGGATGACTCACATAGCTCCCAACCAGGCCTTAAACCTTTAGTTACTGTGCTCAGGGCAAGTGGGGAGAAGAAGGGTCTCTGGGAGGGCATCTAAGGAACTTGGAGCAGCAGCTATCTATGTACCATCAGCTAGGAAGGTATTTCAATATTTTAAAAACTGGAACACCTGAGCTGAAGCATACCAGCTGTATGTCCGCTCTAAAGTGTGCAGGGTGGCTGATTTCAGAAAACTAGTACAGCTTATGAAGTGGGAGAGCCAGGCCCGAATCCCACTCCTTGACTTCAAATCCAGTATTATTTTTGTGGTACCAGAGGCATCTCCACATTAAAGGTACTCATAGCAATTTAATGGTCATGGAGAATGAGTTACATGATCTCTTTTCCTGACAGTGAACTCTGATCACGAACAGGAGAGTGGAAAAAAAGAAACTGAGACTCTTAAGACAAGTTTTGCCCAGTTCACAATTTTACGCAGGGAGAGTCAGGGAGAAGGTACTCCTTTTAAATTATTAATCTGGAATACAAATCTGGGCTGGAGATAGGGCAGAAAGATCCTACTTTCTAGAAATCTCCTCCTTCTAGTTTCCATACAATTACATAAACTGCAAGCTGAGTAAGAGGGGAGGCGGTTCAGTTAAAATGGAATTGATAAGCAAAGCAGTCCTGATGCATTTTACACTAATAAGAACATAAAATGACCTCAAATAATCAAGTTAAGTAACTCATAAAGTTCTAAAAAAGTGCCCAAGTAGGGGATTTGCTAAGTGTGAAAAACTGGGCATTTTAATAAAATTTAAGTTTCTGATCTGTCACACAAAAGCCTGTAGCCCATAGCTTGAGCGAAAGAGATAAAAGCAGAAGTTCCTGTGCAAAGAATAATGCTGTGAATGGGACTGGACAGCTAATATAGTGGCTTTCTGCCTCTGGTCCAATTACTTTAAAGATACCTCAAAAATGAGAAAGGCAGGAGCTTGCTGTATTCAGGAGTACAGGCTGACAATTGAAAAGCAGATCTGCTCTTTGAGCCCTGTGAACACACACTGGCCAGAGGTAAGCATGCGGTTTGATTACTTCTACTTTCTTGCACTGACATTAGAACACGCTGCCTTAAGACATTTTGTCAGCATGTGCCGCTGGGAGGTATACACCACAGAAATCATCACCCCTAAAAATCGACCCCACCCCTTGCCCCCACCCCATAGTTGGTTCTTCAAACATTCACCATCATGTTTCACGACCCTATGAAAACTGTGACATGATGACAGTGTGATACTGAACAAAGGGAAAAATACACCATCAAAGTTTAATCCTTGATTACAGAAATCAGTGATTCTTAAAGAACGCTTGAGGCTTTAAATACATACCTCTTGGCCCTTCTTTAGAATTACTGTCATTTATAAAAATTCTGTTTCTCCTAACAAGTTTTTAACTCATAAATGAAAAAAGAAAACAACAGGAATGAGAATAGATTTTAAAATGATTTTCTTAGCTGCATGAGGTAAAACTGGTTATTCAAAAGAGGAAACATTTAGATTTAAAAACTAACCCAATACCAATTCTAATAAAATAGAATAATAAAAATTTGCATACCAGCTTCTTGGAACTATATGCTCTTAAAATAGATTCCAGAGATTAAACAAAATCAGGTAGTTTTTGTTAAAACAGATTAACAGTAAGTAAAAATACCTGAGTAATATTTTGAGATGGCATTGAGTATATTTAAAAAGTTGAGCTACGCCATTTTTGATGATACTCTGGTTTTTAAAAAAACCATGAATGTATAAGCGAAGTTTAAAAATTACCACTTTATTTCTCAAAAGTGTGTTTCTTAGAAGGACAAGGAATAAAGTTTGGTAAAGATGAATAAAACTCATGGCAATAACGTTTTGAATACTGAATTAACAAATTTTTTCCCACATCTTCTAAAAGCTATTAGAAGCTAATACCTGTTAGATTAATAGATTTACATATTTCATTTCCTTTCTGGATTACTGTCAGTGTAAACAATATCTCAAAAGAGGTTTAATAGGAAAAATAAGAAAAATATAATACCACTTACACATTTTCTAATTCAAAGTGTTAATTACCACCAGCAGGACTGGTTTTTCAAGATGTTATTAATTTTATCTATAATTACATGCTTACTGATACATTTATAATTAAGGACTTATTCTATCCACTAAAAAGCAATTAATTTTACTGAACTTTCAGAATACTCAGTAACTATAAGCCATACTTTGCAGACAGCCTAAAATTAACTTAATAATTAATTGGCAATGATTCAGATATAACATGGCAGCAAAGCATCTGATTAATAGCACATCGATTATGTTTACCTTCCAAACCTTTATCGTGGTTATAATACAATCGTTAATAGTATACTTAAACCATGGAAGTTAAATTCTTTGTGTTTCGAAAAACTATATAGCATTAAATGTAAGCAATGACTTGAATTAATGATGCAGGAAAAGCTGATAAACATGATATACATCCATAGCAGAGATATCACAATTCAATAATTGCATTTAGCATTGTAGAAAGAATGATAAAAAGGAGAAAATAGTGAAAAGCAATACATAGCTAATATTAATTGGACAGTACCTGCTGATAGTATCTGGAGGAAGATCTTGGAAACAAATCTTAACCGAACCATATAAGCAATTCCCTCAATATTTCTAAGCTGCAATCTACTGAGAAAGATGAGGAATATCTTTATGTAAATGTGATTTTTTTCTATTTTCTGGTTAACTAATTCTTTTTTCTAAGTAAACCTACTTCAAGGAGTTATTCTGATGAACAGGCATTAGAAACATCTACCACACTCCAATGTCATTTTTTACCTACTGCTCTACTCTTCAGGGGGGAAAAAAAGAAAAACTGAATGAGTATCAGCAGTATCATCCACAATACATAACACTGCCATGTAAAAAGTCCATAATGTTTCCTGAATCTATTAGGATGTCCCTACTGAGTGATCCACAAAATTTATTTTTAGAGTAGTGCAGTAAAATAGAAAAGTTTTCTTTCCCCCTAGGATCAGATCTGAGTTTTAGGTGAACTCCTCAAATTATGCAGTATGGTTTTCTGATAAATAATAAAAACAACTAAAACAACTCATCTTGAACATGTATCAATGGGCCTTTTCTACTCCAAAAATAATTATAGATTTGAACAAACACAAGAAGCAAAACATTCTCATGAGAAACCTGGTTTTAAAGTAAAAGATACCAAGATTTGATACAGATTAGATATAGATTTTTAAAAAAGCTTACATCTAACATGTTGTTTGGTATTTGTAAATACAAAACTCTAAATTAACCAAAAAAATACAATTTTCATCAATTATCTTTACCCTTTAGCTAGAAGTATTTTTGAAACAAAGTGGCAAGTAATCCAATTTTTTGTATTAAAGAAACACTTCAAAACCTCAAAGTTTCACTGATATAATTTTTTTTGTTAACTGAGCTTATGATAAAAAACAGTATTATGGAAATACTGTATCATTTGGAAAACAAATCTAATATTTTATTGTCCTAAAACAAAAAATAAATCACTGAAGGTTACGACTAGTAAGTGCAATCTTACTAATTACAAATAATATAACTTGTTACTATTTCTGAAAATTTCTCCTTATTTTCAATATATCGACTTGAAAATCTACTCTGGAGAATTTACAAATGTTCTCAGAAAACATAAAAGAAACTTAAGTTACGTGTTAGCTATTTATAATCTCTCTTCCAAACTCTAAAGGAATAATCTAAAATGAGACATTTAATGTTTCTCACTATTAATGAAAACACTGTGGACCTTTCCATAACCACTTATATTCAGGCATTAATGATAATATTAATAACAAATCTTTTTCGTGCTATGCCTAATTGAATAACACCACTTAAAAAGAACGTATTCAAATTGTAAATGGAAACTTATAGTGGACTGGAAATAAAAACACAGCAAACCTTGAACAGTGATACCTCACTTATAGGACGTGTAAGAATCCTAAGAATTTTAAGTTTTTTATATAAAAGTATTACTTACTGCTCGTCTGAAAACACAGTCACTGTTGGATTCAAGGCCACTGTTAGGAATGGTAACCGTCTGTGTCCTACTGTAACACACTGCCGTCTCCCAGGACTATCAAGGCCCTCACTATTGCCAGGGAGATGCTTCTACTGAATAGCTGGTGATTCTTCACTCAGCTCCCTCATAGACATCACCACTTTTCAGAGGCAGTTTTTTAATTTGTCAGATACATAACCAAGGAAAAACTGAAGCAAGCCTGGAAAGCAGATTATCAAGCCTATCACATCTGCACTTAAAAAAATCATATACACGTCAAGAGACTCTGGTTAAGTGCGGCTTATTCATATCCTATAGAATGAAGATATAGACTGAATAGTATTTCCCTCAAAAATTTTTCCTTACATCAAGATTCACAGAGGTGCTCTGGGAGGCCAAGGCCCCTAGAAGTCCACAAGGCAAGTGAGATATAACTAATCTCTACTTAACCAGAAAAATAAAATCTCTCTGAATTATAACCATATTTAAAAAAAAAAACTCGTTAAAAATTCACTCAATTCACAGGCTGATAATTTGAACCCTAATATAATTGCGCACACAACATTTTGGTCTTCCTAGAGGTTATAGGGTATACTTAACACATACTCAGTTTAATCTGATAAATCCAAGCACCCCACAGTTTGAACTCTCTAAATGACAAAATAATAAATAAAAAAATCAGTTGAACCAGCAGTCTTTTCAAAAGTGTCATTAACCAATGAGATATTAAAGTCATAGTTCTATTGGCCATACCACTGGTATTTGACCTGCTTATTCATTACTAAACAGTAGTTTGGAAATACGTGCTAAGTAAGGGTTTATCATGTTTATTTTGCCATCAATGCACCACGACATCCGACAGATAAGAGCACAGGAAGCAGCGAGGCACCCTACTGCTCCCCACGTTGTCTGTAAACCAGATTATTCCATGATCTAGCCCTTTCCAAGTCAGAATTCTGGATTTAAGGTGTGGATTAATCCAGTGATTATGAAGCTGACAGGTGAAAGTTTATAAGCTTTTATCTACCACAGACGTTCCTTTTCAATGTTACTATTTTACATCACATATGAAAACTAGAGCAGACATCAGCTAGCCCACTGCTTCTCAACGAGGGGGGTGTGTATGTTGTGTGTCTTGATGTTGGGGTGGACGCTGGTTTAGGAAATTTGAGATCTTTCCACAAATACGTGCCCCATTCTGAGCATATAAGAAAACTGCAGGATAGAGATAACGGCTGGCCGATTCAGTACTGAGAAACACTGAGCTAGCATCAGCATAGGATGTTGCTTATAGTTTGTTATCAATACATATATAAAGTGTCATGGTATTTTTAAATATCTTGGAAATACCTTAGAATATAAACAATTTACTATTAATATTATTGCCTCAAATCTATAAACTTATTTAGGGATATTCCTCTGAAACACATTAAATAATCTATCAGATTTCTGCAAAACTGATTTACATAAAATTATAGTCAGTAAGAGCTATAATTTGTCCCAAATTCTTTTGAATTCTGCATAATACGAATCATCAAGGTTTTTTTCTGCATAATTAAAATCTCCAGGAAATCTCTACATATTTGCTTATATCAGATTCTTATTTAGAAACTCATTTACTTTGTAGGCAATCAATTTGGAAAGCATACGTTAGGATTACTTCTTTCGCCTAGTAAAAATTAAAATAAAGATACCTTATAATTTTAGTAGTTTAGTTACTGAAATTTATGCAAACATTTCTAAAGCTTTACGGCCAAAGCCAAAACAAGAAAAGAAAAAGCAAAAAGAAAATGCAGAAAGGCAGAGTAGCAACAGCAGGGCCAGCGGCACACAGCATGCAGCAGAGGTGAGAGTACATCGCGGAGACGTTAGCGCGTTCCGCAACCACAGGCAAGACGGGGAAAGACGGGCGGGGGGGGGGGACACACAGTGCAGTAGTTTCTTACACGTCTGCCTTTGCTAGCTGGAGTACAGGACGGAGAGCGCTTCAACAAAGAAAGGAGAATACTGCACGTTACAAATATTCACACACGACTCTTGATGGCTACCGCTGTATTAACAGACAAAGTATATCAACGTACACATAAAGACACATTTTCTGATAGAGATTGTCAGGAAAAACCGGAGGATAGGACAGTAAAGAAACTGTTGCTCAGACTCGGTCTACGAGGACAATCAAGCTTTCATGGGACCCCACGCAAACAGTGACCCACGAAATAATGCTCCATCAAGTGATGGACGGTCTCTTTTCTGCAGAGACCGGTAGTAACAACTGGAAATGTGAGAACAAAAAGGATCCAAATAATTCTGATTTAGTGCTGGGTAATATTTAATAAAATACTTAGTCTTTTACCTACCAAATTCTTACTGTTTCCAAAGATGATGCTTTTAAATGATAAAAGCTAACTTAGGCCTTCAGAATTAC
The DNA here is from genome assembly GCF_037043125.1 of Eumetopias jubatus. Lineage (NCBI taxonomy): Eukaryota > Metazoa > Chordata > Mammalia > Carnivora > Otariidae > Eumetopias > Eumetopias jubatus. Next base: position 66,123,774 of record NW_028274818.1, on the reverse strand, counting down.
TGATAATGAATGAAAACAAAAAGTTACTTCAACAATACTGTCCATCCTGACTAGACATTAGGCTTAAGTCAAGAAGGACCTTCACCTTTTGGACATTAAAGATTAAGTAATTAGCCCAGCACTAACAATAAGTAGGTAATAACTGTACTGACATATCTCCCAAGTCTCTGGAACGCGTGAACAGCAGAGTTTTATAAATATAAACTGTATCTGCCTCTGGCAATTCCCTATATTCAATAGAACCTAACATCTACTGAGGGTTTGCAATAGGTCAGGTTTTTAAAAGACACAGAAGATGTGCCATTCACAAACTGGTGGGGAAGACACCATGCCATCCACAGTGTGACAAATGCTGTGACAGAGGGTAGCTGCAGAGTTCTCCAGGAAGCTGGGGGGCGAGGTGTTGGGGGGGACGTACAAGATTTGTAGGGGGACCTAGAGAGGGAATTTATAAACTGAACTACGGGAGCTACAGAGCTCAGAGGAAACTGGAAGGATAAGAAACATCCTTCCAGGTGATCAGTGTTATTTGTACAACTCTGGCACACTGGTAAACAGGAACTTTTATTTCTTTTTAGGCGACTAGGAAGGCAGATGACCTGAACATGGTGTCCCAGAGAGTTAACGGCGAACCAGGATTAGAAGTCCTGCAGGTTCCTAAGGAAGTTTTTGTGTCTTCGTCCGGTCATTCCTGTTGCTTTAGGAAGAACTCCCCCTCCCTAACCACGCGCTGCCTGCCTAGCACAAACTTGTCTTCCTCAGCTCCTCTTACTCTGTGGACCATACCCGTCCCTCCGTGAGGACCTGCTCGGCCATCAGTTTGTTCAGAAAGTCTTTCAGCAGCCTTCTAGTTTGGTCAGGTCACTCTCCTTTATACTCCCATGATAGACAGTCCATAGCTTTTATTATTGTGCTGCTCCCAATTGTGTTATAATTCTTTATTTACATGTGTGGTTTTTCCATCAGATTCAGATCCTTAAAGATCTGGAATATGCTTATCATAAAGCCTCTATAAAATCCTTAATGAATACTGAATGAATCCTTCTGACATTCTGCAATACTTACCTCATTATTTTTTATGGCATTTATCACTTTCTATACGGCACAGTATGTAACCATGGATTTATTTTCTCTAACAGTAAAATAAGTGTTTTGAGGCCTACTTCTACGTCTGATTGATCTTAGCAGCTACCATTGTACAAAGTAGAGTACTACATGTGTAGAAAGTGCTAAGATGTTTAACACAGAGAAACCTTTACTTTTTGGCTATCCCTACACTTCTAGACCAGAGTCAGGAATGTGCTGAAACCATGAAAAAAAGCATGACTAGCTCAAAGTAAATATATTGCCACTATGCTAAAAACAAGTGAATGTGTCTCTCAAAACCATCCCTGCATATGAAGGACAACACAGTGTACAGCCGGCACTGTACAAATGGAATTGGAGGAACACACATGGCACACACTTTCTCATACACACTCTCATAACCATGGTTTTCTACTAACAGTAGAAACTGGTCTCACAGTACATGCTGGGAAGCAGGATGTTGTCTTCATATACCATTTAAAACTGTGCATTTTATATCTGGTGTAAAACTGCCACCATAAATTTCAGGCTGATTATGGAAGTAAGCACATGGGCAGAAACCAAAAGAAGTTAATTTATCTTACAGACACATAATTTGGCAAATAGATTTTAAGATTCAGTTAATGAATTCCAAAGGTCTTTTAAAGTAAGATACTGAAGAGTAAAAGACTAGGTAGTCATGGTTCTTTCTCTCTAGATTGTCTAAACATATTAGGATGTATGATATACAATAAAAAACATATCTTATATATAAAATAATATATAATGCTGCCTAAACTAGGGAAAGACTGCATATGACAATCTTCTGAAATGGGAGAGTTTTGAGTTGGGTTGTATTTAATATGTGGATGGAAGATTTTTTAAAAAAGAATTGAAAGAGGAAATATCAGGAATGCCATAATTTCTCAAGAAGGATTTAGGCCTGGTTTGGGTCACAGAATTGAAAGATCTTTAAAATGTATGTTTTAAAATTCTGTCTTCCACTGATTCTCCTGTATGATCAATTTTCCCCAGATACAGCTACACGATGCTGCCACACCTCAGATTTCTGTGATGGGTTATGATAGATTATGAAAGAAGCCAAGGGAGAGACCAGCTAAAAGCAAGAGATAAGAGAAGGAAGCTAGGAGCCAGGACTGAAATTAAATATTTTAGGACATCTTAGCAAGATTTTACCATGAAGTCAAACAAGGAGTGGAACTCGGCCTGCCAATACTCTCAGACTACTTGCTTTTTGTCATATGCCAGGATACAAGAAAACAGTATTAGGAAGACCAGACAGTTGGACTATTGGGACTAACTCTATTCCTTGATGCCTGACCTTTTTATTCCACACCTTTAAATGTGGTTTACTCTTTCCTCAGTACACTACAGTAAGACAGCCTCCAGAAAGCAAGTTGGCATACTCTCATTTGCCAGGTTCTCCCAGTTTTTGTGAATTTGGCCCAAATGAACAGTGTAGAATTGTAATTTAAATAAAACTCAAAACTTACCTGGCATAGATTTAGTAAGTGACAATATGTTAATAAATGACAGTATGTTTACCAAATATAAAGAACAAGTAGTTCATTTATATGACTATAATTAGTATGATCTTTAGTACAGTCAAGCCAAGTATTTTGGGGGCTCAATTGAAAAGAAGAAAATGAATGGAACAGGATGGGAAGTTTGCGAGCTGGTCTGATCATCCCTGGACTTTTGGCCACTGGCGTGCAGGGAACAGATCGGGGAGAGCCCGAGCTGCTGAGCTCCGCCTGCCCCTCACCCTGTTTGGTGCTGGGCCTAACACAGAGTCACCCCCAGGCAGTCTAGGACTGGGCGTGTGGGGCTGAGAGAAAAGACGAGGTCAAGAGGAAATGATTTCCACAGCAGAAGGACCCTGGTGGCGGTTCACTGCTGTCACTGGCGTCTCACCACGTGTGGGAATGCCTGACCCAAGAGACAAAGTGGTCAGAGTGACATCAGTTTGCCATGAACTAAAACCCCCTCTTATCTGCCCTAAACAATGTCATCCATAACCCTGTTGCCACCCCTTCCCTATTCCTCCAAAGACTGAGAATCCTAAAACTTTACTAATGGGGGAGAAAATGATCCAGTCTACTAATGGGAGAATGCTGTGATCAACAATGGTTACAACCACTGGACTGAGTATTTTTCTCTGGTTCTTTTCTGTCAGAAGCCTACGATTCTACATGGAGAAAGTCCCAACTACCCGAGTTGTCCTGAATTACAGAAGCAGGGTGCTGAGAATGCCTTCCACTTTGCCTGAGTCGGGGGGAAGGAAGGGACCTGGGTCGCTCACACTGCTCTCCTGTCAAGGCTGCTCTTGCTGGAAACTTGACTCACACAGAAAGAACTGTCTAAACTGTGCAACTTAAAAGGAAGGCCTATGGCTCCGAATGTGTTCCCATATTGCCAGAAATTCTGGCATTCACTTGAATTTTGAACAGGCAAAATACACTGAGGAAGAACTGGAGGTGGGAGAGTAATTCTGGGCACTATTTTATGTAAAAAGAATTATTGTGTTAATAGGCCCACATGGGAGGGTTAAGGAAAAAAGTAAAGGGTCATTTTTGAGGAGGGGAGGTGCTAGTGATATGGTTCTAGAGAATCAGAGGGCAGTATGAGGTCACTAGGCCACGGGAAACAAACGGGGAAGATTCATGGTGTATGGACACCAAAGAACGTTTCATTTCTGCAATCTTGCTGAATACTGGCTTTATCCCTTACTAAACCTACAAGTTCCTGCTGCAATTCAAATTCTAGGTCTTCAATGTCATCTATTTCTCTTCTATTTCTAGGAGATAAAATTAGAGAAGAATGATCACAGGATGTGTTGTATGTGTTAGTTAAGCGTTACAATCTGCTCACTATGGGGGGCAGTCACGCACAACACTCTTAACTAGTTTTGGCACAAAGAACAATCAAGATTGATTCTATTCCTTAAGCTTCCAAATGCCTAAGAGAAAGGAAGCAACAGAAGTTTGGTTCATACTAAGTATCCTGGACACCAAACACAAGCATGACAAGGATTGAATACCATTTTTCAAAACATCACTCTACTCTGGCTTTGAGGATGAACTGAATGATAACTCTGGGAAGAGCGGTCATAGTTATCAACTATAGAGGTTTATGCCATAAAATATGAAGTAAGAATACACACTATTTTTTTTAAACAGGAGCTTACTTCCTCCTCCCTGACATGCAAACCTCACAGTGCAGTGGTCTTGCGGCGGGACAATTTGCGGGGGGAGTGCAGTGACTTGGATTGGTGGGGGGCAGAAGGCGAGCAGAAGGCCAAGGAAACATTTAAGTCACACTGGATTCCTGGACAAGAAAGGAAGCTAAAGGGAACACAGGAAGGGAAGTGAATGGCCTATTACGAGTAAGGAAACGGTAACCAGTGTTACTGAGGGCTCTACACACCTTGTTTCTTTAAATTCTCAAACAACCTCTGAGGCAGTACCACTATTAGTATCCTTGTTCTTCTGATGAGCAAACTGGGGTTTATCTAACAGAAAAGTTAGGGAACTTGATCCCACTCATACACCTAGAAAGTGGTACAGGCAGCAAATCTGAGCCCCCTTATGTGCTTAACCAATAAACTGGAAGAAGAGAACTCAGGAAGCAAACGAGGGAAAAACCAGGCTTTTTAAGAGCTGGAGCCCGATTCATAAAGATTCAGCCTGTGTGAACTCAACTCCTTTTCCTTTTATGATAGGAGTTCCTTTGTGCTGGTTTGAAATTCAGTGTTATGTCTGAACTGCACTTAGGCTGAGTGCTAGTGGGTGACGGACAAGAAAGGGCTCTCCTGGAGGAAAGTGAGAGTGGGAGTCTTCTTCACTACAGCTGGGTGGTGGCTGAGAGAGCAGTGACAAGGCGGGCATGGGACGGCGCGCATTCCTGCAGCCCTTGGGCCGAGTAGAATGAACCTATCTGTTAAAATACATACGACTTCTTGGTTTTACATTCAGAGCTTTTTGTGGGAGGAAAGGGAATGTAGAGAAGAGTTTGTTAGGGAAAAAAAAATGGAAATGGTTTTCTAGTGGAAGGAAGAGTTAAAATAATTTATTTGAACTTCCTTCCCATTCTCTCTCAAGTGAATGATGTTTCTATGGACATACTATATCGAATATTTTAGTACAGTGAAACATACAGATTATAATGTGAAATACTATTGTACCTCAATAGAGTTCTCTTTTTATTGCCCTGTAGAATTAACTAGAAAAACTGTCTTAAGAATAATGGAATAGTTTCCATTCAGAATGGACTTGGATATAATATTTCAAAGACAGAAAAAAATCACTTGAAAAAAAATTTTAAAATCTAGATCAAGAGTTTTCTCTAGTGGACAATTATGTGAAATACTTTCCTGAATATAAGAATTATGTTTAACAAAACACAAAAAATAAGACCTATAAAAATTTCCCTGGTTGAAAAACCAGTGCTATGTAGAACATTTGCATTTGAATCCATTTTATTTTCCAGTTTCTAGAAAGGTTAAATGTTTGACATGACAAGGATTTTTATGCCATTTAATGTGGAATAGAGAGAATGCATACATCTGGTATTTCAGTAAAGAGAATGAACGATATACATTAGGGACTTCTAAGTTATCAAATGGATAGAATTAATTTAGGAGAGAAAATGGTAGTGCAGTCAATTTATAGTGCACGTAGCACATATGTTAATGAAAATCACTTTCCACATTACAGGTGAAATTCTGTCAGCATTAAAAACTGATTTGTACTCGGTTATTATGTCACAATAAAATCTGTTGAAAGATTTAATAAAACATATCACTTTTTTCTGATTTTACCACCAGAAGTTTACTTCTGAGAAATAAAATAGCAAAGTGCCGAAAAGGGGAATGTCAAATAGAAATCACCATGAAAAATAAAAATGAGCATTTCATATACATATCTACATAGTGACAATAATCAAATAAACATTCCAGTCTTCAGAATTGTTGCAAAGAAAGGAAATACAGATGCTCTGATGGCCAAAGCATTTTTCAAAGTACATTTTCACTTTCTGATGTTTAATAAAGATAAACTCTTCATTATATTTCAGGCAAGAAAGAAGCTAATTTTGTCTCATAAATTACCAGGTGTGATATTTCTAAAACTGACTGCATTACTAGGCAAAATTCTTCAATTCAATTCACTGATGTCTTTTACTGAAGGATGCATTGGTTTGAAAATCAAAGACTTACGTCATCCAAAAAATCAATCAGTGAAGATGAGGAAGAAGAAAAGGAATCCTATTTAACGAATACAGCAATAAAAAATAGAAAATATGGATGAAGCAATTTAATACGAACAAATAATAAAAAATTTTGTAAAACAATTGAAAGGCAAATGACATTAATTCAAATAAATAAATGAGAAAAGCAGTCATTGGCATCATTTCTCAAGAAACTTAGAAATCCATTAATTTTTAAAACGTGGTTCTTTTTCCCTTTCCTAAAGAAATGAAATACAATGCACACATTGTGCCCAAAATGTAATAAAATGAAGCACATGGTAAATCATTAATAATCAAATTAAATGAAGCACTTTAGAAGGGTCACAATTAAAAGTGAGCAGTTCCCAGTGGAATGTAACCTCTCTGAGAACAGGACTTGGTGAACTGGGTCACTACTCTATCTCCAGCACCTAGAACAGTGCTCTGCACAGAGACTTGTGATTATTTGTTTAATAAAGATATAATCACTAACTAAATCTTCTGAGACAAAAATATACTTTATATCATAAAATTGTTTTTTTTTTTTTTCAGCAAAGAATTTAAGCACCAAAGAAGGACAGTCATAGAGTCACTATTTCATTATTATGGAATATACTGCCTAATACATTCTGTGTAATACTTTTAACAAAAAGTATTCCTATTGTTAACTTCTAAAATAATTGAACGGATTTGAAGCTAGACCCAGCACTGCCCTATTGTGAGCTCTGACATTTCCACTTTTTTTTTATTATTATTTTTTTTTATTGCGGCTCTGTGCTTGGGGGAAAAAAGAAAAGTGTCAAAAATCTTTCAAAAGTTTGGATTTGTTCTGCATTTACTGTTTCTCAGGGGAAGAGACAAAATTTCTTTTAAATCTTATGACTCACATTTTGATCTTTCTTAGATTTTTCTTAAATACAAATGTGATTACAGTTTCCGTAAGAATGCAGAACATGGGGTGCCTGGGTGGCTCAGTCGTTAAGTGTCTGCCTTCGGCTCAGGTCATGATTGATCCCAGGGTCCTGGGATGCAGCCCAGCCCGTACTGGGCTCCCTGCTCCGCTGGGAGCCTGCTTCTCCCTCTCCCACTCCCCCTGCTTGTGTTCCCTCTCTAGCTGTGTTTCTCCCTGTCAAATAAATAAATAAATAAAATCTTTAAAAAATGCAGAACATACTCTTCTCTTAACATGTTTTTGTTTATATAAAATTCTAGGTCCTCTTATGTGGGAGGCAATAAAACAGTTTCATTGCAAATGAATTTTAAGTTACAAAGTGAATTTTAAATGGACCGCAGGGAATACTTGAAAAGTTTAATACTTACTTCAAATTGATCCAGAGCATCGGTAGGCGTATTCAAAAATGCCAAGAAAGAATGCTGTGAGTCTTGGTGCTCTATACCTAGAAGACAGCAGCAACTTTTTTTAAAACTAGAACAATTTAAACTAATTTTCATGGATAACCATTCCTGTCTGAATCTATTAAGAGCCGATCACAAACTACCATATTTTAAAGCTGATCAATACTTTTAACTCTACATACTGAAAAAACTATAGTAGTGTTTCTTGGAATATCACTTAACAGTTACATCAGTCTCCATGACATACTTGCTTCCTGACTTGAGGTCTTGAATTTCTTTCTTTTCCCACATAGCGCATCAGAACAAACACATTACATCTTGGTAGACTTGGGAGAATTTTAAAAACATGGTTATATCTGATTTTTCTAAGCTAATTTATCACCAAACAAGGTTTCTGGTTTGAAAAACTTTTAGCAAACATATAGTAAGCATTAATATAAATAATCTCTTATGATAATGTCATGATAAAATAAATGTATTTAGTTATGAAAAAACTTTTGTCAAGGCCTCAATCTGATTTCAGGTATTGTTTTATTGACAGAATAAATCACTCATACCCTAGTTTTTCTCAGATGAGGTTATAAAAGCTGGTGCATATTTGTTAGGAATGGCATTAACTTCAAAGGCATAATTTCCAAAATAATTCTTAAAATTTATACACAATGATAAATACTAGGAAGGAAAAAAGCAGAAACAACCAAGCACACATTTTCGACTTCCTCATCCTTAGGAAGTGACATTAACTAATTTGTGTGGCTTTCCTACTACTCTAAATAACTAACACCATGGATGTCAGAGGAGGCACTATGTTCAGAAATTCATCCAGTCAATAAATATTTATTGAGAGCCTTGTGCCAAACCTTGTCTAGATACCAGGACATATTAGTAAATGAGCAGAAAAAAAATCCTTGCCCTCACTGTATTATATAAATACTACATTATAGTATTTAAGTAGTATAGTACATTATGTTACAACACAAAGTGAAATTTTATTATCTACAATGTTCTAAATCCAAATAAAAGCTATAGGTTAACATGCTTTCATAAAGCAATGTGATAAACTTAAGTTATTTCTTCTGCAAGTTTAGATCTATTCTAAAAATGATGCATCTAGTGACATAAGGCATGTCATAGTCAGTCACACTTTGCACTGGTCTCTCTTCTGTATAAACTGCCTTTAGGGCTACAGACCCTCCAGCTCCTATATATTCTTTTTCCTCTACTCACTGAATAATGCAGCTCCCTTCCACTCTTCATGTTTGAAAACTGCTTGATTCTCAATTTAGTGTGAAGCCTTGGGCTCAGTGTGAGTTCCTAATTCACTTTTGCTGTTCCTTCCTTTCCTGTTCACTAGGAAATTGAACCGACAAAAATTTTTTGAGTATCTACTACTTTTAGTGGTTTTTCATGTCAACTCCTTCATGTGATACCCTCTCTTTCCGCCACAATTTTATTTTTTTCTCCACAATTTTAAAAGCAGATACAGCGACCCAGACAGCTTGACATCACTCTGTGTCACAGGACTGAGAAATTACAGGGAAGCATCACATAATGTACGCATAACATAAAGCCATTAATTAGTTCACTATTCAGTCAGGAATACTGACTTTGTCAGGACAATGAATTTATTTATTTATTTATTTTTAAAAGTAGGTTCCACATCCAGCGTGGAGCCCAAGGCAGGGCTTGAACTCATGACCATGAGATCAAGAGTCAGATGCTCAACTGACTGAGCCACCAAGGTGCCCCAGGACAAAGAATTTCTAATAACTGCATATAAGAGATCCCTTCATTGAGAAAATAGAATTTGTTTTTATTAAATCTTCACATTCTTAATGCCCACATTATGGAAAAAAGTTTAAGTAAAGTTCCTGTAATAGCTGCCATGCACTCCAGAGTTACTTTTCACGTTAATGGAAACATGCCCAGGTAATGCTTTCAAGAAAATGGGAATAAATCCTGAGAAATCCCACAGGGTAAGCAGTTTTAAGAATAAACACGGAAGAAAACAATGAAATGCCAGAACAGTTCATCACTGAATTGGTTTCTAATATGGGATTAGATTAATCTTTAGTTACTTCATACATTGTTTCCTCAACTACCCTGGAAGTGAATCCTACGACACTTGAAAAGAGTATAAAGTACACTATAAAAAGTATTTTCCCCCCAATCACAAAAATCTTATTTGTGAAATCAGCCACGGCACTGAAAAAACAGTCCAATTTATGACAAAGTGAGTTTTTCTGCTACCATGAAATCTTTAAACCATGTATATTAAGTACAACAAAATGACTGAAACCAGTCTAGCGAGTGTGTGTGTCAAATATGCGTATATATATCCATCAGTGACCGCCAGCGTGCTTAGTGTGAACAATTCTCTGACCTACACACGTACGTGGATTCTTGGGTAATAAAATACATTCACAACAGAATAAGCCCTGATTGATGCAAAACACATTCTCATACCCTTTTCAGATCTAAGCTCTTCAGTGTCCTTTATCAGTTGTTCGATTTCTGAGAGTAGCTCCAAGTTCTTCTTCTCTGAATCTTTTAGTTTACTTCAATAAGGGGAAAAAAAAAAAGGAAAAATGTCATTATTTTTACTGCTGGTTAGTGAGCCATCCTACAGTACGTAGTTGGAGCTTCCTGGTTTAAATGTCAGTCACATCAGGTCAGGGAAGTGCAAAGCCACTGCAGGAAAGACAAATCCCGCCGGTCATCTACTGTTATATAAATAAAATTTCACTGCAACACAGCCAGACTCATTCATTCACAGACCGTCTCTGGCTGCTTTCACACAATAGTGCAGTTGACTAGCCAGAGGCAATACGGCCCACAAAGCTGAAAATATTTAGTATCTGGCCTTTTATAGAAAAAGATGCTGACCTGGAGCTAAATGATTAGATTTTAAAATGTCATAAAATCAAAGGTTAATTTAGGATTTTGTTAGACTCTTCCACAGAGAACCATGAAAGTGGAGCATTGTTATGAGTACATCTGTAGTTTCCAGTTTCATTCAGTCTGGTTTATGGGCGAATGTGCAAACGCCTGTGTCCCAGGCACGGGAAGGCAGCTCACGTTCGTTCTACTTATGACACAGAGAATGACATTCAGTAGCTCTTTGTGTTAGGATCGACTCACATTCTCCAGAAAATGTTCTCTCAAATTTTCAATGTCATGCTAGCACATTTAAGCAAAGCATACTTAATTTATGTCTGGATCATTTATAACAAGAGTTTATAATTCAGTGGGATGCCAGGCAACCGCCCTCTAAGTGGATTCAAAACATTAACGATTACAGTTTCAGGACTAATGCTTCACACCATTACAAACTGAAATTTATGGGACTATATTTCTTTTCATGATTGAATGCCTCTGGAACTCTGCTATTCCAGCACCAAATGGATTTTTCTATTTATGTATTGATTTGTAACACGGACTTTCTGTTGTTCCTCTATATCACCAACACTGACTTATTCTTGAACCATGGTTATATCCAATCCAATTAAGATTTTCATTTTATCACTTATTTATTCTACTGTGGCGATGAGGATTGAAGGAATGTATTTATCCAGTAATTGTCTCAGACTGTGGAGGATATACTTGTTTTAAAACATCAAAGAACATGAAGAAACAATTATAGAGAACCTTCATTTGTAAAAGATCTATGGTAGAGGTCCGAATTCCCAGATGACTGTATTTTGTTCTGAATATATGTTGCATTTTTATACTAATATGATACTCCTGAACAGGAGAGAATTTTGGATTTAATGGAACAGAATTTGAGAGTTAACTAAATTTTACAAGTAAGGGGAAAAATAAATAAAATATTAATTAGCACAATTAATTCTACTTTATGGACAAGTCAGAGGACTAGGCTTTCAGCTAGTCTGTTTTCTAAATACAGACAAGGTTGTATTAAAATCCCATCACTGCATACAAGGCTTGAAAGCATTTATTCATTTTCAAATATTCATAAATTTTTCTGGTCATTACTTAAAAAGGTGATAGGTATGAACTAAACAAGTAACTTCTCCCCAAATACTTTTGGACCAACTTAGAAATTATTCTAGTAAACTCTATCATTCAACCTTACCATTCTGTGATGATGTTAGCTGCTTTAACTTTATTCAGCTCTTCTTGGATGGCCTGCTTAGCTCTTATTTCTGCATCCAGGGCTGACTGCAACTCCAGCCTAGCTGACATATCCAGTTTTGCAAAACGACGCATTTTCCAGGGCATATCCTACCAAATAATATGACTGTTGTTAGCCCGATCCTATTTTTTCCTTAACATTTAAATTCAGTAATGCAAGTAAATTTAGAAACTACATAAAGCACTCTCTTTCTCTGACAACAGAATAGAACTTAAACACTGCTTCTGAAATTATATTATTTTCCATTAAATTCAGAAATAATTGTGGACCCACATATAAGGAGTTTATTTTCCATACTTATTACCAATAACGGATACCTATACAAAATTACAGTTAAGCAGTGATGTGTTATGATTTCCTAAACTGGCAAAGACTTAGACTAAGTGAATTCTCAAGAAAAACTTTACAGTGAGCTAAAGCCTAGACAAGTTGATAGAAGTGCTGATTTATTATAGTGTGTTTGAGCCTCCCCTCCCACCCCATATGATAATTCTCCATGCAAAACAGCAGAGCTTACTGTTGCTCGTGCACCCAAGCTGGAATTTCTCAAAGCTTCCAACTCTTCTGTCATTTTAGAAGCTAAGGCCTGGAGATACCCTCGTGCATCCTTTTCATCACTGACCCTAGAATACATACACATACAAAGGACAAAAGTAACACAAACAGAAAAACTTCAGTGTGAGAGATATATTGTTTTTAAAGCCTCACACAAGAAATAAGTGAAATAAATGTTTTCTTTCAAAAGATCTACCACAGTACTACTGCCTGACAATAAGTGGGAAGAAGTTTACTGAACTGTTTCAGTTATCTATGAATTAAAGCTGGTCATGCTTAGGAAAGTTCAAATTACTTGTATCTGATAAATTAGTAAAATTTCGCCCTTGAACCACAGAATATTCTTTTAATCTAACATTGAAAACACACATATTTACATTATTTCTAAAGAATATTAAGATTTCTAATTGGGTTCTGCCATTTTATCTTATGAAAACAAAATGCATCAGTTTTAAAACTGAAGTACCCTATATTTAGAAAGTTTAAAGTAAAATAGTCTGCAAAAATCAGGGCTGTACTGCAATAAATCTTCTCTGTTTTCTAAAATGGTCAATAAAATACCAATCAAAAGGAAAAGATTAAAGTCTACTGAAGCTCATAACTGTCTTAAGACTATCTTTCTGATGTAACTATTACGATTCTATAAAAATGTTTTCAAATTCCATTCAATGACACACATTCTAAATTTCAGAATTTGTCTAAGAGAAAGTTTGTGTTTTGTTACGTCTTCAAAACAAGGGCAAGGCTAAGGTAAGGACTGCCAGCATATGACAATCCACAGCAGAAGGTCCTATCCCCAAGAAGAATGAAAACAATTAGTATACAGAAAGCTATAATTGGCATAAATTAAAAAAAAGGAATTGAAATTTGTAGTGCTTAGAAGTGTATTCTAATATACTCTGGGGAACACCATTTGCCTTTTGGAAGGCTGGCTGTTTTCATAAATACAATTCAGGCCACTGAATAGTAATGAGAAAAGCATATTTCAGGTAAATCAGTAAGTATCTGATGCATATAGCAAACTGAAATCTTGAACTTAGCTTTAGCATCTTTTAGAATTTAAACTCCTGAGGAGCCAAATTCATATATTTCTATCTATATATCTTAAAGAGGCCCTTTAAAAGGCATTTGGTTCTCTTTTCTCTCAGATGGGAAGGTGTACTGGAGGACAAGCAAAAGAATCTAACAATAAAAGCGATCCAATCATTATAAAAAGTTGCCCAGCCTAGTTCGTTACATATTTTTAGGCTCTATATACATGTATATATTTTTATTGCCTTTTAAGGGAAAATGGCTTTAGAAAATATTGTTTGTGTAGTGGGAGGCGGTTTCCTTTAAAATTCTTTAACTTTGGACACCACACATGACCATGACCTTTTGATTTAATCATCTGATCTACAGTATAAAGAATAGGTGAAGATGAAGGAAGATTACCTTTTTTTTTTAGAGTACCAAGAAAGACACTTAAGAAAACTGTATTATCATTTAAAGGGCCAGGCTAATCAGCCTCAACCAGCATTGCTTTAGTGCCTATCTACCCCAGCGATCTAGGCTTATGCACATTCCAGCCTGCTTCCATAACTCTGGAAAACAATAAATTCTTGTACATGCCTTTCATGCTGTTTAACGTTTCAAATAAAAACCAATCTCTACCTCTGAAACAAATAATACATTATATGTTAAAAAAAAAAAAGATGATGATAGCAGGAAGGGAAGAATGAAGAGTGGGAAATTGGAGGGGTAGACGAACCATGACAGACTATAGACTCCGAGAAAGAAACTGAGGGTTCTAGAGGGGAGGGGATGGGGAGATGGGTTACCCTGGTGATGGGTATTAAAGAGGGCACATAATGCATGGAGCGCTGGGTGTTATATGCAAACAATGAATCATGGAATACTACATCAAAAACTAATGATGTAATGTATGGTGACTAACATAACATAATAAAAAAATAAATAAAATGGAAAAAAATAAAAAAAATAAAAACCAATCTCTTGTAATTTTCATTTTATTTGCATGTTGAATACGTTCACATTCCCTGACCCATGTGGTCTCCCACTAAGTCTCAATTTTTTATTAAAGCTATGTCTATTTTCTTCGCTACAGAGAATTAATGAAGGGAAGGGTTTTAAAAGAAAAAAAAAAAGACTGGGTCAGTTACAAATTCCTGCCATTTAAATTCCACTGGGCCCTGGTCTGCTACAACAATTCCTTTTTAGAATCATTGCTATTTGTCTGTTTCCAACCTTGATCCTTGAAGTCTCACTTCCCTCCGACCAACACTGTCTTGCCCTTTTCTTCTAGGCCATCTGGATAAGCTGACTCATGCCCATTTTAACTTTTTTTTTTTTTTTTTAAGTTTTAAGAGGCAAGTAAGTCCCTCATCTTTTCTTTGGACAAGTCATTTAAATGTATTCCTCATCCCACATATATACAAATAATTACCTTCTTTGAAAACAGCTTATGTTTTCACTTTCATCACTTCCACTGGCTGCTGTAAACATATACAGACGTTTTCTAATCCAGAAAGGTTCCTGTCCCAATTCCTCTCCCTATCGTTGTGATACAACCTGTATCTAATTACTCTAGTATTTAACCCCTCACTAACTCGTACATACTTTCTGAGGTCTGATTTCTACCTCAACTATTTTGCTGAAACCACAGTTCATTCAAGTGACAAGTCAACTATAAAAGGCCAATTTCAATCTCTTTTGTTCTTCTGCCATAGCTAAATCCTCTACTCCCAAGCTCTTTCAAGTAATTAATGCAGAAATACTTATTAATACTGACTATTATGTAGGGCATAACAGAGAAGATCTAGAAGATAGTCCTTAAAACGTCAGGGAGGTAGGACATACACAGTAGAGTGACTAAGAACTTTGATTCTTGAGTCAAACAGACCTTGGTTCAAATCCTAACTCGCTGCTCACCAGCTCTAGGACTTGGGCTAAGTCATTTACCGACTTCTAGCTCTCTGCTATCTCACCTACAAAGTGGGGATAATAATCCTACCTCATAGGACTGTTGTAATAACTAAATGAAAACCCTGTACAAGTGAATTTTCAGCCCAAGCCTGGAACATACTATGTTGTAATCAGTATAAGCTACGACTATCCACAAATGAAGATTAATGAATGAGGAATAGTTCAAATAATGTGAGGGAATTTAAATAAAGGGAAATAAAAGTGTTATTATTGAGACCCTTTGCCGATTATGAAAACACTTTCCTGGCTGCCCTCTACCTTCTATATGCTGCCCTCACCATATTATCCTTCTTTCTTTCCTCCTTAAAAAGATCTCAACAACTTCAATGGCTTTATTGACTAGGAATTAAATCCCCAAATTTATATGCTTTACCCTAACCTCTCTGTAATCTTTTCAAAAGCGTATTGGAACTCTGTACCCAGATGTCTCAGGAGGAGCCCAGACTCACCAACAAACAAAATAACACAAACAAAATTGATTATATCTTCCCCAAAGTTGGTTCCTTCTCTGACTTTCCTACTTCGGTGATATCATCATTTTCTTAATCTAACTCAGAATTTTAGAAAAACGAATTCTTCCTCATCTCCTGATCTTCCTTCATAATTAAGTCCTATAGATTCTTCTCACACAATGTTTTCTCCATTTGTTCACTTTTTCCCAAACTTCCCTCCACTTCACCCTGAACACCACTGTAGAGAGTTGTCTTCCTAATGCATCATCCAATCAATGCCATTATCCTTTGCAAAAACCCTCTCCTTCTTATAAATAAATAAAGTTTAAATTCCTACCCAATATTCATGGTAACTATACAGTAGTAACTTTACTAGTCTTATTTCCTACTATTGTTTTATATGAAATCTCCAATTCAGCCAACCTATGTATAGGACCCTTTATTAATCTCAGGGTTTTCAGAAAATGCATTATAGGTTCAAAGGATTATCCCCAACTTTCTCAAGCACCCAGTCTGAGGCAAATCTCCTCTATGCTCCCATAGGAAAATCAGTATTGTGTACTACATAGGGCAACTTACATTTAGGTCTTATAACTAATCTCCAGATCTGGTCACATTAGTTTTTAAACTTTTCAATGATACGTGAAAAGTGGCTTAATGGCAAAGTACTATAGTTTATAGGCCATCCTACCTTGAATTATACCAGAAAAGTGCATTAGATGTGAGGAGAAGCATTTTATTTTTTTTTTTGGTGTGTGTTTATTTATTTATTTAATTATGTTATGTTAGTCACCATACAGTACATCATTAGTTTCTGATGTAGTGTTCCATGATTCATTGTTTGAGATTTTAAAAATCACTCTTATGGACTAGCTTATGATTCTGACCTTTCACTGTCATGTCATTTCAAAGAAAAAGTGGAGTATTCTGATGAGTCAATGGTGAGAAGAAAGGCCTCTGCTCTAACACAGTGAGGAGCAACAAGGTCTCCCTTCCCTAAAAGGTAGGTATTCTTTCATATGAAAGGGATATTTCATAGGAAAACGCAGAGGGAGCCAAGTAAGATGACCATTAGCAATGCATCCAAGTAAGATCTTATTTACAATAGTGCTTGTTCTGTTTTAAAACTGTTACTTTGTCCAAAGGAAACACTTAAAATACTATATATCACAAGTTCCTAAAACCTTGTCTTGGCATCATTTCATTTTTTAAAGTTTTAACTTAAATTCTAGTTTGTAAACATACAGAGTAATACTAGTTTTGGGTATACAACATAGTGATTCAACAATTCCGTATGACAACCAGGGCTCATCCTGGTAAGTTCACTCCATAATCCCCATCACCTATTTCACTCAGCACCCCCACCCATGTGGTAACCATCAGTTTGTTCTCTATAGGTAAGAGTCTGTTTCTTGGTTTGCCTCTCTTTTTTTCCTTTTGCTTGTTTTGTTTCTTAAATTCCACATACTAGTGAAATCACAGAGTATTGGTCTTTCTCTTACTGACTTATTTCACTTAGCAAAATACACTCTAGCTCCATCCATATTGTTGTAAATGGCAAGATTTCATTCTATTTTATGGCTGGGTAATATTCCATTGCATATACATATATACCACACTTTCTTTACCCATTCATCAATCAACAGACACTTGGGCTGTTTCCAAAATTGGGTACTGTGGATAATGCTGCTATAAACATTAGGGGTTCAAGTATCCCTTTGAGTTAGTATTTTTATACTCTTTGGGTAAGTACCTAGTATCGTGATTGCTGGATCGCAGGGTATTCTGCATCTACTAAAATGATCATATGGATCTTGTCCTTTCTTTTATTACTGTGATGAATCATGTTGATGGAGTTGAGAACACCGAACCAACCCTGCAAGCTGGGAATAAATTCCACTTGACTGTGGTGAATGATTTTTTAAATGTATTGTTAGATTCAGTTTGCTAGTATTTTGTTAACAATTTTTGCAACTATGTTCATCAGAGATACTGGTCTGTAGTTCTTTTGTGGTGTCTTAATGTGGTTTTGGTAATGGTGGCCTCATAAAATGAATCTGGTAATTTTCTTTTCTATTTTTGGAATATTTTGAGATGAACAGGTATTAATTCTTCTTTAAATGCTTGGTAGAATTTGCCTGTGAAGACATTTGGTCCTGGACTTCCGTTTGTTGGGAGTTTTTTTCATTACAGAGTTGATTTCTTTGCTGGTTATCAGTCTATGCAAATCTTCTATTTCTTCTTGTTTCAGTTTTGGTAATTTTATATGTTTCTAGGAATTTATCCATTTCTTCTAGGTTGTCCAATTGTTGGCATACAGTTTTTCATAATATTCTCTTACAATCTGTATTTCTGTGGTCTTGGTTGTTAGTTTTCTCTCTTATTCATGACTTTATTTATTTGGGTCCTTACTCTTTTCTTTTTGGTAAGTCTGGCTAGAGCTTTGTCTATTTTAGTAAGTTTTTCAAAGAACCAGTTCCTGGTTTCATTGATCTATTGTTTTTAAAGCTTCTATATCAGGTATTTCTACTCTAATCTTTATTATTTCCTTCCATCTGCTGGCTCTAGGCTTTGTTTCTTGTTCTTTTTCTAGCTCCTTTAGTTTTAAGGTTAGGTTGTTTGAGATTTTTCTGGCTTCTTGAAGCAGGCCTGTGTTGTTACAAACTTCCCTCTTAGAACTGCTTTTGCTGCATCCCAGAGGTTTTAGACTGTTGTGTTTTCATTTGCATTGTTTCAATGTATTTTTTTTTATTTCTTCTTTTATTTCCTGGTTGTTTAGTAGTATGTTATTTAACCTCCATGTATGTGTGGTCTTTGCAGATTTTTCCTTGTGGTTGACTTCCAGTTTCATAGCATTGTGGTCAGAAAAGGTACATGGTGACTTTGTCTTCTTGAATTTGTTGAGACCTGTTTTGTGGCCTTGTATGTGATCTATACTGGAGAATGCTCCCATGTGCACTTGGAAAGAATGTATATTCTGTTTTATTATGGAAGGTTCTGAATATATCTGTTATGTCCATCTGGTCCAGTGTATCATTCAAAGAAACTGTCTGCTTGTTGATGTTCTTTTTAGATGATCTGCCCATTGACATAAGTGGGGTGTTAAAGTCCCTTACTATTACTGTATTATTATTATTGATTAGTTCTTTTGTGTTTCCTATTGTTTTATGTATTTGGGTGCTCCAATGTCTGGTGCATATTTCTGACTGTTATATCTTCCTGTTGGGACTGTCCCCATTATTATGACATAGTGCCCTTCTTTTGTCCCTTGTTACAGTCTTTGTTTTAAAGTCTACTTTGTCAAAAAAAAAATAACAAAGTCTACTTTGTCCAATAGAAGTATTGCTACTCTGGCTTTCTTTTGACATCCATTTGCATGATAAATGTTCCTCCATCCCCTCACTTTTGATCTAGAGGTGTCTTCAGATTTAAAATGAGTCTCTTATAGGCAGCATATAGATAGACCTTGTTTATTTATCCATTCTGTCACCCTATGTCTTTTTGATTGGAGTATTTAGTCCATTTATATCCAACGTAATTACTGATAGATATGTATTTATTGCCATTTCATTACTTGTTTTGTGGCTGTTTCTGAAATTTTTTTTCTGATCCTTTATTATCTTTCTCTTTCATGGTTTGCTGATTTTCTCTAGTGACATATTTGGATTTCTTTTTCTATTTTTTTGCATATTTATTAGTAGTTTTTGATATATGGTACCATTAGGTTTGTATTTACCTTTTCTGTATATAGCAGTCTACGTTAAGTTGACCTCTGTTTAAATCTGAACCCATTCTTTTCTCCTCTCCTCTCCATGTTTTAGGTGTATGTTATTATATTTCATATCCTTTTCTGTGAGTTCCTTGACTTTTTTTTTTTTGCAAAAATATTCATTTTTACTGCTTTTGTGTTTCCTACCTTCAAACTGTCACTTTTGGTATCTCTTTTCCACTCAGAGTCTCCTTTAATATTTCTTGCAGGGCTGGTTTAGTGGTCGTGAACTCCTTTAGTTGTTGTTTGTCTGGAAAACTCTTTATCATCCTTCTATTCTGAATGAGAGTCTTGCTGGATAGAATATTCTTGGCTGCAGATTTTTCCCACTCCACACTTTGAATATATCATACCACTCCCTTCTGGCTTGAGAAGTTTCTGTTGAAAAATCTCCTGCTAGCCTTATGGGTTTTCCTCTGTATGTTACTGACTTCTTTTGTCTTGCTGCTTTTAAGATTTTTTTATCACTTTATTTTGCAATTTAATCACAATCTGTCTTGGTGTGGGCCTGCTTTTGTTGATTTTGATGGGAGTTCTCTCTGCTTCCTAGATCTGCATGTTTGTTTCCTTCCCTAGATTAGGGAAGTTTTCAGCTATTATTTCTTCAAATACATTTTCTGCCCCCTTTTCTCACTCTTCTTACTCTGGAACTCCTAAAATACAAATGTTATTACATTTGATGGAATCACTGAGATCCCTAAGTCTATTTTCGTTTTGTGTAATTCTTCTTTCTTTTGTTCAGCTTCACTGGTTTGCATTAATTTGTCTTCTAGGTCATTAATTAATTCCTCTGCTTCTTCCAGCCTGCTGTTTATTTTATCAACTGTGTTTCTAATCTTCTTTATTGCACTCTTTATCTCTCTTTTTAACTTTTATCTCTGTGGTAAGGGTCTCAGTGATGTCCTCCATTGTTTTCTAAAGTCCAGTATCTTTACGATCATAGCTTTAAATTCTCCATCAGACATATTACTTATATCTATTTTGCTTAGATCTCTGGCCGTGGCCTTATCTTGTTCTTTCACTTAGGATAAATTCTTCTGTCTTCTCATTTTGTCTAAGTCTCTGCCTTCTTCTATGTTAGAAAAGCCATTTATGTATCCTGCTCCTGAGAGTAATGGCCTTATGAAGAAGAGGGCATGTAGTGCCCAGGGCCTGGCATACCAGGGAATGTCTCCAGTGTGTGCTGCCTGGGCTCTGCTGTTGTGTCTGGTTGCTCTGTCCTTCAGGCCAGTCATCTACAGAGGCTCTCCTTGCCTGCTGTGGGAAGTGTTTGATCCCTGGCCTGAATGTGCTAAGTTTTCACTAGGTTTGCTTTGGTCTGCTTGTGAAATGAGACCCATCACCACCTCCACTGAAACTGAGGCCCTGTAAAACTCCCTGGTCAGGAGCCATGGTATGGGCAAGGGTTTGTGCTAGTCTTTTGGGGGAAGGGCCACCACACTACAGCTGAGGTGTGACTGAGAAGGGCAGTTCCACCAGTGCACCTGGGGGTGGGGCTTGGTGGAACCAAGTTACGCAGCCAGTATCCTCCCATAAGTGGCTCTGTGTTCCCTCTGTGGAGGGAAATGGTGTTGGCCAGCTCCTTTTGTTCTCAGAGAGGTCTCTCCATGAATGCTGTCTCTCTGGGCTGCATTCCAAGAAGAGCAAATAACCTCCCCACTGTGTGCCCCAAGCACTCTTCAAATTGCTGTTTCCACACCATCTGGCCCTGGGTTGTTTGCCTACCTTCTTTCCAAGAGCAGCACAGTACCCTCCAGGCTCTATTCCAGCCAAGCCTGCTGACCTTTAAAACTCCAGTCTTCAAGCCCTGCTGGTTCCAAGAACTCATGAAATTTAGTCCCTCTCATTTTCCAAGCCAATGGCTATGGGGAGATGTTCTCCTTGTGCATTCCCCTGTGTGCTCCTCTCTCTCTCTTGCCCTTCTCTGTGACCATGGCTACCTCTCCTCTGCAGTAGCCAGGATTCGTTTCTTCCCTAAACCACATCTCCACACTTCCTACCTTCTTCAATGTGGCCTCGTCTCTCCTTTTAATTTTGGAGTTTGTTTTGTCAGCCTTCAGTTTAATTTAGTATTTAGTATGATTTGACAGTTATCTAGTTGTATTCGTGGGACAAGGTAAGCCTAGAACCCTTCTACTCCACCACCATCTTCCTGTCTCTGGCATCACTTCATTTTTTAATATACCAAGACTGAAAAAGTTGAAAGAGATTGAAACTCTTGACCTTTTTAAGTGTGGACAGAATGTCTCAGATTTAATATTCAAGTAGGTGAAAGGACTCAGATAACAGGGAGCATACCTTTTACTTTTATCCTACTAAGTATTTAATAATTATTATCTAACACATTAGCCCATTTTTTAAAAAGATTTTATTTATTTATTTAGAGAGAGCACAAGCAGGAGGAATGGTAGAGGGAGAGAGAGAGAGAATCTCGAGCAGACTCTGTGCTGAGCATGTGGAGCTCAACACCATGCTCAGTCTCATGACCCTGAGATCATGACCTGAGCGGAAACCAAGAGTCTTACATTTAACTGACTGAGACACACAGGTGCCCTAATATATTAGCCCATTTCTAAATAACAGCTTTTATGCAAACTGATTTGCTTGCATTCCTGGTTTCTTCTGCACATTTGACTTGAATGTGAAAAGCCTAAAATGAGTGTTTTGTGGTATCATGTAAAAACTTTCACCTTCATCCTTTCTACTAACCCTTTCCAGAGAGTCTACATTTTTAAAGCTTCTTTCCTTTACTAGAAGCACTTCCCATTCCATCTGAACCCACCATTCCTGTCGCTGGAAAATATCAGTGGTCTAGGAACTAGGGCTTTAGCCAGATCATCTTTTTCTTCTACAAAGTCATTTTCAGCAAATAGCTTAATTATACATTTGATTCCAAAACAATGGAGTTATAAATGAGTCATAATTTTTGATATTATAAGCGTGGGCTAAAGATTAGACTCATTTTGCTTCAAAAATGTAGACTTGATGACAAGGCATAAATTTAACATTAATGAACCATTAACTGTACTATACTGTTTAGGACACAACCAAATTTCCACAATTTGGGTATTTTCATTTAGATATGCACTGTATAGTCACATTCATAAACCAAAGATGAGTGAACACAGAGCTCTGTAGTTCAGTCTATAATCAAAATACTTGAGTCATTTGGGTAAGATCACTTAAAAAGAGTGTTTATCCACTTCTGATTTAAGATGGAGGGTATTAATCTGCAATAAGTAGGAAAATGGAAAAAATTAAGACTACAAGAAACTAAAATTCCCACCAAATGACTGGTCTATAGATCCATAAAGAAACCAGTTTTCATATAAATTAAACACCCATGATGAGCCAAAAAGAACAAAAAAGTTGAAAAGTAAATATAAAAATTTAGAAAATATGTTTTCCTTAGAAAATAAAGTCCCTGGGGGCGCCTGGGTGGCTCAGTCATTAAGTGTCTGCCTTCGGCTCAGGTCATGATCCCATGGTCCTGGGATTGAGCCCTCCATCGGGCTCCCTGCTCCATGGGAAAGCCTGCTTCTCCCTCTCTCACTCCCCCTGCTTGTGTTCCCTCTCTTGTTGTGTCTCTCTGTCAAATAAATAAATAAAATCTTTAACAAACAAAGAAAATAAAGTCTCTGTTGGATTCAACTTTCTTCATGTTTTATAAAAATATACGCATTATAAAAATATATTTTTATAAATGCCAGAAATATTTAATGAAATAATTAATGTGTAAAGTTCCTAAGGTAATTCATTCTACATTGAATTCTAAGAACTTAGAGAATAGTTAATAAAATGAAGCTGTAATCATGTAAGTTTTTATGATGACATGTGCATCAATCTGTTGTAATTATGAAAGAAAATGATAGCACATCTTTAGGTTCAAACTTTTTCTCCAGGCTGTTTCTTAAAATAATCACAAATACAGCAATTTTGGTCTTAGAAAGGAACCTATAGCTAGTGAATGAGTTTCTTCAGTTCTTTAAGGACTGTCTTAAAATAACATTTCCTTTTCTTAGAAATAACAGCTTTCAATGAAGCTGTGGAAATCTGACATGATACTTGCTGCAGTTGGGGAAAAGAGGAACATTAGAGAAAATATAGAAGGATGCAGATCAATAATAAATAACAGGTCAGTAATAAAATTATGTTCTTAAGGGAAACTTATTTTTTCAAAGCAAAAAAGTAAGGAAAAAAAACATGTTAGTAGCCTTCTGGAATTCATGCAAACTTGGCCACATGTTCAAATCACCCACAAAAACACATTTAAAAAGAGTACTCACCACTGAATTATTTCTGTGATTTGGGCTTCCCAATGTGCAACTGATTCTTTCTTGTCTGCTAGGTCTTTTACCTCTTCTTCTAACTGCTGGTTGCGCATACTTAAGTTCTCAAACAAAGTGGTGAGCTGAAAGGCAGTTTTAAGATACTTAAAGACGGATGTGACTTTTAGGAACAGGAATGCAAGGTGCTCAGATGCAACTTGTTAGAGCTGCTTACTTACCATATTCCACTAAAAAATGCTTGTCTTCCTGATTTCTTCTTATTATATACCCTTCTGGTCATTGAATTTGGAAATATCAAGTATTCTGAATTCTCCTCTGCCTTTGCTTTCCCATACTCCCTACACTGAATTGCTTCCATTTGTGAACATTCTCCAGTTGCCTGAAGACTACTCAGGTTCTACTGGTAACATCTCTCATTTTTTGTTTTTTTGTTTGTTTTTTGGGGGGGTTTGTAAATGTCTCCATGTCATCTTTTTAAAATAAAATCTTACAAAGTATTTCAAGGATATGCAAAAATGGACAGTATAAATTAATTCCCATGAGCCCACAGCCAACTTCAACAATTACCACTTCAATGCCAGTCATTGCATTTGTATCCTGTCTTCTTACCTCTTCCTCCTGAATTATTCCGAAGTGAATACCAGACATCTATAATTTTACCCATATATATTTCTGTGTATATCTCCTGCAAATAAGGCTCTCTCTTTCAAAAGATAACATTATCATACTTAAAAAATTTAATGAGTTTCCTTATATCATCACATAGGTAGTAACTGTTCAAATTTCAAGGTATCTCAAAATATCAAAAAGCTTAACAGTTTATTAAATTGAATTGTGATACCAACAAGTAACCACAGCTTAATGGTTCCTATATCTTTTGTCTCTTTTATTTATAGGCTCTTAGTCCAGTCAGGCCCCTATACTAGAATACAAGAGGCTGGGTAGTTTAAGTATGAAACATTTATTTCTCACAGTCTGGATGCTAGAGAGTCCAAGATCAAGGTGCCAGCAGATTCAGTGTCTGGTGAGATCTGCTCTTGGTTCACAGGTGGCTGTCTTCTGGCTGCCATCCTCAGAGGGTGGGAGGTGTGAGTGGGCTCTCCAGGGTTGCTTTCATAAGGATAATAATACCACCACGAGGGTGCCACCTCACAACTTAATCACCTCCCAAAGGCAGCACCTCCTCCTACAATCACACTTGGGGATAGGTTTCAACATGTGAATTTTGGAGGGCCACAAATATTCTGTCCATAGCAGTTCCCCTCCAGCACTTTTATTTTTCTTGTAATTTATTTGTTAAAGAAAATAGGTTGTTTGTCCTGCAGAGTTTTCTATAGTCTCAATTTCTGCTTTCATTTCTGAAAGACGTTTTTTGTCATATAGGACATTCCAGGTTGGCAATTATTATCCTCTAGC